>NC_089503.1:377432331-377732331 GCF_036850995.1 Saccopteryx leptura | reverse complement strand
TTGCCTTGTGCAGAGCAGGTCAAGAAGTATTTCGAATAAACGGATGAAAAGGGAAGCAATTCGTTCAGGACTGTCTTGACATCACGTAAAATGCATTGTTATAACAATGCTTTAGCAAGAGCTCAGGTTAAGTGAGCCAATGAGACCACAGGGGGAAAGGCTGAGGGAGAACCCCACGTCTAACACCGGCACCCTCGGGAGGGGCGAAAGCACTGGCCTGGGACCCAAGCGGTGTGGGTCCGGCTCCCGTCTTACTCCAGTGTGCGCTCTACTCGACTCCCATCGCCTCTTCAGGCCTCAGTCTCTCCACGTCAGCTTCTACCTGCTATCCCCATCAGACACACAGAGAACCACAACCAGACGGTAGGAAGGGAGGTGCCCTGGAGAAAAGGGCTGTGTATTCCCCGGGGTCCAGTGTTATTTTTTTCTCAATGGTTTTGGTTTTTATATAGTATGTTGTTTCTGACTCTTCTAAAAAGAAAAATCCAGAGGAAGAGAAATGAAACAGATTGTACAGAATCTTTAAAAATAAAACAAAAAATCAAGAGGAAGTCGGTCCCTCTCTCAGGTTTCTCACTGAACCAAGAGTCAAATTTTAGTAATCAGTTTGTGTTATGGTTTCCATTACAGATGAGGGCATACATAGTACACCTCTGACGATCAAAGAGAAAGTAACGGCCCCACGGCAACCAGGTTCCTCCCTCAGAGGTCCCCAGACAGCGAGGTCGTTTCTGTC
This sequence comes from Saccopteryx leptura, assembly GCF_036850995.1. Classification (NCBI taxonomy): domain Eukaryota; kingdom Metazoa; phylum Chordata; class Mammalia; order Chiroptera; family Emballonuridae; genus Saccopteryx; species Saccopteryx leptura. The sequence continues at coordinate 377,731,595 of NC_089503.1, read as the reverse complement.
CCGGTTGCTACCTGTGGTCCCCGGGTTTCCTCGGGTACCTGCTCGCATGGAAAGAGGAGGTGCTGCTGAAAGGAAGAAGCCATTGAAGTGCCAGCACTGAACCAGAGGACCCAGGCTCCGAGAGGCCACGGCGCTGGGCTCCCCGGCAAATGCAATCCTGATGCCGCTTTATGGACCCTGGAAAGCAAGACTCCAGATCGAAGGCTTTGGAACAGGAAGGCGCATCGCTGCGGGAACAGCGGCTTCCATCCGGCGTGCTGCGAGAATCTTTAAAACATGCAATTCCTGACGATTCAGTCAGGGGCACTCACCTTTTTTTCCTTTAGATTGTCAAATTAAAAAAAAAAAAAAAATGACAGCCAACACAATAGCTGTCTGCTGTGATTACGTCAAAATTATACCTATTTTTTTTGTCAGATTGGCAAAAAATGTATTTCTTTGGTGTGCTGCAGAAATTTCAGTAATTAGTTTATGTTTGCCATGAGATGGAAAAGGTTGAAAACCCTTGCTGTGTAGACAGTGCCAGGCCCAACGCGGACTGGAAGGAACCGGAAGTTGACAAAGGGGTCGGAGGTCTGGGAAGCAGGGAGGAGAGAAGAGCTTCCAGGGCTGACGGAGACCAGAACCACGGTGTTCTGAACCTGTTCGGTAGTCCCTGAGGGCTCTGGGAACGGAGAGGCCAGCTTCTCGGGCCCAGTTCCCGAGTTCCACTCCTCAGTCAGATCCTCTGGAGTGTGGCCGTGAATAGAGGCCATCGCTTGTGGGGACCGTGACTATTCACACTCCTTCTGTTCCCCAAGCAGGTTCCTCAGGACCCAGGGTGGACTGGGATTCCGACATCAGCCCATTCTAGTGTTCCGGAGTCAGCAGGACGTTGCAGAGGGGACGCTACACACTCCTCTGGGGTCAGAACCGCATCGGGATCCTGACTGTTACACACGGGAGGCCATTCAACCTCTCTTGCCCACTTGGCATGAGTCATCTTTCTTCCTCCTGTTGGATCCAGTTGTCATGAAGTAGAGGTCATAGGAACCACATATTTAATGCAAGAAAAATACTCCTGCTCCCTGTCTCAGACTGTCCCCCTGGTCCTAGCCAGCCACACCCTAAGGCCATACCACTACCACACTCGGGAGAAGCAAGCAAAGGGAACTCTAGGGATCAATGTGGCCAACTGACATGGCAGCTACACAGCCCAGCACTGAAATATATACAAAGATGAAAGAATAATGATTTCTAACTCCCTCCTCCTGTGGGGGTGGGGTGGGGCAGTCACTTTGCCTTGTCTGAGTGTTTTCTCATTGTGAGGGACTGTCATGTGGCCCTTCGTTCCTTCTGAGGGGGGTGTCCCGGGGGGTGCTGCTGCTAACAAGACACAAAGGCCCGCCGGATCCGACGGTGGCGCAGTGGATAGAGCAGAACTGGGACGCGGAGGGCCCAGGTTCGAGGCCCCAAGGTCCCCAGCTTGAGAGCGAGCTCATCTGGTTTGAGCAAGGCTCACCAACTTGAGCTCAAGGTCACTGGCTTGAGCAAGGTGTCACTCGGTCTGCTGTAGCCCCACAGTCAAGGCACCTACTATGAGAAATCAATCAATGAACAACTAAAGTGCCACAACGAAAAACTGATGATTGATGCTTCTCATCTCTCTCCGTTCCTATCTGTCTGTCCCTATCTGTCCCTCTCTCTGTCTCGGTCACACACACACACACAAATAATAATAATAATAATAATAATAATAATAATAATAATTAAAAAAAAGACACAAAGGCCCCCCACCAATGACTGTACCCTCTGGAAGGCAGTGAACACCAGTCTGGAACAGATGACAATGTCACTGTGAGACTGGCAAGCAAATTCAAGAAGCAAGGGCAGCCGTGGCCGGATAGCTCAGTTGGTTAGAGCATCATCCTGAAGCCCAGAGGTGGCCGGTTCAATACCCAGTCAGGGCACACACAGGAACAGTTTGATGTTTCTCTCTCTCCCCCTTTCTCTCTCTAGAAGCAATAAAACAAGCATTTAAAGCTTGGCCTGTGGTGGCGCAGAGGATAAAGAGAAAGGGAAAAAAAAAAAAAAAGAACCAAGGGTGCTCTGCTCTTGGTAAACAAGCTCCACCTCCCAAAGCTGGCCTACGGAGGCGTTACCTGGGGACAGGGAAGACAGGATGGCCCCTTAACCCCTACCGAGGCGTTACCTGGGGACAGAGGAGACAGGGTGGCCCCTTAACCCCTACCGAGGGTTACCTGGGGACAGGGGAGACAGGGTGGCCCCTTAACCCCTACCGAGGCGTTACCTGGGGACAGGGAAGACAGGATGGCCCCTTAACCCCTACGGAGGCGTTACCTGGGGACAGGGAAGACAGGATGGCCCCTTAACCCCATCATCCTTTACTGCAGATAACACCCAGCTATTACAACCTCTACTCTCCAAAGTCCTAATGGCAAATAGCCTGTCACCACTGTCCCCGTATACTTTGGCTATGTCCCAGAGAGCCCCACATTTCAGAATTCCAAATAGATGTCCTGTTTCCAGGGTAGGCAGAAAAGTCTCTGGGAGACCCAAGGCCTAACTGGGGCCTTGAGGTCACCTCATGTGCGTGACTGACCAGAGCACCGCGGGAGTGTGTGGGCTCGTGGCCATCCTCTAAAGACACCGGAAAGCGTGGTCCTCCCAACATGAGAGAAGCCCAGGCGGGGACGGACGCCCGGGAGGATAGGAAAGGGGGTGATGCACACTGGCCAACGGCAAATCCGAGGGGGAGAGGCAGAAACAAGTCAAATGCACACACAGAGGCCAACGTAAGAGACTGATTTCATTTCCACAATCAGGGAGTTGACCACTAATTACCCAGAAGGAACAACTTCACTGCCCCTTCTCACCGAAGGGCTCCCACCACCATCCTTGCCCTCAGAACAAAAGATACGGAGCACTTCTCATAATTACATCTACCACCTTCTGAGCCCTAGTTTGTACCAGGCCTGTACTAGGTACCTTAAATATTTCATCAAATTCTTTTTTTTTTTAAGATTTTATTTACTGATTTTACAGAGAGAAGGGGGAGAAAGGATAAGAAGTATCAGCTCAGAGTTTCTTCACTTTAGTTGTTCATTGATTGCTTGTCATATGTGCCTTGACCAGGCAAGAGTAAGGTTTTGAATGAGTAACCTCAGCATTCCAGTTTGACGTTCTATTTACTGCACTGCCACAGACCAAGCTTATCACATCCTTAAAACCACTCCCTTAATGTGTCAGCAGGCCCATTTTACAGATGAAGAAACCGAGATGGAGGTTACATAATTTATCCAAGGCCCCATGGCAGAGATATGCACACAGACAGGCACAAAAATGTTTCATCCATTCAACAGGAGTTTAAATTCCATGAGAGCCCCAGGCCCTGTCACACAGCCCGCTTGCAGAGAACGGTGCCAGACACACACGGGGCACACTGTGGGTGCCTCTCCAGCCACAACCTGCCCCACCCAGCCCCACCTGCAAGAGGGAACACGCTGCCAGTCTTTTTATGAACTCTTCCCAACCGAATTCATCCTCAAAGTCTGAACCGCCCCAAGCCCTGTCTACCTTCGGAGACCAAATGGAACGTCACAGGCTCATCTCTTGAAAGAAAAGGAAAAGAAAACCATCCGCGCAGGCAGAGAGGAGCCAGAGACGCTTTCACTTCAAAGGGAACAAAGGGCTCAGGGCCCTGAAGCGCTGTTCTCAGTGGTCAACAACCGAGAAGCAAGAATAAGTCTCTTAAAATTTGTGTAATATTCCACAAAAACAAAAACAAGAAAACAGACTCAAGCATAACCCTCTAGTTTAGCAACAAGCAAACACAAATTTGCACAGACTTATTTAACCGACTTCAAAACATGCCAGCCACTGTTTTATAGAGCAAACTCCGGGAGGAAATCTGAGAAGGAGGAAGCCGAAGGCTGGAGACCCTCGCCCGCCCGAGACCTTCCCAGCCCTGGAACCGCAGGAAGTTTACATCTCTCCTTCGACACTCATGGCCGGGCTGCCCGGTCGTGGGTGCTTCTCTCCCAACCGACCGGCATTGTGTCTGCCGGGCACCTGAAAGCCTTACAGTAAATGGTGACTCATCCGTCGCAGCCACCACAGGTACCGCTAATGTAATAGGCCGAGTCTGTTCCATCCACATGAAAGAGAAACTGGCTGCAGGGCTGCAAGCCTGACTCAAACTGCGACCCCTGCTCACCGCCCCTCGTCAGCACCGAGCTGAAACTCAAACTGTCATTCCTCAGCGCTCGGGGCCGAGGGCAGGAAGGAGGGGGGTGTTCGAAGGAAGGGTCACATCCATAAACACAGACCTGTCACTTCTCATCAAGTGAAGTCCCCTCATGTAATCACTTATTCCACCCGTGTTGACGGAGCACCTACCAAGTGCCAGAGGCACAGAGGGAACCAACATGGCAGCCACCCTCGTGGACCTCCGGAGTCCCGCACTGGCTGCTTGACGGATTTTGTCTCGTTTCATAGCTTCATCCAACAGAAGGGGAAACTGAGGCTCAGCAGTTAAAGCAGGATCGCACAGTTCATTAAGTGGACAGCCAGGACTCACATCCATTTCCACGGCGCTCTGGAGTTTGGCTCTCAACCCCCAAGTTACCCTGCTGTAAGGGGAGACGGGCGAGGTCTGGTTCCCTCTCCTGGAGCTCAAGCCCCATGGAGGACACGCACCATAAAGAGTGTTGGGGTGCCCACGGAGGGAGAAGCTCACAAGAGGAAGACAATGAACCTCAGCTGGGGTACACTCTGGTGATCTTCCCAAGAGGAGGACATAGTGTGGGGGGGAATATAGCTCCCCCCCAAAAAAAAACCAGACAGAGAGGTGAGGCCTATTTATACTGGATTGAATAGTCTGTGCCCAAAATTCATAACCAAGAACCTCAGAATATGATCTTATTAAGAACAGGGTGTTTTCAAGTGGATAAAAAAAAAGCTGTGGTTCATATATACAATGGAACATTACTTGGCCATAAAAAAGAATGAAATCTTACTATTTGCAATAACCTAGATGGACCTGGAAAGTATTAGGCTAAGTGAAATAAGCCAGCCGGAGAAAGACAAATAGCATAGGATCTCGCTCACATGTGGAATCTAGAGAATAATATAAACAAACAAACGAAACAAACACAGACTCACAGACCCAGAGAACAAACCGACGGTTGCCAGAGCGGAGGGGGGCTTGGGGGGTTGGATGAAAACGGCAAAGGGACTGAGAAGCACAAAGCGGTAGTTACAGAACAGTCACGGGGAATGTAAGGTACAGCACAGGGAGTATAGTCAATAATACTGTAATAACTAGTAATACTGTAATAACTAGTACAGCACAGGGAGTATAGTCGATCATACTGTTATAACTAGTACAGCACAGGGAGTATAGTCAATAATACTATAATAACTAGTACAGCACAGGGAGTATAGTCAATAATACTGTAATAACTCTGTCCGGTCAGGTGGGTATTGAAAATATCGGGGGAACACTTTGTAAAATAAAATACATGATTGCCTAACCATGATGTTGTACACCTAGAACTAATATAAAATAATATTTAATGTAAAAAAAATAAATATCATTGATTACGTTTTTTTTTTAAAAAGTAATTTTTGCAGATGTAATCAGTTAATAGAAGGCCACAATAATCTTAAGCCCGCCCTAATCCACTGACTTATGAGGAGAGAAAACGGGGACACAGACACATACAGGGAGAAGGCCATGTGACAACAGAGGCCGACTGGAGAGATGCGTCTACAAGCTGAGCAAGGCCAAGGTTGCCGGCAGCCACCAGCAGCCAGGAGAGAGCCATGCCATGGCACAGCCGCTCCCTCAGGGCCTTTGGGGGAAACCAACCTTGCCAACACCTTGACTTCAAACTTCCAGCTTCCAGAACTGTGAGAAAATACATTTCTGTTGTTTTCAGTCGCCCAGCTTGTGGGACTTTGTTACCTAACCTCGGAGGCTAATACAAGGCCTGCTCGTGGCAGGCCCTATACATTGGACTGAGGAGTTTGGACTCCACCCTGCAGCCTGTGGGGCAGATCGTCAGCCACAGAGTGGGGTACGTTCAGGGTGGGGTGTTTTATAAAGACCGCTCTGAAGGTTACGCCCATTAAGTCTGTGGACTCCAGTCCTACACCTGCTAGTGCCCTCCAGGCCCCCACCTGCTCCCCCCCCATCCACACCTGAACACCTTTAAGTACCAGAATTTGTTTACAGATGGCACTCAACTTCAGCCAAGGCATTCTTCTGACCAGACACCTCCACCTGCCATTCTCACAGGCTCCTCAAATTCAACATGCCCCCAGTAAGCTCAGCTCCACCTCTTTCTCCTCCGCCTGGTTTTTGCTGGGCTCCTCCCTCTATCGGTAGTGCTGCGCACACCCAGGCATCGCCCTAACACTGGGGCTCACCCCAGTCTCTTGTGCACACCTCCACATCCAGCGGCAGCACCCGTGTCCACCCCACTAGACTTCTCCATGGACATATCATGGGCTTGCGTCCCTCTATAGGAGGACTCCCCCCCCACCCCGCGTCCCACTCCTCTCTCCCCCCCACCCCAGACCAGCCGTCCTGAATACTACAGCAAGGAACAGCTCTCAGAAAGCTGGGCCCCACTGCGCCCAGCCCGAAGGCCTGGCTGATTCACAGGCCTTGACTTGGCCAGGAGCCCCGTCCAGCCTCATTTCCCCATCAGCCCTGCCTCCGTCTCCCGCTCCAACCTGCTAACTGTACTGCAGGCTGATTCCTCCTTCCAGTTCTCGCTAAGCGACCAGCACGAGAAGTCAGTCCAGCACCCTAGGACTGCCTGCTTCCCCCAGCCCCCCAAGGGAGAAGCTGGGGGAGCTGAATCAGGCAGACAGCGTCCCGCATGCACCCGATTAGGATCCACCTGGCATGCCCACCAGGGGGTTGCTCTGCCCATCCAGGTTGTTGCTCTGGTGCAATCTGAGCCATTCTAGTGCCTGAGGTGGAGGCCATGGAGCCATCCTCAGCACCCAGGCCAACTTTGCTCCAATGGAGCCTTGGCTGCGGGAGGGGAAGAGAGGGATAAAGAGAAAGGAGAGAGGGAAGAGGGGAGAAGCAGATGGGCACTCTGTGTGCCCTGGCCAGGAATCGAACCCGGGACTTCCACACGCTGAACCGAGGCTCTACCGCTGAGCCAAACGGCCAGGGCCTGCTCACTTTCTCTTACTAAGAACTCTCACATTGACTTGACTTCATATTCATCAAAAGTGGAGCCGCCTTCACTCACACCTGCAGCGCTCAGAGAACTGCCCTGCCTGAAGGCACAAACAAGGACTGGAGGGTCACTAAAGCAGCTTACATTCTGTCAAGGTTGACACACCCATTCCCCAGGCTAAAAGGCCCTTTGCCAGGGGGCCGGTAGTTCCTGAGTTTGTAGCCACCACTGACAGCTGTGCTCTTGAACTTCACATTAAACCTATGAGTTAGTTAAGTGCTATTATCTCTGCCACTCCACAGATAGCAGAGTGAGGCATCCAGGGGTTAAGTACCTTGACTCAAAGTCTTACAGTTAGGAAGGAAAAAGGCCGAGATAAGGGACCACCTCAGCTGTCCCTGTTCACTGCGGAGGAAGCGGCAGGGAATCTGGCTCCATCGGGCCCTCTGACACGAGGCCCCAAACCACCACCAGGCCCTTCACAACGTGCTCACTGTAGGTCTGCTCAGGGATCGAGTCAGGGTTGGAGCCTCCTGGACTCTCTAAGCCTCAATGTCCTTATTTGAAAAACAAAAATAATTAACCTCACCTCAAAGAGTTATTGGGAGGATTTAAACGAGCTAATGTATATAAAATTACAGAGCAAAATGCCTGACACATAGAAGGCACTTACAAAAGGTTAGTTGCTTTTGAAAAAAAAAGGATTATTGGTTGATCTTAGAGAGAGAGGAAGGGGGAAAGGGAAAGAGAGAGAGAAACATCTATCTGCTGTTCCACTTACTTATGCATTCATTGGCTGGTTCTTGTATGTGCCCTGGCCAGGGGTCAAACCGCAACCTTGGCATTTCAAGAAGATGCTCTAACCAACTGAGCTACCCGGCCAGGTCCTAAAGGTTAGTTGCTTTAAACTGAAAATTGAGAGGGGCAGAGAGAGGGAAACATCTACCTGCCCGTGTGAAGTTAGAAGTGTTACTGACCCTCTTGTGAAGTTAGAAGTGGTACTGACCCTCTAGGCAGTAAATCCAACAACAACACAGAAACACCTTCATTTCCAAGAGGCACCAATCCTTCAGGATCACAAAAACATTAACAGCTGCTAGCTAGCGTGCCTTTCTCTCTCCATACTGAGTGCCACAGACGATCCACACAAGCCTCAAAATGAGACCGTCCTCCCACACCCGTGGGAGGCGAGGTGCTATCCCCATTCTACAGAGGGGAAACTGTAGCTCAGGAACTTGGATTAGCTTGGTCTCGGTCACGAGGGCTGGTGGTTGTTAGGCTGGGACTGACCCACAGGGGACTGACTCCAGGTCCTGCACTCTAATCCCTCCCCAAAATCAGTCAGACACCCTTCGTGACCTTCACCGTCCTTCTTCTCCACCTCCCAAACTTTCCTGCCCCTCCTTCATTCTCTTCTCCCTCCCCCTCTCCTCACTCAGGGAGAAGCTGAACTCTCGCCAGGGGCCACGACTCATCACCTTCTGGAGAGGCCATGGGTCACAGAGAAAGGAGACAGGAGAGGAAGCAGGGACTGTCCTGGGCCCTTGCCACACAGTTTGCTAGAGGCCTTGCAGGAAGTAACAGACATGGAGGTGGTTCCATATATCCCATAGGGCTGCACAAACCTATCTGAGGCCTTCTAGAACCTTCCCCCCCAAATACCACCTCTTTCTCACACATCCTCACACTCCACCTCTTGACTAGTCAGTAGTAGTGTCTTGCCCTGAATGGCCCCGACTTCTCTCACCCTAAAAGCACCATCCCTGCCCTTGCCCCTCTCATGACTTAACCTTTGCAGGGAGTTGGGTAATCGCCCCCTCTGGGCTGCACTAGTTCCCAGAGACGGCGACAATAATTCAGATGGCACCGCACTCCCTATGGGGCATAGCATCGTGCTCTTATGGCCATATATTCTGAGAAAAACCTTGACAAGCAGTCACTGAAAGCAGAGAACATTTAAGTACAGCGTCCTAAGTCATTCTCACAAACTAGGGAGATGGAGAATCTCCTCACAATGAGGAAACTGAGGCGCAGATTAGGAAGCTCAAGGTCAACCAGCTCCCCAGTAGAGAAGCTCGACACTAGAATATATTAGTTGGGTCCCAAAGTGTCCCAAACACACCAGAGAAGTGGCCGACCTCCTTCTCTGCCTGCCTTGTCCACATGGTACAGCGATCCACGTGAATCCGGTCACCACGTGGTCTCTCTGCGTCTCTGTCTTTCCCCGTGGGCCACATCTCCCGTCCGGAATGGAAGGGGCAAATATTTCTTCGTTTATGTTTCCAGGGGGCAGCAGTGCCTTCTCGGGGTTATTTGCAACAGCTCTGGAAACTGCTTATTTGGGGGGGGGGGTTACCTGCTGCTTTTTCTCTGCTGCCCCACTCGAAGAGGGTCTGCCCCCACCCCCAGCCAGAGATGGGGGCAAATTGAGGCACATCAGGAAAGAGCCCCAGCACCCTGCAGAGCAGTTAATGAAAAGAGTGTTTACTCAGAAGCTAAGAACCCTTGCTGATCTAATTTGTGGGTGTCACCATCACCCCCTTCTGGGGTGGAGACAAGGGATCTGGGGAAGATACGTGACTTGCCCCAAACCACAGGGCAACGCAGTGACTCAAATCCAGCCCGTGCGGACTGCCTTGCCCGTCGCCGTCTCTCCACCACAACGCGCTGCCCTCCTTCCCTCTTTTTGCTACCAGAATTTCCCCCTTCCTTTCTTCTTTTAAAAATCTGCATCACATATTAACACCTCGACAGGGAGGAAAAAGAACCCGACCCAAAACACAACAAATAAGCTCCGCCCTCTTCCAGATTCTTACCGATACTGTGCGCATAGATCTTTACCCGCTGGCCCGCGGCCCAGGTAAGCCCTCCCACATTCCTCTTTGGTCACTTAACTGCCTTCCGCCTATTAGGCCGTGGGTAAGCATCCCACTGGATCAAGCAGCCCGCTGTACGTCCCAGGGTTTATTTGATCATTCCCTAATTACCTACGTTGGGATGGTTTCTGATTTTTTTTTCCCTCATCTTTGGGCAAACTGGTTTTCTGACCCTTTGGGGTTGATTTTTTTCCTCTGGGACTGTCAGAAGTAAAAAGACCGGTCAGAAGGTATGAACACCGTCACTGCTGTTGTTGTCCAAAGTCCCCACGCTCTCCGGAAAAAAAACAGCTCCCCTCTTCTGTACCTGAGTGGGTGCCCTGGTCTCTTTCCCACGGCCTCAAGGCTGGGCTTTATAAATCTTGTCTGTTTGTCACTAATAACATAGGGCAACTGGAGTACCTACTTTGGAGCAGCTTTGACACTTATATATCTTTTGTGTTGAGGAACCTGAACACTTATGCACACCTCAGTGTATTATCTGGGCTCCGTGTGAAATGATCTGTTCCTATGTCTTGTTATTTTATCAATACAGTCTGAATATTTGCCTTTAAGGCCTTTATTAGTTCTGGCCTGTTCTTCTCCATCCGTTTATCACAACTGTTTCTCTCTTCCATTACCTTCCCCCTTAGCACACTTCTTCTTCTTCTTCTTCTTCTTCTTATTATTATTATTTTGAAAACCCACTTTACTGGGTCACACCCAGCTTTAGTAAATATGTCGCTGTGAGAGCCCCACTCCAACCCCCAGGCCACGCAGTCCGTGATGAAATGACTGGCTCTATGGGTATTATTTTTATTTTATAGATTTTAGTCCTTTAGTGTTAAATACATTCCATTTTGTCAGTGATCATTTTGACAGAATTTTCACAAACACATTTGTTCTCTGCAGCAGGGTTAAATATTCCATCTGCTTCCTCTGAGTTTTGAAACTAAGTTTTTAAATACATCTAGAACTTATAACAGATAATGAAACATAAATCTAAGTTCATTTTCTCCATACTGTTACCTAGTTTTTCCCAAGAGCCGTTTACTTTTAAAAACATTTCTTTCACTATTGTTTGACTTTCCAAAGTTGCCATATACAAATGTCTTCCATTTATTTAAATCTATTTTATTGTACCAATCTGGCTTTCTTATTTTGTGCATGTTATGCTAATACTCCACAATTTTAATAACCACTGCTTGCCTGCCTTGTTTGCTTAGTGGGAGCCCAGAGCTAAAGATTTTCAAAACATATTTCAGTATGCTGCCCAACAATGCTTCCTGGTTATCATTATCACTTTTCATGCTTGATAAACTATTTCACTGGAATTTTAATTGCCAGGGCTTGAAATCTAGGCAGAAAACTTGGGATACTGACCCTCGACACTCTTACTTCTGATCAGAAGCAGACATGCAGATTTTGTCATTTTCTTTGAATAGAAATTGTGTCATCTGCAAACAGCGATATTTTTATCGCTTCCTTCCCTATACCACCAATCCCTCTAGTTTCTTTTTGTTCCTATATTGTTATGACAAGTGTCTGTTAAAATATGTTAAATAAGAGTCCCGATAAGGGACATTTTTGTTCAGTTCCTGTTTTGGGGGATATGCTTCTATAGCATTCTGCAGTCAGTATCTCCAGCCCCTAGGGATGGATGGGTACATGATTACATATAAGCAGGATCTTTGCCATATTTAGGACTAAATCCCACCCCCAACATATTTATTTTTAGCTTTATGGTCCTTTATAAAACATATATCATTATTTCCAGTATTTTTCTCCATCTACTGAGACCACCTTCATTCATTCATCAAATATTTGTTGAGCATTCATTTATATTCCAAGCACGGTGCTGAATACTGACTGTTCTGGTTTTTATGGTTTATTTCTATCCAGATTAGTCTCTTTGTATTGAACCAGACATATATTCTCGAAATGAATCTTGCTTGGTAATTTTTCAGCACTCATTTTTCACAAGCCTAAGTGACTATAAAACTCATCTGGAAAAATTAATAGACAAGAATATTGAGATATCAACCTCCAAGAACCAGTTCAAACGTCACCTGATCTGAGAAGCCTTCCCCAACCCTCACTTTCCTGAAGTAGAATTCTCAGCACCTTCCTCTGGGCCCCCACAGCCCCCACTCCATCACCACCCGGATCTCAGGGACTGAAATGCGGTCCACGCCCACATGCCTGCCTGCCAGCCCGACTCCATCCCCGCCCTGCGGACAGAAGCGTGGTGGATCACCAGTGCTAGGCACCATGACTAGTGGATGGGGAGTTGCTTATTAAACCTTTACTGAAGTAGCTAGGTCATTCATCTATTCCTTTATTTCATTGTTGATTTTTATGGCTGCCTTTTTAAGTGAAATTGATCTGTACAGTCCTCCTTGGGATCAGGACATGGAAAGGCAGCCGATTCCACATCCACACAGCTCCTCTGTGGTCCTTCGGGCAGGCTCCCTGCCCAAGGAGATGCTGAAGCTCCTTACCTGGAGGTTGGGCTCCCAGTGACTTCAGGAAAGGACAGCACAAGATGAAGTGATGAATGGTCCCAACAAATGGGCAAAGCCCTGTGATCGGGGAGCCGGCATAGCTGACCCCCTGTAACACGAGAGGCGGGACCCCTATGGAATGTTACCAAGGCCTCTGCTGGCTAGATAAGGCAAGACTCCAACCCCTGGGAGTAGGACTAGTCATGCTAATTACCGGTTAATAACACCTACTATGCACCAGACACCTTACACTATTATCCTTCCAACCACCCTATAAGGCAGGGGTCCCCAAACTACGGCCCACGGGCCGCATGCGGCCCCCTGAGGCCATTTATCCAGCCCCCGCTGCACTTCTGGAAGGGGCACCTCTTTCATTGGTGGTCAGTGAGAGGAGCATAGTTCCCCTTGAAATACTGGTCAGTTTGTTGATTTAAATTTACTTGTTCTTTATTTTAAATATTGTATTTGTTCCTGTTTTGTTTTTTTACTTTAAAATAAGATATGTGCAGTGTGCATAGGGATTTGTTCATAGTTTTTTTTATAGTCTGGCCCTCCAATGGTATGAGGGACAGTGAACTGACCCCCTGTGTAAAAAGTTTGGGGACCCCTGCTATAAGGTATAGTCTATAGTTCCCATCACACACACCAAGAAACAGGCCAGTCAGGTTGTGTAACTAACCCAGAGCCACACGGCCAATAAATGAGTGAGCTGGGATTCAGACTGATGTCTTCCCGCCATAACTTGCTATCTCCGGCAAACGGCCAGGGCAGGGTCTTGGTCCCGCAAAGAACTCAGATATCAGTCATGCTGGCAGAACAGGAACCAACAAAGAAGCCTCTTAGAAGAACTGAGACTTAGAGAAGGAAACGGGACACAGGAACAAGGCAGGAGGAGGCCCTGCAATGTGTAAAGCCAGAACAGTGTCTGAGCCCAGAATCCTGGCCGGAAGGGATCTGAGTGCCTGCTTCCTCAGACCCGACGGGATTCTAAAGGCTGAGGGCAGCACTGGGCTGCAGGAAGTAACCCATGGCGCTGGCCTTCCCCAGGAGGCTGCAGGCTGGGTCTGGGTGGGTAGCCCCTGTTGGCTCCACAGAACCAGTGTCTAGCCAAGCAGTCTGCCACTGCCACGGGCCACACCACCTGCACTTAGAATGACAACTAGGGGAAAGTGGAAAATCTGCCTTTGAATCAATGCCTGAAAGTCCTGGCCTTTGGTTTCCTTCTCTGCACAGTGGACAGCGCCGGACCAGACAGCCTCTGTAGGCCTATGAATTCTGTCCCTCATCTTGGGAGTCTTCACCTTAGCAGCACCCTTTAAACCAGGGGCCTCACGATTCATACTCAGGCTTCAGGATGCTTGAAGCCCACACTAGCTATTCAGTGTGAGGAAGACCACCACGTCTATCACATTCCCAAGGGGCTCCGAGGATAAAAAGATTCAGAACAACTAATCCAAATGTACCTAAGAAGTCAGCTGAACCAGCAGAGGCTGGTCAGTGATACTGGGCCCAGGCAGTCAGCCCAACCAGCCAGATATGCCTGAAGATATTCCGTAGACATTCTACCCTCAGACTCTCTGGGAAGTGCGTGGTCACTTATGAAACCAAAGAAAGTGACTGGGTGGGTCAGGACATCCCATCTTCATGACTGCAGAGGAGAACAGTATGAATTTTATTGCAATGAGGTTAGAAGCATCACCTTTACACAGTTGACAGGCTCGCCGGATGCTGGACACAGAGACTCCCTGCCCTACGGGTCAGAGGACGAGCAGATACCATTTCCTCTACTTTCTTAGCCCCCAGGGGTCGGCCCCACCTGGAGCCAGTTAGAAATGTGCAGTGTGAGGCCTCCCCGGGTCTGCTGGATCAGAATGTGCGGCTAACAAGGGCTCCAGGCCCCAGGCGATTGGTGCGCGCCTCCAGGTTGAAGAAGTACCGCTGGGCTTGCATGGACAGAAATTCACAACGTTAAAAAATGAAGGATAAAAGAAAAAGTTAAGAGTGAAACAGAATTAAGAAATAAATAAGAGGCCCTGGCCAGTTGGCTCAGCGGTAGAGCGTCGGCCTGGCGTGCAGGGGACCGGGGTTCGATTCCCCGCCAGGGTACATAGGAGAAGCGCCCATTTGCTTCTCCACCCCCACCCCCTCCTTCCTCTCTGTCTCTCTCTTCCCCTCCCGCAGCCAAGGCTCCATTGGAGCAAAGATGGCCCGGGCGCCGGGGATGGCTCCTTGGCCTCTGCCCCAGGCGCTAGCGTGGCTCTGGTGGCAACAGAGCGACGCCCCGGAGGGGCAGAGCATCGTCCCCTGGTGGACAGAGTGTCGCCCCTGGTGGGCGTGCCGGGTGGATCCCGGTCGGGCACATGCGGGAGTCTGTCTGACTGTCTCTCCCCGTTTCCAGCTTCAGAAAAATACAAAATAAATAAATAAATAAATAAATAAGAACGTGAGCAAATAAATGTCTGGAAAGAAAACAAAAGCCAAGAGTTCACTTTTAGAAAAAAAATAGTGAAATGACTAAATCATGCACCCAATTAATTTCAAAAGCATAAAAAAACTAGAAAAGTTAGAATGGGAACCAAAAGACCCAGTAAGCCACTGATCGACTGTTTACAGGATTTTATGTGAAACTAATAATTGAAAAAAAACAAAACAAACTTAAGAGGATCCTTAAAAACATGTAAGCCTGACCAGGCGGTGGCGCAGTGGATAGAGCGTCAGACTGGGATGCGGAGGACCCAGGTTCAAGACCCCGAGGTGGCCAGCTTGAGCACGGGCTCATCTGGTTTGAGCAAAGCTCACCAGCTTGGACCCAAGGTCGCTGGCTCGAGCAAAGGGTTACTCAGTCTGCTGAAGGTCCACGGTCAAGGCACATATGAGAAAGTAATCAATGAACAACTAAGGTGTCACAACAAAAAAACTAATGATTGATGCTTCTCATCTCTCTCTGTTCCTCTCTGTCTGTCCCTATCTATCCCTCTCTCTGACTTTCTCTCTCTTTCTCTGTAAAAAAAAAAAAAAAAAAAAAAAAAAGGTAAGATACCCAAATTAAAACCAAAGGAAAGACATGCAGACTCCTCAGGAACAGAAGCTGAATTAGAAAGTGGCAGAACCAAACCAGGGAAAAGCACCCACGTTTAACAGGTTCCTTGGAAAGTCTATGATGTGGAAACATCTTTTCACCACTTCAACATATATGTAAAACATCCTTACTTTTCTTTTTACAAATTAAAGCATGAATTTAAAGCTGAGGCCTCTCTAAATATCACTCCAGTCCCCAAAGGGCACCTATGCTAAGAGTCTGGTGCACATTTTTCAGGCCTTGAACACAAGATTCCCCCCAAAAATATGATACTCTCAAAACCATGACACCACTGTCTTTTTCCAAATTGGCATCCCGCTGTTCATAGCATCCGGCAGTTTGCTCTTGTCGCTCACCATTACATTCCTGAGACCTTTTCTTACCACTAGGTATCAATCTCACATATTCCTCTTAACTACTACTCGTAGTGTTTTTTCTAACTTTTTCGACTGAGACCTGCAATAAGAAATATATTTTATATTGTGACCCAGTTCACACTTGTGAATATGCAAAACTGAAACAAAGATCTCACGAAGGTTTACCATCACTGTGTACAGTGCACTCTGTGAAACCGTTTCACACTATGTCACACAACCCACTAAGTTGATGTATTGCCCCACTAAATGGTCTGAACAGTCCAAGTTTTATTTAGCCCCCACTAAATAAACAAATACCCATCCTACGGATGGGTATGTGAATTGCTGCCCTCACTTTTCCACTGCGACGAATGTTCCACTGTTCCAATGTTCAGTGAACACTGTGCAGGTATGTCAATGCAAATACCCAGGAGTGGAACCACTGGGTCCAAAGATACAGGCATTTATAACCTAGATAAATATCACAAACTGTCTTCCAAAGCAGCTGTGCCATTCACTCTCACCAGCAATGTTCACAAGTACATTTGCTTTACACCCTCACCAACTCAGTATATTATCAAACTTGTTGATCTTTTCCAATCTGATAGGGGATCAATGCCATTTCACTGTACTCCTGATTTGCATATTTTATTTTATTTTTTTTTTTTTATTTATTTATTTTTTTTCATTTTTCTGAAGCTGGAAACAGGGAGAGACAGTCAGACAGACTCCCGCATGCGCCCGACCGGGATCCACCCGGCACGCCCACCATGGGGCGACGCTCTGCCCACCAGGGGGGGATGCTCTGCCCATCCTGGGTGTCGCCATGTTGCGACCAGAGCCACTCTAGCGCCTGAGGCAGAGGCCACAGAGCCATCCCCAGCGCCCGGGCCATCTTTGCTCCAATGGAGCCTTGGCTGCGGAAGGGGAAGAGAGAGACAGAGAGGAAAGCGCGGCGGAGGGGTGGAGAAGCAAATGGGCGCTTCTCCTGTGTGCCCTGGCCGGGAATCGAACCCGGGTCCTCCGCACGCTAGGCCGACGCTCTACCGCTGAGCCAACCGGCCAGGGCCTGCATATTTTATTTTAAGACAGTTTGTGCATCTTTTCTTTCGACGAATCATTTCTTCTTCTTCTTGTCCCATGAATTTCTGTTCCTGTCTTTTGTCCATTCTTCAAGTAAGTCACTGAGCCTTTAATTCTAAGAAGCTCTTTGCATATTAAAAAAAAAAAAAAAGATCCTTTTGTCCTATATATTGCAAATTATTTTCTCAGATTATCGCCTATCTTTTCACTTTGTTTATGGTGTTCTTGTTATGTATAAGTTCTCCTTTTTGTATTGTGTTTATCAATCTTTTATGTCTTTTGGAATTTGTGTCAAACTTAGCAAGGTCTCTTTTCTTCAAGACTGTACAAAATTCTTCCAGCACTTTTATACTTTCATTCTTTATTTAGATCTTTGATCTATCTTTGGTGCTTATTTTGATCTAAGGCACAACGTAGGGCTCTTGCTTTCTGCACACACCCCCATACAGCTATCTATTTGTGAAGATACTGTCTTTCCCCATAAATCTGAAATACTGCCTTTTTCACAAATTACACACACACACACACACACACTTATTTATTTATTTTGGGGTTCTCTATTCTCTCCTTTCACAAGTTCAATCTATTCAGTACCAAATTATCTTAATTATTGTAGTTTTTAAAATACTTACTATTGGGGGTTGAGGGTGTTTTATGAAGCGGGATACTTGAAACCTTGTCAACATAAGACATTAGAAATTAAAGTTAAAAATAAAAAATAAAACACTTAATATCTGCTAGAGCTAGACCTTTCTTTTATTTTTTTTTTCGTATTTTTATGCATGTTAATTTTTCCTATAAACTTAGAATGAGCTTTTACTTAAATTTGTTTTTTAATTACAGTTGACAAACAATATTATATTAATTTCAAGTATAAAACATAGTGATTAGCCCTGGCCGGTTGGCTCAGCGGTAGAGCGTCAGCCTAGCGTGCGGAGGACCCGGGTTCGATTCCCGGCCAGGGCACACAGGAGAAGCGCCCATTTGCTTCTCCACCCCTCCGCCGCGCCTTCCTCTCTGTCTCTTTCTTCCCCTCCTGCAGCCAAGGCTCCATTGGAGCAAAGATGGCCCGGGCGCTGGGGATGGCTCTGTGGCCTCTGCCTCAGGCGCTAGAGTGGCTCTGGTCGCAACATGGCAACGCCCAGGATGGGCAGAGCATCGCCCCCTGGTGGGTAGAGCGTCTCCCCTGGTGGGCGTGCCGGGTGGATCCCAGTCAGGCGCATGCGGGAGTCTGTCTGACTGTCTCTCCCTGTTTCCAGCTTCAGAAAAATGCAAAAATAAATAAATAAATAAAATAAAACATAGTGATTAGACATTTATATAACTTACATAGTCATTGCCCCCATAAGTCTAGTACCTTTCTAACACCATACTTAGCTACTATAGTACACTGTGTCCGTAAAGTCATGGTGCACTTTTGACGGATCGCAGGAAAGCAACAAAAGACAATAGAAATGTGAAATCTGCACCAAATAAAAGGAAAACTCTCCCAGTGTCGTACCTATTCAGTGCAGTTCAATGTGGGCTCACGCACAGATTTTTTAGGACTCCTTAGGTAGCTATCCCGTATAGCCTCTACAGACTCGTCACTGACTGATGGCCTACCAGAACGGGGTTTCTCCACCAAACTGCCGGTTTCTTTCAACTGCTTATCCCACCGAGTAATGTTATTCCTATGTGGTGGCGCTTCGTTATAAACATGCCAATATTCACGATGCACTTTGGACATGGATTTGATACAGCAAGCCACAGAACACACTGAACTTTCCTCTGTACCATCCACATCTCGACTGGCATGGCCGTGGGCTGCTCCGCTGTATACACGGTGTTACGTCATCATCTGCACATGCGCACATGCTGCCACATCATCCTACAGAAACTGGGAGGGTTTTCCTTTTCTTTGGTGCAGATTTCACATTTCTATCATCTTTTGTTGCTTTCCTGTGACCGGTCAAAAGTGCACCATGACTTTACGGACACACTGTATTATTGAATACTCCCTTTGCTGTACTGTACATCCCTATGACTGTTTTTATAACTGGCAAATTGCACATCTTAATTCCTTCTCCTTTTTCACCCATCCGCCCAATCCCCCTCCCATCTGGCAGCCATCAAAATGTTCTCTGTATCTGTAAGTTTATTTGTTCATTTCTTTTATTTTTAGATTCCACATATAAGTGAAATCATATGGTGTTTGTCTTTCTCTGTCTGACTTATTTCACTTAGCATAATACTCTCTGGGTCCATTCATGTTATTGTAGATGGTAAGATTTCATTTTTTGATGGCCGAGTCATATTTCACTGTATATATGCACACTTCTTTATCCATTTGTCTATTGGTGGACACAAGGTTGCTTCCATATCTTGCCTATTGTAAATAATGCTGCAATGAACATATAGAGGCATATGTCCTTTCAAATCAGTGTCTTGGGTATCTTCAGAGAAATACCCAGAAGTGAAATTGTGGGGTCCTTCTTCGTCTCTTGTCATAGCTTTTGTTTTAAATTCTATTCTGTCTAGTGTAAGTGCTGTTACTCCAGCTTGTTTTTTTTTTGTTTCCATTTTCATGAAGTATCTTTTTTCATCCTTTTATTTTCACTGTGTCTTGATCTGAAGTGGGTGTCTTGTAAACAGAATATGTATAGGTTTGCTTTCTTACCCATTCAGCCGCTCTATGTCTTTTTATTGCAGCATTTAATCCATTTACATTTAAAGTAGCTATGGATAAGTATGTAGGTATTGCCATTTTATCATTTACAATTTTTTCCTCTTCTTAAAGAAGTCCCTTTAACGTTTCTTGTACTATTGGTTTGGTGGTGACGAACTCTTCGCTTTTTCTCGTCTGGGAATCTCTTTACCTGTCAATTCTAAATGATAACTTTGCTGGGTAGGGTAATCTTGGTTGTAGGTCCTTGCTTTTCATCACTTTGAATATTTCATGCCAATCCCTCAGGCCTTTAAAGTTTCTGTTGAGAAATCAGCTGACAGCCTTATGGGAGCTTCCTTGTAGGTAACTGTTAGTGCTTTTCTCTTGGTGCTTTTAAGATTGCCTCTTTGTCTTTAACCAGTGGCATTTTTTTTATTAATTTTAATGGGGTGGCATTGATAAATCAGGGTACATATGTTCAGAGAAAACATCTCTAGGTTATTTTAACATTTGATTATGCTGCATTCCCATCACCCAAAGTCCAATTGTCTTCTGTCACCTTCTAACTGGTTTTCTTTGTGCCCCTCCCCTCCCCCAACCCTCTCCTTCTCCTCTCCCCACCCCGTAACCTCCACATTCTTGTCCATGTCTCTGAGTCTCACTTTTATGTCCCACCTATGTATGGAATCATATAGTTCTTAGTTTTTTCTGATTTACTTATTTCCCTCAGTATAATGTTATCAAGGTCCATCCATGTTGTTGTAAATGATCCAATGTCATCATTTCTTATGGCTGAGTAGTGTTCCATAGTATATATGTACCAAAGCTTTTTAATCCACTCGTCCACTGACGGACACTTGGGCTGTTTCCAGATCTTTGTTATTGTGAACAATTCTGCCATAAACATGGGGGTGCATTTCTCCTTTTGAAACAGTGCTATGGTGTTCTTGGGGTATATTCCTAAAAGTGGTATAGCTGGGTCAAAAGGCAGTTCGATTTTTAATTTTTTGAGGAATCTCCTTACTGTTTTCCACAGTGGCTGCACCAGTCCGCATTCCTACCAGCAGTGCAGGAGAGTTCCTTTTTCTCCACATCCTCACCAGCACTTATTCTGTGTTGTTTTGTTGATGAGCACCATTCTGACTGGTGTGAGATGATATCTCATTGTGGTTTTAATTTGCATTTCTCTAATGATTAGTGATGTTGAGCATTTTTTCATATGCCTATTGGCCATCTGTTTTTTGATTGGATTGTTTGTCTTCCTGATACTGAGTTTTACAAGTTCTTTATAAATTTTGGTTATTAACCCCTTATCAGATGTATTGTCAAATATATTCTCCCATTGTGTAGTTTGTCTTTTTATTCTGTTCTTGTTTTAACCACTGGCATTTTAATTGTGGTGTGTCTTGGTGTGGGTCTCTTTGGATTCACCTTATTTGGAACTCTCTCAGCTTCCTGGACTTTTATGTTTATTTCCTATGCCAGGTTAGGAAATTTTTCCATCATTATTTCTTCAAATAGGTTTTCAATTCCTTGCTCTCTCTCTTCTTGTATGGCACCCCTGTGATGCAAATGTTGGTATACTTAATGTTGTTCTAGAGGCGCCTTAAACGACCATTTTTTTTGGATTCTTCTTTCTTTTTGCTTTCTGATTGGGTGTTTTCTGCTACCTCATCTTCCAAATTGTTGATTCGATACTCAGCTTTATCTAATCTACTGTTGATTTCCACTTCAGGTGCTGTCTTATTAATTTTGACTGGTTCTTTTGTATCTCTTTGGTTATGTTTCTTATCTATCCCTATTAAAGTTCTTACTGAGCTCAGTGAGCATCCTTATAACCAGTGCTCTGAACTCTGGTAGACTGTCTCCATTTTGTTTAGCTTTTTTTCTGAAATTTTGTTCTTTCATTTGGGACATGTTTCTTTGTCTCCTCATTTTGGCTGCCTCACTGCATTTGTTTCCATGAATTAGGTAGAGCTGCTACATCTCCTAGTGGCACAGTCCTTAATCACCTGAGTCAATGCTCCAGATGGGTCCCTTGAGTGGGCTGTGTGAGCTCTGATTGCTATTAGAATGTCAATGGGAGGACTGATCCTCAGGGTGACTGGCTATGAGAACTGGTCATGACTACAGTGGAGGAGCTATTGTACAGAGACTGACCCCAAAATGCAGGATTTGCCATAGTGGGGCTCTGATGTCTGCTAAATCCACCCTTTGAGTTTGTTATTTGTAGAGGAGACTGGGTAGTGCTCTGGTGTGGTCAGAAGCTGGCCACCAGGTATGTTGATTCTGGAACCTCTAAGGAGGAGATCTGGAGCAGGTCAAGATCAGCCGCTGCCTTTGCTCTGCCCAGGGACACCTGCTGTGAGCTTCAAAATGATCTTCAGAGGGCTGCCACTTGTGCTGGGCTGGGAGGTGCCTGGGAAAGGCTAAGCTGCAAACCAAGTTGGCTGTCACTAACGTCGGGTTTGGAACTGTTTAGCAAGAGGTATAGGGCATGCCAAGGCCAGATGCTGCTTGTTCGGGGTTTGTGAAATTTTGAGAGACTTCACTAAGTCCGTAGCATGAGCCAAGACACGCACTTTGTCTAGAATCAACTTTTCTACTACCCAAATAATCCTACTGGTAATTTTATTGTGATCATTTTACATTTTACATGTATACATTTTACATGTATAGGAGAAGTGATTTTTTTTTTAACAGCCTCACCTTGAAACCATACAATGACATTGTTGGTCAAATACGTCTATAAATATGATATATATGTTTGCTCGCTCACAGTCTGCACTGGGTGTGGGGGACAGGCTGCAAGCAGGCAGGGCTGTCACAGCCCAAGGCTTAGGTTTTTTTTTGTTTTTTGTTTTCTTTTTTACAGGGACAGAGAGAGCGTCAGAGAGAGGGATAGACAGGGACAGACAGACAGGAATGGAGAAGAGATGAGAAGCATCAATCATCAGTTTTTCGTTGCAACACCTTAGTTGTTCATTGATTGCTTTCTCATATGTGCCTTGACTGTGGGGCTACAGCAGTAACTCCTTGCTCGAGCCAGCGACCTTGGGTCCAAGCTGATGAGCTTTTTGCTCAAGCCAGATGAGCCCACGCTCAAGCTGGCCATCTCAGGGTCTCGAACCTGGGTCCTCTGCATCCCAGTCTGATGCTCTATCCACTGCGCCACTGCCTGGTCAGGCAGAAATGATATTTTTATAACACTAACTCTTTTTATCCAGGATATATTATCTTTCTAAGTCTGTTATGCCCCTTTGAAGAACTGAATTTATACATAAATATAATTTTTATTAAGCTTATACCTAGATATTTTATCTCTTTTGCTGCTTACATAAATGAAATGTTTCTTCCATCATGGCTTCTAGTTGGATATTGTTTATGTGGGAGAACTACTGATTTTTGTGCATTATTTATATACCCAACTACCTTACTGAATTCTCTAATTGTCTTTTAGTTTTGCCTTCTTCTAGTTTTTATACCTCTTATGTCTTTCCCCTATCTAATTATACCAGCTTACCCCTCCAAAACAAGGTTATATAATTATGTGCTTAATCATGACTTTAATGGGAATACATCTAGAACCCACCATTTCAAGGCTAAGCAAAACTTGGCTACTAGCTTGACAAAGTTGTATTTTCTGACGATGAGGAGGTATCTAATTATTCCTACATTATGAGTTTTTATTAGAAACAGATGCATTTAATTTTTCCTAAACCTTTTTAGCATCTTATTTTCTCAGAGCCTTCAACATGGTGAATCTTTTTAATAGAAATCCTAAAAGTAACCTCTCTTTGCATTGCTGTACTGAAACTCTTTCAATAGGCTCTTGGATTCTATTGGTTCTAATGATGTTATTAGGGTTTGGCATCAATATTCCAAACTAAGATCCCTTTAGTAGTTTTGCGTGTGCACATATTCTGTTAAACTAGCTTCAAAGAATTTGAGTGTTCCTTCTTTCTTTGTTCTAGAACAATTTAAATAGCATTAAAGTCGCCTGTACCTTCAAACCTGTGAAACCGTCTGGTCCCACAACTATTTCAAGGAACAGCTCTTTAATAACTTTCTCAATTTCTTCCATGGTAATTGGTCTGTTTAAATTTTATTCTATTCTGGTGTCAGATTTTTTTTTTTTTAATTTTTAAAGAACACATACTCTCATGTTATATAAACTATTTCTAAACTTAGAAAAAGATTCTACCAGCATCACTCTAAGAAGTAAATATAGCCTCCACCCCAAACAGCCTGGTTCCTCATTTCTGGACCCATCCTCCTTGCTGCTCCTGAAGGCCTCCTCTTCCTCCACCATCAGATTCACAAAGAGAATGAAGAGGTTTGTATTCAACCAGAACCACGCTGACATGCCTCTTCCACATCCAGTCCCAGCAGGCAAGGACCGCAGACAGAAGGCCCGGCCCCCTCCACCTCCCTCAGTGGTGTCCACTCCAACTCTTCCAAGCTTCCCTGCAGAGCCCTCACCCATCCGACCCCATCTCTGAGGTCATCAGCCCACCTCACCTCACTCACACCAAATCCTCAGCCTCCTTCCTGGCACAGACACACCATCAGGGAATCCACGGGTGCTCATCACCAGGCACCCGCCAGATGCCTGGGTTCCCTGCCCTCTAACAGCACGTCCTCTGAGTGATGGGTGATGACCCACCCACAAGCAGCAAGGCCCAGAATGACTAGGTACCAAACACCTCAGCAGAGCAAACCAAGACTGCAGAGGACAGAGAACTTTCTGGGGGACCAGGGAGGCAATGGGGAAGACACTTCAAGCAAGCAACCCAAAGCCAAGCCAAAGGAGAACCAGCCCAGTGTGCTGAGGGTAGGCAGTGCCATGCTGCCTGGCCAGGGAAGGGAGCAGATGATCCTGGGCCTCGAGGGCCTCGAGGGCCTCGGGAGCCCCAGCGAGAGGTTCGGACATGACACAGCAGGAGTGGGAGCCACTGTGGGCTCCTCTGCAGGGCAGTAACAGGAAGAAAGTGGTATATTGGTCACACCCCCACACACACATTCTCTGTTGCCAGACTTACATTCAAAGAAATGACTAGCTGTACCAAGAACTCGGTGAGCTGTGGGGGAGGGCTGTAAACCACAACCCTAAGCAGATGCCACAAGTGACAATGGACACACACACACACACACACACACACACACACACACACACACACACGTCCAGGTTCTAATTAAAGACGCCGTTCTGGAGCCATACCACAACACCAAGGTTGAAACACTCTATTGTACTGCACAGTAAAAAACCACACTGGCACAAATCTGTAACCCCAGGGGGCATGTGCACTGGCCCGGCGCTTAAGTGCACCCGAGTCACCCTCAGGTCTGGCTTTAACGCAGACCCTGATTCTGCAACTGTAGGCTCTGCATGCACATCTAAGAAGCTCCCAGGTGATGCCGGATGCCACAGATCCAGGGAACACACTCTGAGTCGTAAAGGACTAGATCCCTGGTCGGCAAACTGCGGCTCCTTGGCCCCTTGAGTGTGGCTCTTCCACAAAAAACCACGTCCAGGCGCTACCTCAATAAGGAATGTACCTAGGTATATAGTTTAAGTTTAAAAAATTTGGCTCTCAAAAGAAATTTCAATCGTTGTACTGTTGATATTTGGCTCTGTGGACTAATGAGTTTGCCGACCACTGGACTAGATGACACTGGGCCTCTAGTGAGCTCCCAGGGAACAGATTATGGGCCTTAGTTACAGGCACAGAGAAAACTAAGGGCTTTCTAGGGGTCTACAGCAGAGCACCCAAACTAACAGTGGATAGAGCGTCAGACTGGGATGCAGAGGGCCCAGATTCAAAACCCCGAGGTTGCCGCTTGAGCACGGGTTCATCCCCAGCTTGAGCACTGGGCCGCTGGCTTGAGCATGGGATCATAGACATGACCCCATGGTTGCTGGCTTGAGCCCAAAGGTTGCTGGCTTGAATCCCAAGGTCGCTGGCTTGAGCAAGGGGTTCATTCACTCTGCTGTAACCCTCACCCCACCCCACCCCCATCAAGGCACATATGAGAAAGCAATCAATGAACAACTAAGGAGCCAAAACAAAGAATTGATGCTTCTCATCTCTCTCCCTTCCTGTCTGTCTGTCCCTTTCTCTGTCTCTGTCACAAAAAAAAAACAACAACACACATTCACAATAGGGGTTCAATAAATAGGCCCAGCTCCCTCCCTCGAAACCATTAGTAAATGTAAAGGACCGGGCATTTCACAACTGCAGTCTAATTACTCTCCCTATAACATGTCACAGCGGCCCTAAGCCAGCTCTTTTAAGTGCTGATGCCACTAACCAAGACGCAAAGCCTTGAAGCATCATATCAGCCTTGATAACAGAGTGTAAAACAGACCCAACAGCAATCCCATTCGCCTTCCTCCCAGCTGAAGCCTGATATCAGTCAACCTAACATCAATCTGCATAACATCCCAGCCCAGGCCCAGGTCCAGGGAAAAGGCATTTAAGCAGTGAGACCCTGCTATCCACAATGGGCCATGCAAGAGAAATTTGTCAGCTCTTTTATGATCCTCTGAGAAAATTCTGGAAACGGATCGCGATCCACCACACTCCTAGCAACTTCTTTACTGTCTCCATCTCCTTGGGTAACTTGGACCCCTGGAAGAAACTTCTGCCTCCCTTCCCCAGCTTCTGCTGAGTCCCCTCCCCTCAAGGTCACCTACTCAGGCACGGAGTGACTCCTTCAAACCAACCCCATCACAAACCACAAAGCTCCTTGACATGGCTCAATTCAAAAACCAGATGGCCTGTGTCACAAGCAGCATGCCTGTGCTGCTTGGAAGGGAGACAGGTATCGATCAAAAGAGGTTGTTCAAAGGTAGACCTGGACCTAGCTCCCGTGAGACCCACAAACTACACACACACACACACACACACACACACACACACACACACACACACACACACACACACCAATTCAATGAAGCAGGTGTCTAACGTGCAGAGCCTCAGTACCCCACTATATACACTGTAAGGATTTAGAAAACACAATAACTGAATTTGAGATTTAGCTGAAGAGGAGAGGTAGCACCCTATGATCATGCAGTGACCAAACTTTAGTTCCCTGATGGCAGGCACCCAGCAGCCAATAACTTCTGTAAATCATAAAATATATGTACATCCACTGTAGAAACATCAGAACTGTTAAAAGAAAATCCCACCTGTAAACACATCGATTTCTATTTGTTAATTAAATCACATTCCAATCAAGAATCAAAGAGGCCCTGGCCAGTTGGCTCAGCGGTAGAGCGTCGGCCTGGCGTGCAGGGGACCCGGGTTCGATTCCCGGCCAGAGCACATAGGAGAAGCACCCATTTGCTTCTCCACCCCCTCCCTTCCTTTCTCTCTTTCTCTCTCTTCCCCTCCTGCAGCCAAGGCTCCATTGGAGCAAAGATGGCCCGGGCGCTGGGGATGGCTCCTTGGCCTCTGCCCCAGGCGCTAGAGTGGCTCTGGTCGCGGCAGAGCGACGCCCCGGAGGGGCAGAGCTTTGCCCCTGGTGGGCGTGCCGGGTGGATCCCAGTCAGGCGCATGCAGGAGTCTGTCTGACTGTCTCTCCCCGTTTCCAGCTTCAGAAAAAACAAACAAACAAAAAAAAGAATCAAAGAAACCTCAAATCTGGAGAATTTCCTATTAATTGTCTCCTGAAACTCTACGGAAGTCATTGTGAAGACTAGGCCATCGGCTCTGGAAGGAAATAAACCCGAGGACATGTTCTGCTGGGGGTGAGTTGACTAAGCAATACCTGAGGAACAAGAATTAATCTGTCCTCCAACAGCCGGGGGCAAATGACTCACCCAAAATTACACAATGAGTTTTAAAGCTGGGAGCCAACCCCAGGTCCCTCAACTCCCAGATCAAGTTTCTTTCAAGTAGATCACACCCCCTTATCCCCACTTCGGAACTCCCCTATGCAATCAGGAAGTCTGCCACTTTGCTCTCTATCCCTACCGCCACCACCTCAATCAGCCTTTAGGGCTCCCTTTCTCTTGGGGAAGCAACATAATTTAACCCATCAGAGAGGTGGTTCAGTTCTGCTCCCCATGAGAGATCAAAGACAAAGCAAAGTCACATCCTCTCTTCAGGACTTAGTAACATGAAGAGGTTATCGAAAAGGACTTCTAAGATCCTTTCCAGCTTTAAACAGAATCAGTGGAAGCTTCTTCAATTTGCAGTTAGGAGAAATGTGGGGCTCCCTCAAGCCATAGCCTCTGCATCATCCTGCTCTGTGCAGGGGGGACAAGCTGGTCCCAGCAACCAAGCAGAAGCTGTGCAGTACACGAGGAAGCGGTCCACCCTTCGCCTCCGTGGTCCACAGAGCGCTCCCCCAGCCCAGAGAAGGGGAGGCACAGCCAGCTGCCAACTCTCTTCCGTAACTTGCCAGGAAGAATTCTTAATTAAAGTTCTTTGTTGCAAAACGGTATTATATTCTTCCTAATGACTTTCTAAATGATAAAACTGATTTGTGCTTGTCACAGAAAACCAAAAAACATTTTATTTTTAATAACTTTTTTAAATCATAAAATCAATGTTACATTCAACTGCAGAAAAATCTGAACCTGTTCAAAGAAAATCCCAACTGTAAACATATTCAATTCTATCTGTTAATTAAATCACATTCCAGTTGAGAATCAAAGAAACCCAAGAGTTGGAACTGACCTTAGAGACATCCAGCTTTGCGTGCGTCCTGGGCCTTGCCACATAAGGGCAGGGGGATAGTCAGGGAGCCATACTAATGCTCCAGGCCAATACCCTTACTTAAACTGTCCCTAAAAGGTGGCCACCCTGCCTCTGCTTGAACGCTTCCTACTTTCCTGCCCTTTTCCCGGCAGCCTGGGCCGTCGCGGCGGAGCCCCGTCAATGGCTTTTCCTGTAGTCGGGGGTAGTCACTTAGTCATTATATGCGAAGGTTTGTGAGAGTCCTGGACTTGGGTTCAATCCCACACCAACCTCTTAAAAATATGCTCCAAGACCCTGGGAAAGCCGCCGAGCCTCTCTGAAATTGAATTTACTCATCTCTAGGATGGGAAGGATAATACCCGCACGAAAGGGTCGTCATGTGATTTAAATGACCAAATGTACAGAAAAGCACTCAGCAAAGTGCCTGGCCCAGTGTAAGCGCTCAATAGTTAAGCAGCGTTATTTAAATGGCAGCTCACAGCAACGGCTCCCCAACTTTTTCCATCTTACCCTACACAGGAAGTATATAGTTTGCTTCAGGACTCGGTATATAAAATATATGCCCATAAAATATATAAAACTGAACAAATATTTTCAAAGAACAAGGGTAACCCATACACCTTGTTTCCTTTCTATTCTATTTCATTTTTTTAAAATGCTGGTCTTGACCACTGAATTGACAGCGTGGCCCACTAATGGACTGCAAACTGCAGTTTGAAAAACACTGACTTATACTAAGACCAAACAGTGCCCCCTTTGTTTTTTTGTTTTTTTGTTTTTTTTTCCGAAGCTGGAAATAGGGAGAGACAGTCAGACAGACTCCCACATGCACCCAACCAGGATCCACCCGGCATGCCCACCAGGGGGCGATGCTCTGCCCCTCCGGGGCGTCGCTCTCTTGCGACCAGAGCCACTCCAGCGCCTGGGGCAGAGGCCAAGGAGCCATCCCCAGCCCCCGGGCCATCTTTGCTCCAATGGAGCCTCACTGCAGGAGGGGAAGAGAGAGACAGAGAGGAAGGAGAGGGGGAGGGATGGAGAAGCAGATGGGTGCTTCTCCTGTGTGCCCTGGGCCGGGAATCGAACCCGGGACCCCTTGCACACCAGGCCGACGGTCTACCACTGAGCCAACCGGCCAGGGCAACAGGAAAGTTCAAGTAAACTAGGTTTTCAACTGGTTGCTTCAGGCAACATTCATCAAGGTCTGTGTTCACTTTTTATTTATTTATTTTATTTATTCATTTTTAGAGAGGAGAGAGAGAGGGAGAGAGAGAGACAGAGAGGGACAGAGAGAGAAGGGGGGGAGGAGCAGGAAGCATCAACTCCCATATGTGCCTTGACCAGGCAAGCCCAGGGTTTCGAACCGGCGACCTCAGCATTTCCAGGTCGACGCTTTATCCACTGCGCCACCACAGGTTAGGCTACAGCGCCCCCTTTGAAGTCCAGCTCTACCTTCTATAACGTTCTAGAACCCCAGAGAATCCCACTCCGTCTTGCACATGTTAGACTCTCAAAGCGTCTGAAGCATTCCCTGTTCTCTCCAGCAGTCACTGTGTGTGATCTGGCCCCCTGACCCCACTGTCCACACTACCTCCTCGGACTCCTCCCCTCCGCTACCAGCTGCCAGCTTCCCCCCCCCTCCCTCTCTCCCTCCCTCCCTCCCTTCCTCCCTCGCATGCCCAGGAGGGCCATGCTCACTGAGCAAGTACTCTGCTCCTCTGGTGGCTTCTGGTCTCAGGTCAAGCAGCCGGACATGAGCATCTTTCTGAACCTTCCCACCAGATGCGCTCCTCATCCCCAGAGCAACCCGTCTGGGTCTCCCCCACCCGTGCCGACTCCCCTCCGGCTCTCTCGTACTGAGGTGGTCCCTCCAGCTCCTACCCTGCCTGCCCTTCCACAAACCAGCTCAGGATGCCTCCGGCCCATCAACAAGAAGAGCGAAAGTGAGGAAGACTTTCGATATGCGTGTCTGAGCCCAGATCTACCACCAGAAAGTGCTCCCTCCTTACTCATCTCTGAACTAACTCTGCCTGGAACCAAACCGAGAGGCCTCATCACCGAGCCACAGCTGTCCCCTCACAGCGAGAGCGGCCCTGTGGCAGGGAATCTCACACCTGGCTGCAAGCACAGCCCTTCTGAGCTGAGATCTCCCAGCACCGCCCTGCATGTGCAGGAAACAAGAAATATCAGATACAGACGCTGTTTCCCGTATTCTATCTGCATCTGCGGTCCTCAAAAACTGCACTCGTAGTAATTAAAAAATAAATAAATAAGATGCACACAGAGGCACCTAGTGTCATGACTCTGGTGCCACGCCGTATGGAAGAGTCAGGGTCTTGCTTTGTAAAATACAACCTTAAATCACTAAGATTCACTCACGACGTTGCGTGGAGATGTTGTCCATTCAGGTTGTGGCTGCAAACAGCCCATCAGACCCTGGCCAGATAGCTCACTTGGTTAGAGCGTCGTCCACCATACACAAAGGCTGCAGGTTCAATCCCTTGGTCAGGGCATGTACAGGGAACAGACTGATGTCCCTGTCACTCTCTCCTTTCCTATCTCTATAAAACCAGTAAACTAATTTATAAAAAGAGAAAACAGCCCATCAGGTACCACAATATACTTACCCATTCTCCAGCCGATGAGCTTCTGAGCTTCCATGTTTTTGCTATCATCAACAGTGCTACTAGGAATGTTCTTAGTACACACTTCCTGGTGCCCGCACCAATCAGTTTCTCGTGATTACTGTGTACCTAGGAGTGGAAATGCCAGGCCATCCAGTATGTGCACGGACGTCTTTACAAGATAAGAGTCCCAAACTGTTTCTCCAGAGAGGGTGTAGCACCAGTTCACCCTCCCTACAGCAACACGTAATGGGCCACGGTGACCTAGGTCCTCTCCAGGACCTGCTGTTACGCAGCTCTTAGTGTTTGACTATCAAATGGCGACAAAATGGAAGCTCACCGTGATTTGAAACCCTCTCCCCATCTCATGCCCTGTGCTGTTCTTTTGCAGCTCTTATCAGAGTCTATAATTAACCATCTGTGGGGTTATTTGATGAGAGCTGACGGCCATGCTTGTTTCCTTCACCCCTGCACGCTGTTCTACAGGCACAGAGTAGGGCCCCGGTGTGTGTGTTGAATGAATGAATGAACAGCGTAAACAGCTGAATAACTGAGACAATAGGCTCCAAGCAATTTCATGAAAAGCCTGGGCTCAGGAGTCAGGGTCTGATCTCCCCAACAGAGTTTATACAGGGGGTGAGGGGAATATAGGGGTGACGAGGTGGTACCTCCAAACCTGGACTGGAGGGAGGGAAAGGTCCACAGAGGACAGAACCAAGTCCAGTCTTGGTCCAGGCAACTCACAGAACCTCTTCAATAACAGTAACAGTAAAAACAACTATTGGCGTGGACTGTGAGCCAACATGGACCATGCACTTCATATCAAATAATAACAGCTATTACTTCTATAGTGTGCTTATTATATGCCAAGCACTGTGTTACATGCGTACTAAATTATTTACTTGATCCTTACAACATGTCTATGGAATGATAGTCCCGTTTTACAGCAAAGAAAACTGAGGCTCAGAGAGTCTAAGAAAGTGCCCAGAGTCAGAGTCAAATCAAGATCAGTCTCACCCCAAAATCCATGACTTTCCACACATCTGTACCAACCTCCACCCTGGGGTTTTCTGACTTCTTGGCATGGGGCTACCTTTCCTCCCCATCTACCCCCACAAAGCTCCTGGGACTCCAAGTTTTGCTCCACAGACCACAAATGCTTTTCCTTCCCGAGTAAAAGGTCAACTTGTCACTTTAACATCTACACTGACAACACACGGACCATCAGATCCCTGGCTGTAAGACGCTGCGTGTCACCCAGGAGGTTGGCAGGAGGACATTGCCCATGCCTGGCTATCCCAGAGTTCTCCCAAGTCAACAGCCCCTACCAACAGAGGTTCTGCAGAAAACAGCTCCTTTTCAACTTTGGAAAGGGCTCTTACTGAAATTGCAACAAACGTCCACAAATCCCTCCCCTACCTCAGCCGGACATGCTTTAGCTCAGCAAGAATTACTAAGTAGCCACTAAAAGTCTACAACCCAGGCCAATGCATGGAAACATGCATGTGGAATTATGTTAAGTGGTGGGGAAAACAACTCAGAATCAGTATCCACCTGCCAAATGAAGTACACACAGTACCCCCAGACACAGAACTAAGTGTTCCCTAACACCTTTCTCTAGTAAAGTTACTTAGGTTTCCAATGCTCCCACACACACACACAGCTACTTGCCAACTATTTATAACAAGTCTGATTTCAAAGCAATGCTGCACTACTAACAGTAGTAAAGAATTATTCCCAGCAAGAATGAAAGCTCCCTGCAGGTCATGATCACGTCTGTTTTGCTCATAGCTCTATCTCCAGTGAAATGGTTGAGGGGGTCAGCGACCATGTGGCCTGCCTGCTAAATCCAGCCCACCACCCGGTTTTATAAATACAGTTTGATTGGAACTCATCTATTTATGTGTTGCCTATAGCGGCTTTTACGATAGAATGGCAGAATTGAATATTTAGGACAGACACATGGCTGAAAATATTTACTCTCTAACCTTTTATTAAAAGTTGGCCAATCTCAGATCTAATACTTAGCTTGGTGTCCTGCGTACAGTGAGGTTTCGATAATATTTACTGAATTATTTCAAATAAGCCCAAATCAAACTAATACATAAGAACAAAGACTTTATTTACCCAGGACTTATAACAAATGCCTAGCAAATAGGAAGTAACTTTTCTTTTATATACAGTATTTCAAATATGAAACTCTTGATATTCTCAGTAGGAAGTATGCCTAAAAGCACTTTCTTCTTCCATGGTAGAGACGGACCACACCAAGGCACGTACACTCCACAGCTGCAGTGAGGAACAGCAGGTGTGGGCTTGGCAGGCCATCTGGAGCAGCAGGAGTCAAGGCTGGGTAACTGGTCAAGATGCTGTACTAACACCCAAGCGAGGCTCAAAGCAGGATCTCGGCCTCCCTAGTCTCAGATTCTAAACAACTATACTCCAGGGTCAGAACCAACCAGGGGGAAATCATTTCATTTATTTCCTATGTAACTTCTGGTCAGGACCACGTATCCATAAAACCACTGTGAGCTCAATTATTTTCCCCTTACTTTATCAGTACATCTGCATTAAAATGCAACTGCATATTTTTAGTTCTGCACACTCGATTTTTCAGAAGCTGATCATTCATTCGGCTGGTGGCTTTTTGAAGTTCATTATGGCCCCAGAACAGAAGACAGGAGAGAGGAAATGAAAGGAGGTGAAACTCAAATCAGTTGGTATTGCTGCTTTATTAGCAGATGAGATACCAAGATTGGGGTGGAGGGGGTGGCAGAGGGTGAAACCTCAGGTCTGGAGAGACACGGCTCCCCCAGGCCCCCTCTCTCAGATCTCCGCATCTGCCACCGGTGCACGCCGAGAGTTTATCAATAATTTTGTTATCCTGGCCTATTCCTGTAATGATCCAAGAATATCACTCTCTAAGCTTCCTTCCTTTGTTCATAAGAAAAAAAAAAATCAGAAGTCAAAAGGAGATTCAGAGTCGGAGCTCTGAGGCCTAAACCAAGCCCGTGGCCTGGTGGAATCAGAGGACAGGTCGGCCCTGACTCTGAGAAGCCTGAGCATGGATTCATTTAGGGAAATGTTTCGAAAAGAATGCTGGGAGGAGTCTGAGCCACTTCCTCATCGATGCTGCCTCCTCCCTCCCTTCCACACACATTAATTATTCCCAGCAGGCCTTCCCACTTCCTAGGAACCCGCATATTCAGGAGAAGCCCAGTACACTGGCTCCCAGCCACTGGGTTACACCCAAAGTCCCCTGATAGTAGCCCTCCTGCAGCAGAATGAGCAGAAACTGGAGAGCTGCCTCCTGTCTCAGGCCCACAGACCCTCCAAGCCTGTCTGTACAACGCCTGCTGTACAAATGAATGAAGTTCACTCGTTTCCAGTGAAAACTAAAAGTCACACTCAAGGAAGACCACACTCCTCATCTCTCCTTGTGACGTCATTGCTCCAACTGAGCCACAGGAAATCACCTCCCTTCTCTCTCTCCGCTCTGCCATCCAGCTTGCCTCCTCTTCCTCCCTTCCATCTGAGTGCTGGTGCCTGCAGGAAGCCTTCCTGGCAGGACAGCCACGTTCTCCTCTCCAGCTGACCCCAGACGCGGACCCTCCCCTAGACGTGCCCTCCAGACATGCCCTGCCCTGGACGTGCCCTGCCCTGGACGTGCCCCGCCCTGGGAGACCGGGGAAGCCTGCTCAGCTCCGCCCACCGGGGGTCCAGGCCTTCCTAAGCGAACCCACCACAGGAGAAAACCGGGAGGGGGACCGGCAGGAAGCACCCGCCGCTGCTGCCTCCTCTCACTTTCCCCAGGGCCTCAGCTCTGTCAGATTTTGAAGCATAATGAGTTTTGTTTCATAACAGTCTTAAATGAACTGGAAGGGGGAAGGGAATGACAATGATAAAAATCTTAATTAAAAAAATTCCAACAGGCAAAGAGATTTTCCAGATTCTAAGCTATGATAAAAAGTATCTTGAGCTGGGGGCCCTACAGAGCCCCCGAGGACCCAGCACTGAGTGTCCATTTACTGAGAGCCCACGAGGCACCTGGCCTGACGCTGGGAGGAGCTAGGATGCCGCACTGACCAAACACACAGTCACGCCTAGCTCCCTGGGGCTCATATTCTCGGAGAGAGAAAACAGCAAAAATAATGAACAAGTAAACTATATGGAATGTTAGAGGTTAAAGCGTTTTAGAAAAAAAGAAAAAGAGCAGGAAAGGGGGCTGGGAAAATCAGGCAGAAGGCAGAGTGCAGTGCTCAGTACAGCAGTGAGAAAAGTCTCAGTGAGGAAGAGACAGACATCTGAGCAAAGACTTGAAGGAGGAGAGAGTGAGCAATGCAAACGGGGATCTAGGTTCTGGAAGAGCAAGCCAAGCAGAGAGGATGGCCTGTGCAAAGGCCCTGAGGCAAGGAAGAAGAGTCAGCAAATTTGAGAACAGTATAAAGAAGACAGTAGTCACAGAAGCATGAGGAGAGGGGGCAAGGTGTCTCTAAACCATTGCAAGGACTCTGGTCTTCAATGTCAAAGGGAAGGGACCACTGGAGGGGTTGTAAGCAGGTAAGAGACAGGTTCCCCATCAATTCTCTGCCATCCTGTCATTCTTCCTGGTGACCTCCTTTAACACCATTCAATAAACACAGCTCAAAGCCATCTTTCCTGCAAATCCCTCTCTGACTAATCACTGCAAGTTCTAAACTCAAACAACCCAAAGGAAAATCAGCCAATTCTCACACCTACCTTCCTCCTCCAAAAAAAAACCACTGCACCCAAAAGGGAAGGCGGGTAGGAAGATGGAAGAGAAGAATGGGTACCAGGAAAAGACGACAGAGAAGGACACAGAGATATATACACATGGAACAGGACAGCAAGCTCCAACGAGAGACCACGCCCCACAGGCTCCTCCCTCTCCGTCCCCTCCTGGCAGCTTATCCGGTCCAAAGCACCAGCACTTGAGCTTCTCAACCCCTGCTGCCCCGTGGCTGCCCTGACACTCCGTGCACTGGGTGAGCCTTCTCTTCACACCTCTTTCCTCTTTATCCTGATGTCAAGTGGAACTGGGAAAATAAAGATGACTTTACACTTCCTCTTGAACCCGCCAAGGGAGTGGCTCAGCTAACACTAACCAGTCAAATCAGAGATGGAAGATGGAATCAAGGCCCTTGTCACGAGATCCACATCAGGGATCACCAACAGAGTCACTCCCAGCCACCAGGCAACCCCACCTGGTCAACCGATAAAGTGAGCTGCCACCACACAGCCCCAGCCCCCACAGCAACCCCTGTCCATGGCACCTCCTTTCCCAAACTGTCCCCACACTCCCACTCCCACTCACCCCCCAGCAACCACACTGCAGAGGAGAAAAATAATGCCCAACGAAGGAGAGGCCGCGGAAGTCCTGGAGTGAGCTGAAATTGGTAGAAAGGAACTAATATATTTTAAAAATTAGGTCAAGGTGGTACATTGTAGTAGCTAAAAACATGGGCTCTCGATCCAGAACGCATGGCACGGCTCTGCATTAGGACAAGTGTGTGTGACCTTGGCCTTGGACAAGTTACCTGTCTGACCTTGGGCGAGTTATTCACCCTCTCACGCCACAGACTCCTCACTATTAAAAACCAGGATCATGATTTGTACCTTGTCCTATGGCTCCTAGGGGAAATAAAGTTTGTAGAATAAAGCACTTTAGTAAAAGAATGTCAGGCACATGGTAAGCATTATATGAACATTTTTAAAGATAGAAAAACTTTTTTTTTTAAAGGAAAGCTTCTTTCTGAAACATCTGAATTAGAGGTCTTTTATTTATGTACAGGACATACGCAGGAAGACAATCACTACTGATTAATATTTTCAACTCTCCAAGTTCTATTTCATACTTTTAAAATATTAATAAAATGCTTTGAACAAAGACATTTACTGCATTATTTATAAAAGCAAATTATGGGAAATGACCTAACTATCTGACAAGAGAAGAATGGTTGAGTGGATTATAAAAGCATAAGAAAAGGTTTTGTGCAGATATTAAAAATCACCTAATAAAGTTTCAAGACATGAAAAATACTTCTGAGTCAAATAATAAAAGACAAAGAATTAGACTTCACTTTCAGCTATTATGACATAATAGCTATTAAACTAACCAGACTCCTATATAGAACAAAATAAAAGGCACAGAAAATACAAAACAGTAATAATAATAATAACTGTTGAAGGTATGGGCGTACCAGACAGCTAGGCCTTGAGGAGCCAAGCTCCTGAAGGAGAGGAAAGATCAGTGAGGTGTCTCTCGGTAACTAAAGTCTCCCCTCTGGACATTTTGTGATCTGGGCGAAGAAGCATTGAGGTAAAACAGAAAGCACCATATCAAGGCTTGCGGCAGCTCTCATTCTGGACCAAGAAGATTAAAAACTGGAGTCCAGGGCTACGAAAACGTCCAGGATTTGACACACCAAGATACCAGAGAAGAATGGACCACACAGATGTGAGCCCAGTGCTCTGCAGACTTCCCCTCCAGGCATGTGCTGGCACCTAAGTCATGTGTGTGGAGGGCTAGACTCCGGCAGCCAGGCAGAAAGAGGCTGTTAAGAGACTAAAAAGTAGACATTTGGGTTTCACAGTGGCAGAGAAACAAAACGTGGAGATCTGGGCCTCCTAAATTGGAGGAACCCTAACAAACACCCAACAAGTAAGGGTGAATCAGAAACAGATCAGCCTTAACTGAATCAGGGAGATACACCATCCTGAGCCTCTACATTGTCCATGTAAAATGCCCAGCATTCAAATAAAAATGACCAAGCATGTCAGCAAATAGGACCAAACCAAAAGAAAAACACAACCATGAAAAGCAATCCCCTTGATAGAGGAATGGATGATAAGATGTGGTATACACACACACACACACACACACACACACACACACACACACACACTGGAATATTACTCAGCCATAAAAAAGGAATGAAATCTTGCCACTTGTGACAACATGGTTGAACCCAGAGGATAGTATGCTAAGTGAAACATGTCAGCCTGACCAGGCGGCAGCGCAGTGTATAGTGTCGGATTGGGATGCAGAGGACCCAGGTTCAAAACCCCGAGGTCGCCAGCTTGAGCATGGGCTCATCTGGTTTGAGCAAGGCTCATCAGCTTGAGCCCAAAGTCGCTGGCTTGAAAAAGGGGTCACTCGGTCTGCTGTAGCCCCCCCAGTCAAGGCACATATGAGAAAGCAATCAATGAACAACTAAAGTGCTGTAACAAAGAATTGATGCTTCTCATTTCTCTCCCTTCCTATCTGTCTGTCTCTATCCGTTCCTCTCTCTGTCACACACACACACAAAAAAGAAAAACCCAAAAATGTATGTCAGAGAAAGACAAATACCACATGACTTCACTTAGAAATCTAAAAACCAAGCTTGACCAGGCAGTGGCGCAGTGGATATAATGTTGGACTGGGATGAGGAGGGAGGACCCAGGTTTGAGACCCCGAGGTCGCAAGCTTGAGCATGGGCTCATCTGGTTTGGGCAGGGGTTGAGCCAGCTTGAGCCCAAGGTCACTGGCTCGAGCAAGGAGTCACTCAGTCTGCTGGAGCCCCCCAGTCAAGGCACATAATGAGAAAGCAATCAATGAACAACTAAGGTGCCGCAACAAAGAATTGATGTTTCTCATCTCTCTCCCTTCCTGCCTGTCTGTCCCTGTCTATCTCTCTGACTCTGTCTCTATCACAAAAAAAAAAAAAAAAAAATCTAAAAAACAAGATAAAGAAACAAAGAAACTCCTACAGAAAAAGTGATGGCTGCCAGATGGGAGGGGATGGGGGGATGGGCAAACATAGTCAAGAGGATTAAATACAAATTGCAAGTTATAAAATCAGTTATGGAGAGGTAAAGTTCAATATAGGGAACATGGTCAATAATATTGTAATTAATAAGTCTGGTGCCAGATCAGACTAGACTTATCATGGTGATCCCTTTGAAAAGTACATAAATGTCTAATCATTATGCTGTACATCTGAAAGTAATATAGTATTGTATGTCAACTATAATAAATTTTAAAAATAAAATATTCAAAAAAATCATCCACTCAATATATTTTCTTTTAAATATAAAAACATTTTATATTTTTTATATTTTCAAATAGGTAAGTATTACATATTATTTATATACTGGTAAAACATTTATGAAAAAAAGAAAAACAAATTAAGAACTGAATGCACTGGTTTGACAACAAATAAGAAACGGCAGAAGAAATGACTGTTGAACTTGAAGGTAGGTCAGTAAAAAATGTTTTTCATATTGAAGCACAGAATACAAAAATGAGCTATGAGCTTCAGGGACATGTAAGATACCATGAAAGCATCTAAGTTACATGTAGGGATCTAAGAAGAGGAGAGAAATAATGGGGCAAAATAGTATTTGAAGAGAACTGTCTAAAAATTTCCTCAAACTGTCAAAAAAAAAATCAAGTCATGAATTCTGGAAGCTCTCCAAACTCCATGGAATACATACAAAGAGAACAACACTTATTGCCCATATAGTAAAACTGCTGAAATACAAAGTTGAAGAGAACAAGAATGTTACTTTCAAAGGCATCACAATAACACTGACAGATGACTTTTTAGTAGAAATGAAGGAAGCCAGAAGACAATGGAATATTTTTAAAGGATTAAATAAAAAAGAAAGACCAGCTAGAATTCTATACCCAGTAAAAATATCATTCAAAGATGAAGGTGTTAAAAAAAAAAAAACCGAGAGAATTGTAATACCAGCCAACCCCCTCCACCACACACAGACACACACACACACACAAAACTAAACACAGTTCTTCAGACAGACAGTAATTAATCTAAGAAACGACCTGAGCGTGGTTATACAGGAAGAAATAAAGAATACCAAAAGGAGTAATTATGTGAATTAATCAAAGTTTTACTCAATTTTTTAAAACAATGTCTTGTGGGACTTAATATACAGGGTGGCGCAAAAGTAGGTTTACAGTAGTTTTATGGAAAATATATAATGATAAATAAGAGTATAAGAATAAATGTTCACATGCCTGACCAGGCGGTGGCGCAGTGGATAGAGTGTCGGACTGGGATGCCGAGGACCCAGGTTCGAGACTCTGAGGTCGCCAGCTAGAGCACGGGCTCATCTGGTTTGAGCAAATCTCACCAGCTTGGACCCAAGTTCGCTGGCTGGAGCAAGGGGTTACTTGGTCTGCTGAAGGCCCGCGGTCAAGGCACATATGAGAAAGCAATCAATAAACAACTAAGGTGTCGCAATGCGCAACGAAAAACTAATGATTGATGCTTCTTATCTCTCCGTTCCTGTCTGTCTGTCCCTGTCAATCCCTCTCTCTGACTCTCTCTCTGTCTCTGTAAAAAAAAATTTTTTAAAAAGAATAAATGTTCACATACTCACAACTGTAAACCTACTTTTGCCATACCCTGTAAAACCACAAGACCTCAAAAGGTATTAAGAACATAACGTAAGAAGCTTGCATTGTCCAGGAAATGGTTAAAGTATTAATTTAGGGTAGATTCTAAAAAACAAATTATAAAATCACACATACAAATCATCCAACAATGCAGATACATATATTTAAACAATACTAGAAACACTCCACTATTTTAAGCAGAGGTTTTATCAAGAAGATGAAATCATGACTGGTTTTCATTTTTTTATATTCCTCAGCATTTTCAGTAGGACAACTTTTTTCTCAATATTTGGTTTCATATAAAACTACTATAATATTTTCTTAATACTCGAGAGAGGTGAAAGTAGCCTTCGTTTTCTCATAAAGATTTAAAAGGAACGAATTCCTAGAAAATTGGACAGAGACCCTGTAATTCTGGAGTCAATTATTGGCAACATTTGCTCATATGAGTGAAGAATGCTGTTGCCTTCCAACACAGACAAACCAGGTATCAGACACATCCTGTGCCCCAGACAGGGACTGCCTGCTTTCACTCTGTTTGGTGTGAGAGAAGCACTCCTCGAAGTAATCTTTCCAAAAACATGATAAACATGAGGAAATTCAAACATGACAGAATCACTTCGGATAATAATTCAGGTCATCTGCATAGTCTTTCCAGAACAGAAATCCAAAGGTCTTGCCAAATTAACAAACAAGCATCATGTGAGAAACATTTGCACTCCACCTTGTAGCAAGAAAAAAATCGAGCCCCAGAGAAGTAATGAGTTTTGTGCAGAAGGGTAAATCCATGCAAAACAAGAATTACCATGTTTGAGAAACAATGATAGTAGGGTTGATGAAATGAGGTGAGTACTCTCATATGCTACTAGTGAAAATACAAAATGATTTTTTTAACTGATAAGAGCTTTGTTGGGTTTTGTTTGTTTGTTTGTTTGTTTTAGTAAGAGAGACAGACAAGAAGGGAGAGAAGGAGAGAGATGAGAAGCATTAACTCGTAGTTGAGGCATCTTAGTTGTTTAACTGATTGCTTCTCATACGTGCCTTGACTGGGGGCCACAAGCCAAGCCAGCGACCTCTTGCTCAAGCCAGTGACTTTGGGCTCAAGTCAGCGACCATAGGCTTCAAGCAGTGACCTTGGGCTCAAGCCAGTAACCATGGGCTTCAAGCCAGTGACCTTGGGTTTCAGGCCAGTGACCTTTGGGCTCAAGCCAGCGACCATGGAGTCACGTTGATGATCTCACACTCAGGCAGGCCACCCCGCACTCAAGCTGGTGAGCCCACACTCATGCCAGCAACATTGGGGTTTTGAACCTGGGACCTCAATATCTCAGATCAATGTTCTATCTACTGTACCACCACCAGTCAGGCCAAATTAATTTTTAAATTTAGTGAGGAGCAATTAGGAAATATTATCGAGAACCTTAAAAATGCCTACTCTCTTTAACATAGTAATTCTCCTTTCCCAGACTTTATCTTACGAAAATAATCTAAGATGTGATCAAAGATTTATGTACCTGGATGTTCACCAAAGCATTATTTATAATAGTTAAAAATAATAAACAAGCTAAATTTCTAATAAAAGAGACTCGTTAAATAAATTAAGGGACCCACTACCTGGTTCACCGTAGGTGCTTCATAAATATTTATTAAGTATAGAATACATTTGTGAGGATGCTAAGCAATTATTTAGTAAAAGTAGTTTCTAAGGAACATTTAATGAGCAATATATTAAAGCACATTCAAAATAATCCTAATACCATTTTAAAGCATCATAACATAGCAAATGTTTGCTGTAAACTTTCTGTCTGCCGGGCGTACCCCAAAGGTTTACACGCAGCATCTCACCGCCCCAGCCCTACAGGTCAGTGAAGTTACTTTCAGGAGTGAAGGTTCCTGGCTTCAAACCCAGGCATTCTGAATCCAGACTATCCTGTCTAGAAAAAATTCTGGGAGGAAATTATTAAAATATTAACAGGAAGGAATTAAAGACTATTTTTGTTTTCTTCCTTATACCTGTCAGTGTTTTCCAAATTCTCTATAGTTACCGTGTACTCTTTGCAGCCTCGCTCTCCTAAAAGAAGTTTTATGAACGACTCTCACTTACCATTTCCACAATTTCAGTGCAAAAAAGTCTTGGCTCTACTGAAGCTCTGGGTCACTTCTCCTCCAGGCCTTAGAAGCAGGAGGGGACACTGTGTAAATCTGAGCCATGCCACTGTGACCAGAAAAAGGGGATGGGCCACGAGTCCACTGAACAGACTGTGGAGTCCCTGATTCCCATCCCCAAAACATGTCACCCACCATCTTGCTCACAAAGTGCTGATTTTTACATACGTTCTGTCATTAATATTCCCGAAGACCTATCCAAATAGATGTGACCGTTTCAGGAAACAGAGGTTTAGGAAGATGGAGTGACTCTACCAAGGTCATGGCAGGACGCTCCAGCTCTGGTCAGCAGACTACCCACCTTGAGGCCCAGCCACCCCCGTGCCCCCAAATCATGCGGAGCAACAGGGGAAGGGCTGCGAGCACATCAGGGCCCGAGCCACCTCTGGAAGTGAACCATGGAGGCAGTATGACCAACACACATCCTGCCCCAAACCCCAAAACACCACCAGAACGTCACCCCTTCAGAAAATTTTTATGCAGCAGGGTAAAGAATATGTCTTGATAGTTCTCACAGCACTTTTTCAACTTTCATCTCCTTTGACTTTCAAAATAAACATTTTTAGCCCCTGAAGCAATGGTACCGAGGATGAGGAGGACGAGGCGCTGAGAATTCACCTGCCGCCCAGTAATACCCCCAGAGGGCCGGCGTGGCCCCCTTGCACCACATCATAAAAGCCCTATTCCCGAACAAAAGTTAGAACATGCTGGCTGGCAAAGCTAAACGGGAGGGAGGATGAGGAAGAGAGAAAAGCACCTGCTTTTACAGTCGCTCAGGCTTGGTTCCTGGGCTTAAATCCCTGCTCTGCAATTGACTAGCCATGAGACCCTGAGTAAGTCTCTTCGCCCTCCCTCTCTCTTGAGAAAGTAATGCCTTCTGCATGGAGTTGCTTTGAGGATTAAATGAGGTAAAACACAGGGGTGAGCAAAAGCAAGTTTAAAGTTGTGAGTATGGCCTGACCTGTGGTGGCGCAGTGGATAGAGCGTCAACCTGGAATGCTGAGGTCACCAGTTCAAAACCCTGGGCTTGCCTGGTCAAGGCACATATGGGAAGCAACTACTATGAGTTGATGCTTCCCCGTCCCCCACTTCCCCTTCTCCTTCTCTCTCTGTCTCCTCTCTCTAAAATCAATTTTAAAAAATAATAAAGTTGTATGTGAAATATATAGTTTATTCTCATATTATTTATTTATTCATACTATTATTTATTCATTATTGTATTATTTATCACTAACCTACTTTTGCCCACCCCTGTATGTAAAATGACAGCACACATCTGTACTTGGTAGGTAGCTGTTACACTGTCAGTTGTATTTTATCTTCGGGCATGCCCAATGTGGGGTCCCGCGGCCAGAGCACACTGCCTCGCCTTCCTAAAGAAGATAATCCTCTTACGCTTCTCTAACTTTGCCATCCTGGTTCCTTCTTAACTATCAGAAAGAGTCTTGATTGATCTCGTTATTCTCCAGACCCTTTTTCAAAACTCTCTCCACAAGCTGCTTAAATTTAAGTCCCCGAAAGGGCCCCCAGAGAGGAACCTGGCACAGGCTGACACAGACAGAAGGCTGAAACCCCTGCCTCTGTGCCCTGAGCTTCTGCTCAAATTCCATCATCAGAGTTTAGAAATCGACAGCAGCCTGACCAGGCAGTGGTGCAGTGGACAGAGCGTCAACCTGGGACACTGAGGACCCAGGTAGGTTCAGAAACCAGTGATGGCAAGGGCAAGCTTGAGTGCGGGCTCATCCGGTTTGAGCCCGGGGTTGCTGGCTCAAGCATGGGGTCATAGACATGACCCCAAGGTTGCTGGCTTGAGCCCAAAGGTCGCTGGCTTGAGCAAGGAGTCACTCGGTCTGCTGGAGCTCCCACCCCACCCCATCAACGCACATATGTGAAAGCAATCAATAAACAACTAAAGTGCTACATCTACAAGTTAATGCTTCTCATCTCCCTTCCTGTCTGTCTGTCCCTCTCTCTCAAAAAAAAAAATAAATAAATAAATAAATAAAAAAGAAATGGGACGGCATACAGTGAGACGTGTACCCTGAAGGGAAACGAATGATAAGCAAAGGGAAGGAGGGAGGGGGCGAGAGGGCAGCACCCCAGCAAAGTCAAGAGTGGACAGGGAGGGTTACAGAGCGCTGGCCGGGGCCTCAAAGAGCAAAGGCATTGAGGGACCCCAAAGAAATGAAAGAGAATTCTTTCTGCCGTTTCCCTTAGAAACCGGAAAGAACATCCAAAATGGAGACCAAAAT
Source organism: Saccopteryx leptura (assembly GCF_036850995.1). NCBI lineage: Eukaryota > Metazoa > Chordata > Mammalia > Chiroptera > Emballonuridae > Saccopteryx > Saccopteryx leptura. The sequence goes on along the minus strand of NC_089503.1, from coordinate 377,686,695 downwards.
GGAAGGCGATCCTGACTGGGCAAGATGGTTTTATGTTACTCTTTCAATGTCACTATTATCACCTAAGAGTCCAGACCCTCAGACCCCTTGCCCCGGTGTTTCTAGCACTTTCCTAACTGATCTTGTGACCTACAGGCTCAGCACTCCAACCTGTCCTCCCCACCGTTCGGAGTAATCTTTCTGATACATAAATCCGAGTTGACCCCATTCCCCCACACCCTCCTCACTAAAACCCTCCAGTGACTTCCACTGCCTACCAGGTCAAGGCCGAGGTCCATATCACGGCACCGTCTCCCGCCTGCCCAATCCCTGATTACCCACCTGTTCAGCTTCATCACCTGCAGCTGTCACTGGGAACGTCCTATGTGGCAGGCCTCAGGTGAGTGCTGACACAACGGCTAACAGGACACGGCACAACAATGGACAAGAAAGACCTGGCTCAAACCCTTAAGAAGCTAAAAGTCCTGTTGGGGAGACAGACACAGAGAGGGATGGTCGCAATCCAGCTGGACAGTGGATGGAAGCCCAGGCTGGGCTGTTTAGGGCAAAGCCTCTGGAGGAAGTGAGAGCGAGCCAGGTGAGGGGCAAAGGCGGAAACAGCCCCTGCAAAAGAAATCTAGGAGCAAAGTTTGCGAGGAGCGCTAGCTATTGAATAACAGAACTTTCTGCACGAACAGAAGTGTTCGATATCCTTTCCAATATGGCAGTCACTAGCCACATGCGGATACTCTGCACTGGACACATGGCTAGTGCAACCGGGGAGCAGAATTGTTCATTTTATTTAAATTTTAATTGAATAAATATTTAAATAGCTATGCATGGCTAACGGCTACCATACTGGACAGTTGTAAGCCACGTTGCCTGCTGTTCCCTCCCCACTGTCTACCTGGCAAGCCCCCGCTGGACCCACACAACGCCGCCCATGTCCCACCCCTCTATGAAGACTTCCCTGGCTGCCCTCCAGAGTCTCTCGCACCCACGACTTCTGAAATGTTGTCTTTTTTCAGGCAGGCATATCTGTGCATCATATTTACATGTTCTCATAACCAGCCTCCACTAGGCTTTGAGCTCTGTCTCTCACTTGTCCTGGTATTGCCATCCGTGATCTCAGCCAAAAGACTGAAAAGTAATTGTCCTGGCATTTCCAGCAATCTTAGCACTCAATAAATGTTTGATGAACAGTTGGCATCAAAGTCACAGTAGTCTGGCAAGGATGGAGGTGGGCACCTACCTTTTCTTACAAAGATGTGAGTCCCTAATCCTGACCTTCCTCAGAATGACAGCTCGGGATGAGTCTTCACGGACATCCTGAGCCCTCTACCATAGCTGCGGGCAGGCCTTACAAAGGCTCTCTTTTGCCCAGGTTCCTAGAATCTAGGGGTCTGAACAGGGGAAGTGACTAGCCAGTTGTTAAAGGCAGCATAGGCTAGTGATCAGGAACCAGCCTGCGCAGTTAGTCCTGAGTCTGGGGACCAGCTCCGCAGCTCAGCACCTGCCTGTTCTTAAGCTAGGCACTGAAATGCCCTGAGTCCCGGTTTCCTCAAGGGAAAAGTGAGCATCACACCTGCCTCTTACAATTGTTGGGAGGCTGAACGACTAACACCTCTGTACAAGGTCCGGCACCTAGTAAGCCCTCTGTAAACAGTAGCAGGCAGCCTGGAACCCTCATTCGGATGACCCCCACGGCGTATGCAGATTCCCGGGCCCCTAACTAGCCACTTCTTGGTGCTCTCTGGGATGCAGGGGAATAAAATCCCATCCCTAACTCACCATGTGTTGCCAAAATTCTTCTCGAATGCCCAAGAGAAAATTTATTTTATTTCCCTCTAACTTTAAAATTTAAACAGTCTTTCCAGCATTTTGAGGTGGCAGGGTAAGGAAGGAGACCATGAAATCCAACAAGCAGCTTTGAAAAGGTTACAAACTGATGGGAAAGAGAAAGGAGAAGGCAGCTGGAGGGGGTGAGCAGGGGGGGGGGGATGGAGACAATCCCCTGAGTTTCTGCTATTATTGAATACCCCAACTCTCAAAGCAGCCAGGCTACCTCCTCCTCCACGTGGGCTAAGCTCCATTAATGAGAAAGCGGTGCTCTGCCTACATTACCACAATAATGATTTCCCCCTTGCATTTTTACATGCCTGCCGCCTTATCATAGCAGAAGTAGACATATATTTTCAATAAATCCCTTCTCCCCTTCCTCCTCCCCGACTCAAGCTCTCCCAGTAAAAGCTGCTCTCTCCGCGCCCTCCCCCAACGCAATCCCAACCCTGGAGCACAATGAGTCCCACTAATCAAAACAGAAAGAAAAAGAAAAATGGAAAAATCACAGCTGCTGAAAAACAGCATTCGCTACAAGTCAAAGCCCTCCACATTTTTTTCTCCACGAGGCGTTTACTTCTCTTCAAGGACGCGGCACCCCTCCCCTATCAGAAATCTTATGCAGAGTTGCTCAAAGGGGGGGAGGAGGGGGGCGGGTGAAGAAATCTAATATTCACTCTCTTTCCTATTTTGACTAAGCCAGCACAGACAGAAATATAGATAAGGCCTTGAATAACTGATTTAACAAAATGTCACTTATTAAAAGGGATGGGGGATGGGGCCGCATTTGCATTTGAGAGCTCAGTTAAACCACCCCAACTAAAGGCTGTGAGGCCGCGAAAGCAAAGAGGGAAGGAAACATTTCTCTCCCCTGGTCCCCCCTTCAGGGGCGGCAAGCACTGACCCCGACGGCAGAGAGAGGCCTGGCTTTCTCCTCCAACAGGAACCAGAGGGGAGAAGACCAAAAGCAAAACAAACAGAGAACACAGCTGATTCCTTTCTTTCTCTTTTTTATGTTCATTTTATTGATTTTAGAGAGAGGAAGGGAAAGAGCAAGAGACAGGAATAGTCATCTGTTCCCGTACGTGCCCTGACCAGGGATCGAACCAGCAACCTTTGTGCCTCGGGACAATGCTCCAACCACCCGAGTATCCGGCCAGGGCTCAGCTGATTCTGAAATAAGCAAGCATTTATACTACATTAACTAGCATTGGGTTCTATGCTGGGTGCACAAAAATGAATGACCCAGTTCTGCCCTCCCCAGTGCCGCCTAGAAGGGGCGGAAGACACGCCCAGTGGTAAGTATGACAACAGCACCAGGGGCTGCAGAAGCTGAGGGCACCCTCTGTGGCCCACCCCCCGGCCCTAACCCACAGCCAGGCACACAGTGCCCTCCGGAAGAACTTCAGGAATGAGTGTCTGCATGGTGAAATTGTTTAAATTTCATACTGGTTCCTAAAGAAGCTCAGACTCCTCAAAAGGAAAGAAGCCCCTAAATGTCCTACCTGCTGCGACTCCCTGTGAAAACCCCTTGGGCAAGCACATGTTCACCCAACTAACAAAGAAAAGTGGACAAGTCCCAACACTTGACAATCAGTCTCCATTACTGGTATCCTTCGGTGGAACTTGAAGGGAGCCTGGTATCTCCCATTGTGATGATGACAACAGAGGGAACGCAAACGACACTCATCTTAAAACTCCCTGGGCATCAAATCCATCTTTCCCTTTCTTTAAAAAAAGAAAAATCTATCACAATAAATTTAAAAATAAAGAAAAATATTCTAATTAAAAAAATTTAAATCTATCAAAAAGGTTAATTTGGAGGCAATTTCTGCAAGACAAGGAGAGGTCCGGAGAGCAGCCTGTTATGACCAAGACCCCTGGGCCTTCAGGAAGCTTCCCAAGGTAGCCAACTGCCCGAGGCCCAGTTGTGTCCAAAGCCCCGGGCTGTCCTGGTTCCTCCGCTGAGGGGCCCCCACAGAAGGGACTGGGCTGAGAATCAGATCGTGAATAGCCATGCAATTTGTTAAAGTCAAGTTTTGGCTTTAATGATGAGGCAGGCTTAAAGCTGTGTGCTCCAGAATGAGCCAGACGACTCAAGTCCTTCAAAATGTAATGCCAAAAACATGCTTAAATCATCTGAGGTTTTCCAACTAAGGTCTCTGAAGCTATAAGCCTGAAATTCCCAGATGAACGCCTTGTTTCCATGATCTTCTGCATCCAGTCTACCACATTCTCATTTAATATTGTACAGCATTGTCTATTGGAGAGTGCAGCAAAATTTAGAGACCATTCAAATTCTGGCATTAAACCTGGGCTTTGAATGCCGGCTGGTCACGTGACCCCAAGTTACTCACTTATTTTTATTTTTTTAACTCTACTTCTTGAGCCTCACTTTCCTCAGCTGTAGACTGAGAATGATATCTACCTCCCTTTGTTGCAAGACACATGAAATAGGACAAGCCAAAAGTGGCTCGGGACCTATAAAACGCTAAGTAAACACTAGTTATTTCAATGACGGCATCCATTTCCTCCCTCTCTGATTTATCGTTGATTATTTTTCCCCTCTCTACGAAACCAGATTGATATCTCTTCCAACTGATCTCTCAAAACTGACAACTTGTATTTATTACACAAATACAAACAGTCCGATGATCCACTGCTGTGCAGAATCTGACTATCTGCTGAATCTAGGTGAGGGGCACAAGGGAGTTCATTATATTACTCTGTCCACTTTCGCATATGTTTAAAGATTTTTCACGATAATCATTAATGTAGGAAGAAAGAAAAAGCCTCACCCTACTAAGCAGAGTCCAGGGGTTCGATTAGTGAAAAGGATGAGATACTCTTTTTAAAACCGGACATGACTTCCCAAGCTACACAGTAAGGCTAAGAAGATGTCTTTAGGTAGACTGTTTTACACAAGTCTTCATTTGCAAAACAAACGCCGAATGCAAATGAAGACTGCTAAGACCAGGGGACCACAGCTGGGTTACTTAGATAGGTTTAAGATTCCCCTGCACTCAGTTCACAAATCCAGTGAGTTTGGCCCTTTGGATGGACAGGTCTCAAATTCTAAATATGGAATCAGAGTTTGAAGCTCTGTGGACAAACATTTCCCAGCCTGCATTCTGATGTCTGCCTTCCAACCGTAAGATCAGTTTCGCTAAAGGGATCACAGAGGACTTGAAAACCCCCAATAGAAAGCGGCTTTGAGGAGGGGACATCAGTGAGAGTGGACACAGTGGACGGTTGTTTAGAAGCTTTGGGAAACGAAGGGAAGTGCTTCACTGGCTGTCAGGTTTTTACAGTCTGAAAAGAAGATCTGGCTGAAGATCAATTCACCTCACAGCCGCTTCTTACAGTTTACATAGCACTTTCCGTACATTATCTGATTCCATCCTCATGAGTCTAGGAGGAGAGGCCGCAGATGCTATCACCCTTTCTGCAGATGTGGAGACAGGCTCAGAGGCTGACTTGTCAGAGCCAAGGATGGCGCTGGACCCCAACCCAGCTTTTCTGACTCTCTCCTCCCCTACTACCCACCTTCCATGCAGACCCCCAGGCTGGACACTGAGGCTGGCAGTCGATGGCATATTTTGTGAGAGGCACTCTGAATGAGCGGCAGACCTTTGCCCCCTCCCCCTTTTTTTTTAGTGTTTGGTTCAAAACAGATGACACAGCGCCCACCAACTTTTGACAGGGCAGAAAAGTCACAGATGTCCTTTTCCAACAGTAGTTTTCAAATAAATCTAATGTGAGGCCCAAATTACTTTCACTGAAGACTCTTTCTCCCCGAGCGAAAGAATCTGCTTTCCTCTCTACTGCTCAGTAATAATGCAGTCAAATGTTCAGAAAAATGCAGCACAGTTTTCTGATGCAGTCTTAACCCTTGCAGTCTCCGGATGGAGTCTTGTCCTGAGCCCAGGGGCCTTTCCAAGGAGGGTGGGGCCTCGGGCTGGAGAGGCCTACCGCCTCCGGGCAGGCCTAGCACCTCCTCTGGGCAGGCGGAGCACCTCCCCTCCCCCCCCCACCTTCCTCACCTGCCTCGTGGAGGAAGTTCCCTCCTCCAGGAAAGGCCAATTCTTCCCCCACAGACCTCAAGAGCTTTTGCTCAGCTGACCCAACCCATTGCTCTTGATCAATCACCCCTTCTCCACCGATCTTCCCCATCAACACCACAGCACCCCAAAAACCCGTCCTCTTACCGCATGTCCTTCCAGCCCCCTTTCCATTCCTCTGCCCCCTTTCCCAGTCAAGCTTTGTCCAAAAGTTGTCCACACAGGCCACGACCAGTTCCCCACCGCCCACTGCCCTGCCAATCCCTCCGATCTGGCTCCGACCCGACCCGCCGTCCCCTGGCACTGCTCTTCACAAGGTCACCAACGGCTTCCATTTTGCCAAACCCACTGGCGATGTTTCTGGCCTCATCACACACATCTGTACACACAATGCCTTTTCCCTGCAGGCTCTCTAGGACATGCCCTCCAGTCTCCTGGATTAAAATACCACCCCCTGGCTGACGATTCCCGCATTTTCACCTCCTGCCTGACCAGTCCTCTGCCACTGGATGTTGTATCAGGCTGCTCGCTTAATTTACATCCCCACCTTGAGTGGAAAAGGCATCACAGATTCAAAGGAGCCCAAACTGAAACGACATGATTCTGCTCCCCTCCTTCTTCCCCATCTCAGCAAATAGCACCACCCATCTAGCCAACTGCTCAAGCCAGGAACCTGTTATCCTAGATTCCTCCTCCCCGCCCCCCACCAAGTCCACCAGTAAGCCCTGTCCATTCTACCTCTAAGGTGCTGTCTCACACCCACCTGCTCCCGTCCATATGCCTCCTGTCCCTTCCTTACCTGACCTGCTCCAACTGCCTCACTACCGGGCTCCCCGATTCCACACCTGCCCCTCCCCACCCATGCATTGGTTAGGGGGTTGTCACTTCTCGCTGCAAAGTTTCAATGGCCTCCCGCTACACTTTGAATGAAACCCAAACCTTTTCAAGGCCCCAGAGCCCTGCGTGATTAGCCATCTCGAGCGCCCTCTCTCCCTCCCCGCTGTCCACCTGGGCCCCTTTTCAGTTATCCCCAAAGCCAAGGTCCTTCCGCCAAGCCTCTCCTCTGCCCCGTGCCCTCTGTTCCCCCAGCCACTCCCAACCCCCAGAGAGGCTGTTTCTAGGCTGCTCTAGCTAAGTCAGTCCAGATCACTGTTCCCTGGGGTTTCGTCAGAGCATTCATCACATTTTGCAATATATATTTACGTGTCAACCTCCCCTCTGGACTGTAAACCAGGGGGTGGGTAGAGGAAGAGGGTTATGGCTGTTTGAACGTATCAACGTATTCCCAGAGCCTAAACTCAGTACTCAGTGCCTAGCAAAGGATGGGTGCTCGGTAAGTAGCTGCCGACTGTGTGAATGAATCAACCAGAGCCAGCTATGGCATGAAAATAATTGTTACCATCTCGGAGCCTAGATTAACACTGTCATTGAAGCACACAAGTTCTTTTTCCCCCTTCCTCTCTACTAAAAGGAAAAAAAAAAAAGCTTTACGATTGCTGAACCAAAAGTTCAGCATATCCCACCCATCCCACCCATACTCTGCTTGTCGTCTTCCATGAAGAAAAAAGAAAAAGTCATCCATTTCCTCAGCAAACCCAAATTAACCAATAGACCTTTCAAGCAGCTGCCCAAAGAACTTGAAAATTCCTATAAAATATCACAGGGGCTTTTTCTTGTGTATTTTATTTAACCCAGGATATATTAAGCAAGCCATGGACTCAAACTCATGTTACCAGGCCTATACTATTCCTTCCCACCCTTGTTGAAGAGCACACCAAGAACAACAGATCCAGCTGCTGGCTGCAGCCCCCCACAAAAGAATGCAACTGTTTTAATTTCCCACTTATTTTATCAGTTCCCCCCAAATATGCAAATTCAGAAATATTACTAATCCGCGAGATCCCAGCTGATTCTAATCCTCTCTCCTCTTTAAAGCACACAATTTTATAATGTTAGGAATAAAAAGAGCTAAATTCAACGGCTTTTAGAGCAGAATGACCAGCATTAATTTGTACTGCCTGGGGTCTGAGCCACTTGTCTGGATCTTTACTTTACATGTCAATATTCAAAGTCAATAAAAATATCAACACCCCCCCCCCAAAAAAAAATGCCCACCGTGAAATATGAGATATTCCAGAAGCCTTCGTAATACAGTATCATTACCATGAACGCTATGGCAAACATACAACCAAATTGCAATTATCCACGTGTGAATTTTTTTCAGAGAAAGTGGGTAAAGCCACACTAGGCTTTCTGGTCTGCTCAATTAACCTTAGATTTGACCAAGCATAGTAAGACAGGTGAACCAATGGGCTGCAGGGAAAACTTCCAAGATGAACTAAAATTATTTTTGGTGCCTGGGATTATGGGCCACTCTTTATTAGCACATATAATTTGCGTATCAACCATGCCCTTGCTTTTTCCAAGAAGGTATCAGGCTTTCATAAGTACATCCTTGCAATGATGGTCAAGATTACCAGGCCACTCAAGAGTCTCTTTTGGAATGCCAAGGTACATATCCACTCTCCCCATAAGAAGACAAAAACAGAAGTTAATCAACTCGCCCAAGTCCATGAAGCAATGTGGCCGTTGGCCCAAGAAGACACTGTCGCAGCCTCTGGAGACCTCTCTCTACAAGACCAAGTCATAGAATTTCAGACACGGACGGAACGTATGGATCAAGCCATGCCTTTTTAATGAAAAATATCCAAAGCCCAGAAATGCTAGAAACTGGTACCCTTCCCATTTTTAGTGACATATTCCCCCTGCTCTGAGCATCACAAACTGCCTTAAAAGTTCTTTGTCACTTTATAAGTACTATAAACTTGAGCTGACTCCTGAATGCAAGACAGTGTTAACGCTTTCTGATTTATCAACTTTATGGTGAATCCTTACATTTTTCCAAAAAACAGAAACAAAAAAATACAATGTTTTTGATTACTGTGACCAATCCAAGCATCAAAGTACTTAAAAAAAAAAAACAACCTATAAATAAGCTTTGTTTTTGTAACACACATTTTATTATACAAGCAGCAGGCTTCTCGTTTATAATTAATGCTCCTACCTCAACAAAAGCCGCAGGCCCAAGCGGGTTGAAGAAAGCAAAACTGAGTACTTTCCACATAGTTCATAGAACAACTGTTTTCACAGCAAGCTCACATAAATGCTATGTGATATTAGTACACGCCTGCTATGTGGAAGCCTGCTTACCAAGCTGTGAAAAGACTCATGTTTACCATGGAACCTGTAAAATTAATCTTCTCAATGCCCATAAAGCAGATGAGGAAACGCTCTTTTTTGAGATGTCAAGCTGGCTTCTCAACAAATCTTTGGCAAAAATGGACATGCCTGAAAGGGAGGGGCCCAAAGAGGTGTGTCACTCCCAGTATCAATTCCTATAAATCAAATCCTGACAATCACCACAATATTTTTAAAAGAATGAATTATGATTCATGGGCCTTCAAACCTTTATTACCACAAGAACATTCCCAGCAGAAGGGGGGGGGGGGGGAAGCTACTGTGACTTGATTAATGGCCAAAGCAAAACAATAAAGTAAATTGCATAAATATAAGGAAAAATAAAAAAACTGAATGACTGCTCTCGGCTTCAAGGGTAAGCATGTCAGTAAGACCGCTATCCTAGGATAAACACACATAAAGATTCTGTGTACCTTCTCAGCATATACACCAACCAGATGTAGATTTTCAGCCGGGGGTAAAAATCATAGCTAATTTGTTTAAGTAATGTCTAGTTAGGAACATTTAATAAGTGGCAATAATATTTAATTCCCAACTAACTCAACTCTCAAGCCGCCAAATACCAAATTTTCAATTGGGAAATCTGATGACAGGAAGGAAGGAAAGAAAGAAAGCCCTGTCCATCAGTAACATGTAGAGAAATATTTTTAAACCCATTTTTTTCCCCTGCTAAAATTGTGCCTGCTACAGAACTGCAGAAAGCTTAACCAACTTTAGTTAACCACACTGCCTAGTGTTTACTCCCTGACCCTACTAAATATGTCTAGGTTTGAACCTCTGGTGCTAAAATTATCCTGGCAAAGTTAAAAATCCCAGCATAATCCAGGTATCTGACAGCCAAGACCTACAACCCATCCACAGAAAGCAGCGGCTGAGGACCAGGAAAAGAGAGGAAGGGAGAAGCAAAGGCTGCTGCTGGTTAACTAGTTAATCGTTTAGCCCTTCTACTTGTTATCTTTCCAGTGGGCACAAAACCACATCGTTGGTGACTGCTTTCTTGAAACGAATAATGATGCAGAAGGTTGGTACCAACTGGGACAACTGAAAACTCCTTTCTTAAAGCTCTGCTCCAAGGCCTGCTAAAAAGTGCACCCAGCCGGCTTTCGGAGGTTGGTTTTTTTTTTTTTTCAAGAACTCTTCAGCCATCCCTGGACCCGTCATTCCAAAGCATCCCTTACGTGCACTTCACAAGACAGCCCGGGCCATGCTGTTAGCAACCGGCTTCAACAAGAACGTTCACTTGCCAAAGCCGCATCTACTCTGGAAAGAGTTTCCACCAAGCTGGCTCTCACAGGCCAGTCGAAGGCACACGGAAGAACCAGAAGTCATTTTCTTTTAACCTAAGGATGGCAGGCGCACATGCTCCAGCCCAGTGCTGACCAGAGGCTGCCCGCCAGGTGCTCTCGGCCTCCGCCAGTGAATGGGTGGTTTTCTGTTGTTTTCTAATATCTATTTCTTTAGACCACCAGCAGCAACTTCCCAGTCTTCCACACTGAAGTTGGGATTGGAGGGGCAGGTTTTTACCCCCTCACATATTTCTCCCATCTGGGTGGCCACTTGAACTTTACCCAGCCCGCCTTGGGCCCACAGACGCATATACATACACATATGCATCATGTCAAAAACCCCAAAATGCACATCCCTAGGGTCCTGCGGTTTCTTGGCTGGAAGAATGAAGGCTTTATAACATCACAACCTTCAAGTGCAAGCCCCACCACCATCCTTTAAGCCGGGTCTGCCAATTGTAGCGCCCATCGCAACCCTCCCCCTATACTGGGATGCCGTGAAGCACAGAAAAGGAAGAGGGAAGAAGAGGGAAGCAGAGGGAAGGCCCTGCTAACATACTGAAAGTAAAGAAGTGGGGGGGAGACTTTACATTCTTTAACCCCCCCCCCCACTTTGTCCCTTCCCCTCCCCCTCCCACGTCTTCTCACGGAGCATCCCCCAACTAATTTCTTTTAAAATTAAACTTAATAAGCTTCTTGCCTACCTTGGCTGTTTCTGCAACAAGTGCATGGGCAATCCGACAAGAAGACCAGTCTCCGCTTGGGGGGTGAGATGGGGGGCAAGCAGAGCTGATGGAGTAATTTCAATATTAATTTATGTCAGCCGCCTTCTCGAAGCGCCACTCACTTACAGTAAAGCCCTCAGCCTGTAAACAAATATCGCTCCGCCAGGAAACATACTCCCCAGATGCAAGCCCCTCTCCCCAGCAGGGAACCTGGCCTTTCGCCCCCCCCCCCCGCCCCCACTCAACTGCGTGCTCCCCCAACCCCAGTAGGAAGCTCCGGGCTTCCAAAGCACCAACCTACCACCTCCGCCACCACCCTAGCAAGAAACTTACTCGGTCGGTCTACGCCTCCACCCTCCCTTCAGGAAATCTACTCTCCATATGTATTCAGCCTCCCCGCAGGAAATCTGCTCCCCCCTCCCCCCTTCTATATACATGCACCCCTCCCTCTCCTCCTCCCCACGCGCCCTCCCCGGCCAGAAACTTACTAGCAAGCAAGCGTGCAGGCTCTCCTGATCCTGGAAACTTAGTCCCAGATATAGCGCCCACCAGCCCCCTTCCCGGCCCTACTCCCCTTCCGACCCTCCGCCGCAAGCAACTCCAAACTCTCCGCATCCAGACACTCTCCCTCCCCGGTGGAAATTTGCAGCGCGGGGCCGCGCGCGTGCATCCACCCTCCCCTTCAGGAAACTTACTCCCCATCTGCATGCACCGCCTCTCAGCCATTGCTTAGAGGGAAGGGGGTGTGCTAAGGAGACAGAAATACATATGTATCTCTCGCCCCTCCCCCGGCCGCAGCCCACTCGGGGCCGAGCCGCGGTAACCTGGCCTTACCTTTTGCATTGCTCCCCATCATCGCCCCTCCCTTAACCCTGCTTATCCGCTCCCCGGCACCCCCCTTTTTTCACCCTTTACCCACCCCTAGCAACCGTTCCCAAGCTCCTCTTGGTCTTTTTTTTTTTTTTTTTTTTTAATCCAGGATGCAAATTCCTCCCCTGTCAGCAAATCGACTGTCAAATTATTTTCTTGCAAAAGGAGAAAGGCAGGGTGGGGGGGAGCAGAAGCAAAAAGGGTGGAGGGCGGGGTAAGGGAGACTGGGGGACAGAGGAGGGGAGAGATATCCCTCCGCAGAGCTGGGTCTGGCGGCGGGCGGGGAAGCAGGAAGTAAGGTGTCCAGCGCCGCGGCCGGCGGGTCCTATACCCCGGCCCCCGCCCGCGCCCCGCGTCCCCCGGGGCGCCTCGCTTCGGCGGGCGCCGGACGCCGGACGCATTGTTCGCAGACTTCTCGGCGTTGCGCTGCCGACCTTATTTGTTTGTTCTGCATGTGCGTGAGGCTGCACCTTTGTAGGCTGGCGAGACTCTGGACCAGGATGGGGCGGGGGGTTGCGAACCGAGTTGCGGCCCCGCGCGGGACCTGTCAGCAAATCGAGGTGTGGCAGACCCTCCGGCGTGGCCGGAAAATCGAGGCCCAAGAGAAGGCTGCGTGGCCGGGAAGCTGCCGCTTAGACCCGGACCAGTGCAGGATTGCTTCCTGCGTAGCCGTCCCGGTTATTGTAACGCGCTTTGCAATCTAACGACTGGGGTTTGAGTTTGGGTTTATTTTGTTAAAGGGGTTGCAAAGATACCAAGGTCTGGGGTCTAGATGGGCTGCGGGGAGATGGTCTGCATCCACACCCGCCCCCACTGCACCCCGGCCTCCGTGGGGCAGGGAGAAGGGCCAGGGCTCCGGCAAAGGGGCTGGAGATTCGCGAAGCGCGCGGCTCCATCCTCCGCCCCAATGGGGGCGGGGAGCGGGTGCTGCAGGCGGCGCTGTAAATGCAGCTCTCTGGGGAGGGGGTCTCCATCTCGGCTGCGTTGCGGGTCGGGGAGGGAGGTTGCCTAGGAGAGGGGCCGGGCTGGGCAGCGGGGAGGGGGCGCGGGTGCTGCCGCGGAGCGCGCTCGCCCCTCCTCGCGCGCCATGACTGGAACGTGGTGCCGGGGAGGAGGGACGGCCGCCGAGGGCCGCCCGGGGCTGCTCGGCATTGGTGCAGAAACCCGAGCCGGGAGTCGCTCCTCGCGCTGCCTGCTCCTCCTCCTCTGCGGGGGAAACCGCTGCACCCAAACCGAGAGCAGCTGCGAGCAGGGGGCAGGGCGCGGACTGAAAGGCTAGCCCGGGGTTCAAACCTCAGCAGCGCCAGGAGGGCAAGAGCAGGACGGCCCCCAGGTCCCGAGAAGGCGCTGCTGCCTGTTGGTCCAGCCCGGGACCACAGCATTTCCAGGCCCGGTCCGAGGAAAGGTGAACCAAAGATGGTTCGACTCTACAGACCACCTCGAGCCTGTTCGCGGCATCTATCTCATCGAGGGCACATGAAAGCGAGTCTTTTTTTGCTCAAGGGAAAGTTAAACCGTGCTTTTTGCAATAAGGGGAGGGATTGTTGTGCTCCTCCCCCCAAAAATGCCACGCAGGATAAATAAGGTGCTTCTGCTACCAAACCTTGCCCACTGTCCCCCTCCCTACCCCCACTCGTCGCTGGGTGTGGACAAGGCAGGGGAAGGCTATATTGGAGCTTAAAGCATGAGGTCATGGGCGGAGGAGGCTGCTGCCAAAAGCGGAGGAGGTTTCTGTGTATTTTGAGGGGTAACGGTTCTCATCTTCAGCAGTAATAAATTCTCCCCCATAACCCTACCAATTCTCCGGCACCTGGACCAGAGAGTCCTCGGAAGACGAGAGGGCCCTGGGCTATTTTGCTCATTGAGAGTTTGGCGGGGCCCAGCCCCCGGTGAGACCCTTCCACATAAGCAAAGAAAGTCTAGGGAGATGGCGCACAGTGTCGCGGGGACTGAGAAGCTCAGATACTGGGTCCCCGCCCTCTTTTCCTCAGTCGTCGGTCATCTTCCAACTGGACTGCTTTCCGTGATAGCTTCCTGGCCCCTTCCGACCCATTCTTTCCAAGCGGTTAGAGGAGTCTTTCAAAAACTCCCGACTACATTCCTCCAAGCCCCTCCCAATTGCTCTTAGAATAAAGCGAAGCCCTGAAGCCCCGGTGTAATTTCGCCTCTACAGACCTCTCCACTCTCACAGCCCCTCCCCCTTTACTGTGAGCCGGTCGCGCTCCTTTGTTCTGTGGCTGGGATGGGGGACGCTAACCCTATACCCTCCACCTCTTTTTCCTAAATCCTGCTGCACTGGATTTAGCTGTCACTGCCTCCAAGAAGCCTTCCTGGGGATACTATCATCTCTAACTCCCTTAGAGAAAACGGCCGACCCTAGACCTCGGGGCAATGGTCGGAGCTGACTCCAGTGGCAGCCCTTTTCCGAGCTGAGGGGGAATCGCCAAAGCTGGATCGCCATCACTGCCTGGGGGCCTGACCTCCAAGGAGAGTTGGCCGGGGACAGAACCTCAAAACACCCTGTTTCCTCCAGAGACCTGGAAAAAGCAGCGCACCGCGCAGAAACCTCAGCCCCTCCACCTCCCACCCCCAGCACACACCCACACACCCAGAATGCGAGGAGAGGTCTTTTCATCTAAAGCTCCTCCCTGGCACAGATAAAGAACCTAAAGCTGGGAGGGGGGTAAGTAAATTGCTCGAGTTCAAGGCGGAAATTCACACCCTAGTCTTTCCTGCTCCTAAACCAGAAGCTGCAAAGAAGGAAGGATTTGGAATTTGGGACTCAAGGTATTGCTGCTACGCAGCCAAGGTTGTATCCCCATCAAAAGATCCCTACATGATTGGCACACTGCCAACAGAGAGGTAGTATTGCCAGTGGTTAGTTGTGCAGGTTCTGTCCTTGGGCAAATTACTTAATCTCCCTTGGTTCCATTTCTTTGACTGTAAAATCGGTATAATAGTGCCTACAGTGTAATGTTATTCAGAGGTTTAATTTAGTCAATATATATGAAGATCTTAACACAGCGTCTAGGCAAGTTCTTTATTATTTGTGAGTGGGATTATGTGCCCCCTCCTAAGGATTCTAGAAAATTAGGTCCCCAGAGTCTTAGCTGGTTTGAGCATTAAAAAATGGCCTTAAAAACCTGGGAAATACACAGACAATGTATACAAAGACCTTGTTTACCCAATTGATTTCAACCATCGACAATGCATATGCTTGAAGACCATCCACAGGGCGAATGATCCCAAATCTGTGACTGCTGGGTGTGAATTAGAGTGTGAGAGGGAGGATAGCTGAAATTAAAATGTTACCTTCGATCTCTGAAATCCTAGTCCGGCTGAAATAATTCCAGTCCTGGTGCAAGTCCTTCCTGCCTTGTCTGACCAAAGCCCTCCTAGGGCTGCAAAAATTGTAAGGAGATGATTATTATTATTATTATTATTATCATTAGATCCTAGCCTTCCCATTTGCAGCACTTATCCCCATGGTAAAGAGGGTTTTTTTTTTTAATAATGCAATTCATTTTTTGAAATAGGTTTAATGCATTCACATGATTCCAAATTCAAATAAACATTGAGAAATCTCCCTCCCACTCTGCCTGCCACCCACCAGTTTGCCCTTTAGAGGCAACCAGGATTAGCCTTTGGAAGACATGTTTAACTGCTTTCCAGCTGAGTCCGCCAGAGAACTCCTCGGTGCCTATTTAATTCTTTATGTCCAGGGCTCTCTTCTCCAACTCATACAGCAGCAGTATCCTGCTCCCGTCCTTCTCAATCCTAGGCAAGTTATACTAACAAGGATGAACCATTGTTTTCTGAGCTATAGAAAAAAGCAAACTGATTCTTTCTCTTCCTCTACACTGATAATAACCACTAAGGCTTATCAAGTGCTTTCTATGTGCCAAGCACTGTACTAAGTACTACACGTGCATTATCCTATTTAATCAGCCCCAAACTATCATTATTACAGCATTCTTATTTTACAGATTAAGACAGAGTTGGAGTATCAGATTATATAACTTGCTCCAGTTTGAATCAGGCCAATATGAACCCAAATCCTTTGTCTTAACCACTAGCCCTCTTGCCTCTCTGCAACAGAGGAAAAAAATCTGGGAATCGGAAGAGGAGCAGTAGAATGGAGCTTTAGAACTTGGGCAAGTCTTAACTCAAATTCTGGGTCTGGCTCTAACCAGCAATGAGACCTTGGGAGGTTTTTTAACCTCCCTAAGCCCCAGTTCACTCACCTGTGAACTGGGACCATACATTTTTCATTGACTAATGTGAGGTCAAATGCATGTAAATAAAGTATTTTTTAATGCCTCGTAAACCAAATACAATGTTTAGATCTTGTATGGCTCTAAAAGGAATAAGCAATACTAAAAAGACATTGTTGAGACAATGAGGGAAATAAAATGTAGATTTGATATACATGTTAAGAAGTTATTAATTTTATTGATGGGGTAATAGCATTGTGGTTATATATTTCTCTGCAGTTCTTACCTGTTAGAGATGTGTAATGAGAAATTTTGGGTGAAATATGTACAGGATTTATTTTCAAGTACTCCAGCTCCTCCCAAAAAACATGAGAGAAATAAAACAAGATTAGCAAAGTATGGATAATTCATTTTTTAAAGATTTTATTTATTTATTTTTAACGATTTTATTTATTCAGTTTAGAGAGGACCGGAGGGGGGGGAATCAGGAAGCATCAACTCACATATGTGCCTTGACCCAGCAAGCCCAGGGTTTCAAACCGGCGACCTCAGAGTTCCCCTGCGCCGTCACAAGTCAGGCTGGATAACTGTTGAAGATGTCCATTTTACTGTTCTCACCACTTCTGTTGAATGTCTGAAATGTTGCAAATAAATTTGAAATGATTTAACTATAAATTATATTCTAAATCATTAAAAATTTTAATTATCAAGTTTATTCAATTATTTTAAGTGGTTATTAATAATTGTGAAATTTTCCCTGGCCAGGTAGCTCAGTTGGTTAGAGCATCATCCCAATATGCCAAGGTTGCGAGTTCGATCCCCTGTCAGTGCACACACAAGAATCAATGGGTCAACAAGTAAACAACAATGAATGGGTCAACAAGTAAACAACAAATCCATGTTTCTCTTTTTCCCATTATCTCTCTCTCAAAATCAATCAGTATTTTAAAAATAATAATTACGAAATTTAATGTAAATTACTTGCGTACAGTACTGGCTTGTGTATAGTACTGGCTTATAAGTAAGCATGCAAAAATGGTGATTTTGGCCCTGCCAGATAGTTTGGTAGGTTACAGTGTCGTCCCGACATGCAAAGGTTGTGGGCAATTCCAGGTTAGAGCACATACAGGAACAGATTGATGTTTCTGTCTATCTGTCTGTCTCTCTCTCTTCCTCTCTCTCTCAAGTCAATCAATAATTTTTTTTAATTTAAAAATAGCAGTTTTGTTAGTGTAAGACACTCAGGGCAGTATTCGCATCTGGCAGGTGAACCAGTGGGGGGGAGGTGCGTGCGGGGGTGCATTGCACATAGATTGCTTAGTGGGCAGGAACTTGTTAAGGACCTACCCATCCACACGGAGACCATGTACAGGAAGGTAAATGGCAGGAGGCCTGGATTACAGGAACAAGCAAATCATAATTGAGGGGCAGATTTTCCTTCAGAATTGCATGGATTAGGGATCAGATGCACTGGGTCAATTCTGCTTCCCGGTGCTGTCCCCCAGTCCAGAACTGCATCTCTGAGTCCATTTATTTGTCATTTTGGGTGCAAGATTTCTCTGGCCCCTTCCAGCTGTCCAGACTGCAGGTCTAAGAACTGCTGTTGGCTTTCACAAGAGAAGAATTATTTCTGAGGCCACACTGGTTATTTGCGTATTTCAAGAACAGAGCAGAGCCAAATGGAAATGAAAACGTAGCCAGTTCATAACCAAATGAAATAAATGTTGTAGGCTTGATGAGCATTTGTGTATTGTTCCTGGAATAATTAATTGTCCTGTACTCTGGATTAAAACAGCTGGAATTATTTTTATGTATGACCCTGATTTGAAATGAAAGGTTGTCCTCTTTAAGAGAAAATTTGCATTTCAGAGAAAAGATAAGACAATATATTTGGAAACTCTTCAAAGAAGTGAACACTTCTGTATAATACTTCCCTTTATATTAAACGTGGCTCTTGAAGAGAGTTTCTTAAAAGCTGGGAAAACTGGAGCCATGGAGGGGGTAAGAAAATACCACCTCTGCTTTCTGCTCTCTCCAAAGCTGTGGAATGAAGACTCTGAGAGGCCGCAGGGACCATGAGGCTGGAACAAATCAAGTGTGTGTTTTAGGAATGAGTGTTGTACCCACTGCAGTTGTTGAAGGCTCAGTCACCAAGAGCAAATGAGTCTGTGGCAAGTTCAAGCAATGAAACAATATGGTGTGGGGTATCTTCCAAACTCTACTTTCTTTGCTGTCCTTGAGTCAGCAACAACCAAAGCAATGAAAGCAAAACATAATGGCAAAGAAGGGCTTATGGGACTCCCATTTTAAAACCAATAAGACAGTACAAATTTTGGAAGTCACCTCAACCCCCAAGTCTATCAAGGATGGTGTTGAGAGAGCAGCCCTTACTCAAGACAGGAGGCCTAACTGGTTTTTCTTTAGTAATACTAAGTGATCACTATCTCAGGCAACTTTCTAGCCAGAAAGAGAGGAAATAGGTTCTAGGGCTAGGCTATGAGTAGGTTCTCAGTTTAAGTCACATTTCCAAAAGAAAATAAAAAGCTAGAATATGCAGTAGATCCTATATCCAATACAAAACATAAAAAGCAACTAACTGGTTGATGTCACTGCTAAAAACTCCTGCACCTGCCCACAGGGTTTGCTTGGGAGTCCCACATTTCAGCTATGGTATTAGTAGGACATGGCAGGCGGTGCTCAAGGCTCGTGGTGACCCACAGTGCTTCCCAAATAAGTGACTGCTACCTGCGAGGGTGAGGAAGAGAGAGATTCAGTGAATTGCCTACTGCATGCTGCAGATGCAAATCTATTAGGAAATTTTCAATTACACCATGTTTAAATGTAAGTGTAGACAACAGTTACCTTTCTAGAACCTCTAATGGAATTACAATTTTTTTTAAGTGGGAGAAAGAACCCATGAGACTGTGTATTGGAAAAGATCCTAGCAGGAAACAGGTGGCACACTCAACAGGTAACAGAGGAGCATTTAAGGTAGTACTATTTACAGTATAGTATGCAGGCAGGGTGGGCTTCAGGGGGCCAGCACACAGGACCCCACGCTTGGAAAGGTCCTGCACTTAGTCTGATACTTTGTGGTTGCCATCTTAAAACTCTTAGTAACTCTGAACAAAGGTGCCTGCATTTTCATTTTGCACCGGGCCCCACAAATTATGTCATCAGTCCTGTGTTCAATGTTATGTACCATATAAGGGATGGTATAGCACCAAGGGACTAAAATCAGTACTACCTCTAAGTCAGAAAGGGCAAGGAAGAGAAATATCTGGAATGGAGAGGGAGCTGTCGCTGAAGTTGTGGCTCTGGCTATAGCTGTAGGACAAGGGCACACGACAGAAGTGGTGGCCTTCTGTAGAACAGCCATCATCAATACACAGCCTACAGAGAGGGAGGCAGGTGATAAATATGCTGATTTCTCTGTGCCCCTGCCCTCTGACCTGCATGTGCCTCCCACTGACTGACCCAAAGAGAAAGCCAGAGGGTCTGGCAGCCCATTGATGAAATCAGTGCAGGTCAGCCTGCCAGGGCATAGGATACAGTGGGGAAAGGTAAGAGTGAGTCTGGAAAGGTCAGAGAATATGCAGCTCAGGAACTTTACTTGAAATTTTCAGGATCAGGGTTACAAGTAAACAAAATAGAAATATCACAAACAGTGAATTTTAGTAAAGGACTTTGTGATGATTTGTAAAATATCATCATTTGGTATGCAGTATGCACAGGTGTTTATACACTTTCAAAAGAAAAACAAGATGAGCCTGACCGGGCAGTGGCGCAGTGGATAGAGCATTGGACTGGGATGCGGAGGACCCAGGTTCGATACCCCGAGGTCGCCAGCTTGAGCGCGGGCTCATCTGGTTTGAGCAAAGCTCACTAGCTTGAACCCAAGGTCGCTGGCTCACTCAGTCTGCTGTAGCCCCCCCGGTCAAGGCACATATGAGAAAGCAGTCAGTGGACAACTAAGGTGGCGCAGTGAAGAATTGATGCTTCTCATCTCTCTCCCTTCCTGTCTGTCCTTCTCTCTGACTCTCTCTGTCTCTGTCACAAAATAAATAAATAAATAAATAAATAAAAATTAAAAAAAAGAAAAACAAGATGATCTAAGAATTTCCATGAAAAGAGGTTTGGGTGTTTGACAGAGCCATTGTTAGCAAAGAGAAAAGCCCCAGATTTAAAAAAATTTTAGACCATTCCAGGCCCCAAAGTCAAATTTTGCAGACAACACCCCGTTCCCCTTCACCTTGACTTCTCCTCTCGCTCTCAAGCCAACAACAACAAACAGTACATGTGACAGCCACAATGTCCCCAGCATTGCACGGGCCACTAGGGTAATGGTAGCAGGATAGAATATATTCCAACAGAGGACTCTGGTATAATTAAATATTTGTAGATACCTTTTGGTATAATTAAATATTTGTAGGAACATTGGAAAACTCTGACAAAGGGAGTTTATTATGATGATTTGTAACCATTCCAATTTCTCAATTCCTCTCAACATTTTGGATTATAATCGTCCCTCTTTATCCAAGCTTTTGCTCCCAGTAGTTTCAAGTTGCCCATGGTTAACCATGGTCCACAAATATTCAGTGGGAAGTTCCAGAAATAAACGATTCATAAGTTCTGAGTAGCGTGATGATGCCATCCTGTCCCCTTCCACGAGGATGTGAATCCTCCCTTTGTCCAGAGTATCTACTCGGTAGATACCACCCACACATTAGTTACTTAGCAACCATCTGGGTCATCATATCAACTGTCTCTGTAGCCAAGTGTTTGTGTCCAAGGAATTCTTATTTTACTTAATAATATCACATTTCCATAACTTCTATCACAATATATTAACATTATTTTTATTATTGTTGTTAATGTCTTACTGTACCTAATTTGTAAATTAAACTTTAACATAGGTATATATAAAAAAGTAGTATATATAAGGTTCTGTTCTATCTACAGTTTCAGACATCTACTGGTGGTCTTGGAATATTCCTCTTGGATAAGGGGAGACTATTGTGTTCAGATCACTTTTTGAAAAGTACATATCACTGATTAATTTGCAGCCCACTCAGATATGGGCTAAATTAAATTAATCCTTTATAATTTCCTTGAAAAATAAAATTTTGCTACTAATGTGAATAAGATTGCAGGGACACATCTGTAAAAGTCAGAGAATACAAAATTAATCATTTTAAAGTATACAATTCAGTGACATTTAATATATTCAGTGTTGTATAGCCATCACCTCTATTTAGTTGCAAAACATTTTTGTCACCCGGAAGGGAAACCCCATATCCATTAAGCAGTCATTTTCCATTTTCCCCTCCCCCACCCCACCCCCTGGAAACCATTCATCTGTCTTCTGACTTTAGATTTACCTATTCTGAGTATTTCATATAAATGAAATCATACAATAAACGACCTTTTCTGTCTGGCTTCTTTCACTTAGCAAAATGTTTTCGCGGTTCAGTCATGCTGTAACCTATACCAGTACTTCGTTCTTTTTTTATGGCTCCGTAATATTCCATTGTATGGATATACAATATTTTCTTTATCCATTCATTAGTTGATAGACGTTTGGGTTGTTCCCACCTTTTGGCAATTGTGACTTATATTGCTATGAACATGAGTGTACAGATAGTTATTTGAATATGAGTTTTTCCATTCTTTTGGTTATACACATAGGAGTGGAATAGTCAGTCATATAGACATTCTATGTTTACTTTTTTTGAAGAACTGACAGATTGTTTACACTTAATCTTTTTAAGGGAACTCACTGTTTGGAATCCTTTCATAAGCACTTGCTTGCAAACACTTGTTTCACACCTGGAGTAGTTGAGCCTAGTCTCGCCTACAAAGTAAAACACAACCTCCCGCCCAAATTTTATAGGTCAAGTACTCGAGTTAGTATTTGACTTGAATTCTCCTAATGTATTTAAATTATTAGTTTGTAAAAGTAATACAGGCAAAAAGAAAATGCAGATCAGTTATAAACCACTTTGAACACTTACACATGTACTTTATTTTTTTCTCCAAAAATCACCCTTAAGTGCTTATCAATAGACCCAGCCTAAAACAGAAAATGAAATTAAGTCCATGAGGAAAAACAAAACAATAGGCTCTGAATGGTGGAAATTTCACATCAGAAAGTACCCTAACCTAGTTTTTTCAGTTCAGCCTGTTGCTCTACTAATGGGAAGCATGACTGTATAGTTGTATCGAATATTTATCGAGTAAATCAACTCTGACACTGTTACTGAGCCTACATTCAGGAGTTGTGTTTTGGGTTTGTTTGGGTTTTTTGGAATATTTGTTTTCCCCTTTGGAATTGAGTGGGGAACACAAAATATTAGCAACTCTATTTTTCAGATGGATTCAGAGGCCCTGCCTCAGTGTCAGTTGTTTTGCATTTGTTTTTTTTTTATGGTTATTTTATTGATTTTAGACAGAGGAAGGGCAAGAGAGACAGGATGTTCTTGTATGTACTCTGACCAGAAATAGAACCAGCAACCTCTGCACTTTGGGAGGATGCTCCAACCAGTGGTCCCCAACCTTTTTTGGGCCACAGACTGGTTTAATGTCAGAAAATATTTTCACGAACTGTCCTTTAGGGTGGGACGGATAAATGTATCACGTGACCGAGACAAGCGTCAAAAGTGAGTCTTAGACGAATGTAACAAAGGGAATCTGGTCATTTTTTAAAAATAAAGTATCGTTCAGACTTAAATATAAATAAAACGGAAATAATGTAAGTTTTTTTTTGTTTGTTTGGTTTTTTTTGTATTTTTCTGAAGCTGGAAACAGGGAGAGACAGTCAGACAGACTCCCGCATGTGCCCGACTGGGATCCGCCCGGCACGCCCACCAGGGGGCGACGCTCTGCCCACCAGGGGGCGATGCTCTCTGCCCCTCCGGGGCGTTGCTCTGTTGCGACCAGAGCCACTCTAGCGCCTGGGGCAGAGGCCAAGTAGCCATCCCCAGCGCCCGGGCCATCTTTGCTCCAAATGGAGCCTCGCTGTGGGAGGGGAAGAGAGAGACAGAGAGGAAGGAGAGGGGGAGGGGTGGAGAAGCAGATGGGCACTTCTCCTGTGTGCCCTGGCCGGGAATCAAACCCAGGACTTCTGCACGCCAGGCCGACGCTCTACCACTGAGCCAAACGGCCAGGGCCAATGTAAGTTATTTATTCTTTCTCTGCGGACTGGTACCAAATGGCCAACGGACCGGTACCGGTCTGCGGCCCGGGGGTTGGGGACCACTGCTCTAACCAACTGAGCTATCTGGCCAGGGCAGTGTAAGCTTTCTTTTTGTTCTTTTTAAAAGAGTTGGATAGGAGTGACATCAGAGAAATGACGCCGTAAGGAGTGATACCCATAAATCTCCCCAAAAATTCAACAAGATCTTCAACCAGAAACAGAAAAATCTATCCTTGGAGCCTCCAGAAGTTCCACACTAAATACGAAGGCAGAGGCAGGAGCAACCCCATAGCTGGATCATCAGGCTACTAATTCAGGAAGGAAAGACTAGGAGAGAGGTTCCAGGAACACGGACTCTCTCATTGACGGAGCTTGCAAATGCTAATGAGCCTCGACTGCCAACGAGACTGAAGCCCAATATATGACATCGCCATAGAGACTTATCAACTGCAAACCTCTACATAAGCATGCCACAGGGGCAGAACCTGGGGTACAGAGTCACTGACCAGGAAGAGGGGGAGAAAAGAAAAAGCAAGAAGATAACCTCTCAAAATCAAGAATAATCCACAGACTTTATAACCTATCCCATTTTATTATATTTGTTTGTTTGTTTCTCTTATCTTCTTGTCTTGATTATTTTCTTCCTCTTCCAATTTGGTCGTTTAATTCTCTGCTGGTCTTACTCTCTCCTCTCCTTGAACCACACTACCCATAAGTGTTATATTTCCCATTATCTTTTCTTTCATCTTCCTTTCTCTCTATGACGGTTGCACTCTAAAACCCTTAACTCTCTCTCTCTCTCCTTTTATTCTTTTTTCTTCTCTTTGTGTTTTCCTCTTTCTTTTTTTTTTTCTCCCTCTATATTAGTTTCTTCTTTTCTCCTTTACTTTTCCTTTCATTGAATCCTCAATCATGAACAAATTATTTTATCTGGGATTCAAATTTTTCTTTGTGGCGCTTTTGGGGTTTTTTACTTCACTTTTTTAACTCACTAGCAGTGCTCCCAACCCTGGGTCTCCATTTTATCTAGTTCTTGCTCCACTAAATACAATAATAATTTTTTAATTTCCCCCCCCTTTTTCCTATTTCCCTTTTATTCCTCTTATCACATCTCCTAGTCAACCATCACCTAAAAGCAAATCATTTTATTCTTGACCCAAATTTTTTTCTTTTTTGCATTTTGTGGGTCCATACCCCCTTTTTTGCCCCTTTATCACTTCTCCCCAACTCAGGCCCTCCATTATAGGTAGTTTTTGTTCTATTTATCACAATATAATTCACAGTTCACCACAAGATTTTCTCAAGAAGGAGGGGGGAGGAGAGGAGAGGAAAAAAACAAGGGAGGGAAATAATAATTTTTTTATTCTTTTTTATTTTTATTTTTTTAACTTTTTATTCTTTATTAATTCTCATTAATACTATCAACAAAACCACCCTCAGATGCCATTAAGGAAAAGGAAATAGAATATCATGGATACAAAAGACAGAAAGGTAGCACAGATAGATGAGGAAAAAAATCTATGGAGAAAAAATTTAATATATTGGAAACCTTGGAGCTAAATGACAGAGAATTTAAAATAGAAATCCTAAAAATACTCAGAGATATACAAGAAAATACAGAAAGGCAATTTAGGGAGCTCAGAAAACAACTCAATGAACACAAAGAATATATTACCAAGGAAATTGAAACTATAAAAACAAATCAAACAGAGATAAAAAAAACTCAATTCACGAGCTGAAAAACGAGGTAAAAAGCTTAGCTAATAGAACAGGCCAGATAGAAGGTAGGATTAATGAAATAGAAGACAAGCAACTAGAGGCACAACAGAGAGATGAAGAAAGAGACTCAAAAATTAAAAAAAATGAGAAAACCCTACAGGAATTGTCTGACTCCATCAAAAAGAATAACATAAGAATAATAGGTATATCAGAAGGAGAAGAGAGAGAAAATGGAATGGAGAACATACTCAAACAAATAATAGATGAGAACTTCCCAAGCCTGTGGAAAGAACTAAAGCCTCAAATTCAAGAAGCAAATAGAACTCCAAGTTTTCTTAACCCCAACAAACCTACTCCAAAGCACATCATAATGAAATAGGCACAAACCAACGACAAAGAAAAAATTCTCAAGGCAGCCAGGGAAAATAAGAATACAACATATAAAGGAAGGCCCATCAGATTATCATCAGATTTCTCAACAGAAACTCTACAAGCTAGAAGAGAGTGGACCCCAATATTTAAAGTCCTGAAAGAGAGGAACTTTCAGCCACGAATACTATACCCATCAAAGTTATCCTTCAAAGGCCCTGGCCGGTTGGCTCAGTGGTAGAGCATCGGCCTGGAGTGTGGAAGTCCCAGGTTCGATTCCCGGCCAGGACACACAGGAGAGGTGCCCATCTGCTTCTCCACCCCCCCCCCCTCTTTTTCCTCTCTATCTCTCTCTTCCCCTCCCGCAGCCAAGGCTCCATTGGAGCAAAAGATGGCACGGGCGCTGGGGATGACTCCTTGGCCTCTGCCCCAGGCGCTAGAGTAGCTCTGGTCGTGACAGAGCAACACCCGGGATGGGCAGAGTATCACCCCCTGGTGGGCGTGCCAGCCTCCCTGTTTCCAGCTTCAGAAAAATACAAAAAAAAAAAAAAAAAAAAGAAAGCTATTCTTCAAATATGAAGGAGAAATAAAAACATTCACAGATATAGAAAAGATGAGGGAATTTACCATCAGAAAACCCCTACTCCAGGAATTACTAAAGGGGTTTTTCCAACCAGATAAAAAGAACAAAACAAAACAAAACACAAGCAAAAGCTCCACCAAGAATACAATAAAACCAAATTTAAACTGTGACAACAACAACAAAAAAAAGGGAGGAGAGGATGGAGATTAACAGTAGCAAAGGATGATGGAGTGCAAAAGTACTCACAAGATAGTGCACTACAATGAACAGGGTAGAAACCCTTTTCATTACTTAATGGTAACCACCATTAAAAAAACCACCACCAAAGCACATGATTTAAAAAAGATAGCAACAGAGGAAAGATATATGAAATACAACCAAACAAAAACAAAAGATAGAAAAACGAAAGAGAAGAATCAAACAAGACACAAAACTAACAGAAAGCAATTTATAAAATGGCAATAGGGAACTCACAAGTGTCAATAAATATACTAAATGTAAATGGATTAAACTCACCAATAAAAAGGCACAGAGTAGCAGAATGGACTAAAAAAGAAAATCCAACTGTATGCTTCCTACAAGAAACTCATCTAAGCAACAAGGATAAAAACAAATTCAAAGTGAAAGGCTGGAAAACAATACTCCAAGCAAATAACATCCAAAAAAAGCAGGCGTAGCAATACTTATATCTGATAATGCTGACTACAAGACAGCAAAAGTAGTCAAAGACAAAAATGGTCATTTCATAATGATTAAGGGGACGCTGAATCAAGAAGACATAACAATTCTTTTTTTTTTTTTTTTTTCATTTTTCTGAAGCTGGAAACAGGGAGAGACAGTCAGACAGACTCCCGCATGCGCCCAACCGGGATCCACCCGGCACGCCCACCAGGGGGCAATGCTCTGCCCATCCTGGGCGTCGCCATGTTGCGACCAGAGCCACTCTAGCGCCTGAGGCAGAGGCCACAGAGCCATCCCCAGCGCCCGGGCCATCTTTGCTCCAATGGAGCCCTGGCTGCAGGAGGGGAAGAGAGAAACAGAGAGGAAAGCGCGGCAGAGGGGTGGAGAAGCAAATGGGCGCTTCTCCTGTGTGCCCTGGCCGGGAATCAAACCCGGGTCCTCCACACGCTAGGCCGATGCTCTACTGCTGAGCCAACCGGCCAGGGCAACAATTCTTAATATATATGCACCAAACCAAGGAGCACCAAAATATACAAGACAGCTACTTATTGACCTAAAAACAAAAACTGACAAAAATACAATCATACTTGGAGACCTCAATAAGCCGCTGATGACTCTAGATCGGTCATCCAAACAGAGAATCAATAAAGATATATTGGCCCTAAACAAAACACTAAAGCACCTGGATATGATAGACATCTACAGGACATTTCATCCCATAGTGACAGAGTATACATTTTTCTCCAGTGTATATGGGTCATTCTCAAGAATTGACCATATGTTAGGCCACAAAAACAACATCAGCAAATTCAGAAAAATCGAAGTTGTACCAAGCATATTTTTTGATCATAAAGCCTTGAAACTAGAATTCAACTGCAAAAAAGAGGAAAAAACCCCACAAAAATGTGGAAACTAAACAACATACTTTTAAAAATGAATGGGTCAAACAAAAAATAAGCGCAGAGATCAAAAGATATATACAGACAAATGAAAATGACAATACGACATATCAGAATCTATGGGATGCAGCAAAAGCAGTGATAAGAGGGAAGTTCATATCACATCAGGCCTATATGAACAAACAAGAGAGAGCCCTTAAGGTGAGAAGTTCTTCACACCTTAAGGAACTAGAAAAAGAAGAACAAAGACAACCCAAAACCAGCTGAAGAAAGGAGATAATAAAAATCAGAGCAGAAATTAATGAAATAGAGAACAGAAAAAGTATTAAAAAAATTAATAGAACAAGGAGCTGATTCTTTGAAAAGATCAACAAAATTGACAAACCCTTGTCAAGACTTACCAAGGAAAAAAGAGAAAGAACTCATATAAACAAAATCCAAAATGAAAGAGGAGAAATCACCACAGACATCATAGATATACAAAGAATTATTGTAGAATATTATGAAAAACTTTATGCCACTAAATTCAACAAACTAGAAGAAATGGATAAATTCCTAAAACAATACAACCTTCCTAGACTGAGTCAAGAAGAAGCAGAAAGCCTAAACAGACCAATTAGTAGGGAAGAAATAGAAAAAACTATTTAAAACCTCCCCAAAAATAAAAGTCCAGGCCCAGACGGTTATACTAGTGAATTCTATCAAACATTCAAAGAAAACTTGGTTCCTATTCTACTCAAAGTCTTCCAAAAAATTGAAGAAGAAGCAATACTTCCAAACACATTTTATGAGGCCAACATAACCCTCATGCCGAAACCGGACAAGGACAGCACAAAAAAAGAAAACTACAGACCAATATTTCTAATGAATACAGATGCTAAAATACTAAACAAAATACTAGCAAATCGAATACAACAACATATTGAAAAAATAATACATCATGATCAAGTGGAATTCATCCCAGAATCTCAAGGATGGTTCAACATACGTAAAATGGTTAACGTAATACACCATATCAACAAAACAAAGAACGAAAACCACATGATCTTACCAATAGATGCAGAAAAGGCTTTTGATAAAATACAACACAATTTTATGTTTAAGACTCTCAACAAAATGGGTATAGAAGGAAAATATCTCAACATGATAAAGGCCATATATGATAAACCATCAGCTAACATCATATTAAATGGCACAAAATTAAAGGCTTTCCCCCTTAAGTCAGGAACAAGACAGGATTGTCCACTCTCTCCACTCTTATTTAATGTGGTGCTAGAGGTTCTAGCCAGAGCAATCAGACAAGACAAAGAAATAAAAGGCATCCATATCGGAAAAGAAGAAGTAAAGGTATCACTTTTTGCAGATGATATGATCCTATACATCGAAAATCCCAAAGAATCTGCAAAAAGACTACTAGAAACAATAAGCCAATACAGTAAGGTCGCAAGATACAAAATTAACATACAAAAGTCCATAGCCTTTCTATATGCCAACAATGAAACATTTGAGAACGAACTAAAAAAAATAATCCCCTTCACGATTGCAACAAAGAAAATAAAATACCTAGGAATAAACATAACAAAGAACGTAAAGGACGTATATAAACCATTGTTAAGGGAAATCAATACCTGACTTCAAACTATATTATAGAGCCACGACAATCAAAACAGCATGGTATTGGCAGAAAAATAGACATTTAGACCAATGGAACAGAAAACTACAAACCATTGTTAAGGGAAATCGAAAAAGATACAATGAGATGGAAGAATATTCCTTGCTCTTGGATAGAAAGAATAAATATAATCAAGATGGCCATATTACCCAAAGCAATATACAAATTTAATGCAATTCTCATCAAAATTCCAATGACATTTTTTAAAGAAATGGAACAAAAAATCATCAGATTTATATGGAAGTATAAAAACCCCGAATAACCAAAGCAATCCTAAAGAAAAAGAACAAAGCTGGGGGCATTACAATACTGATTTCAAACTATATTATAGGGCCACGACAATCAAAACAGCATGGTATTGGCAGAAAAGCCGACACTCAGACCAATGGAACAGAATAGAAAGTCCAGATATAAAACCACATAGATATGGTCAAATAATTTTTGATAAAGGGGCCAACAACACACAATGGAGAAAAGAAAGCCGCTTCAACAAATGGTGCTGGGAAAACTGGAAAGCCACATGCAAAAGAATGAAATTCGACTACAGTTTGTCCCCTTGTACTAAAATTAATTCAAAATGGATCAAAGACCTAAATATAAGACCTGAAACAATAAAGTACACAGAAGAAGACATAGGTTCTAAACTCATGGACCTTGGTTTTAAAGAGCATTTTATGAATTTCACTCCAAAGGCAAGGGAAGTGAAGGCAAAAATAAATGAATGGGACTACATCAGACTAAGAAGTTTTTGCTCAGCAAGAGAAACTGACAACAAAATAAACAGACAACCAACTAAATGAGAAATGATATTTTCAAACTACAGCTCAGATAAGGGCCTAATATCCAAAATATACAAAGAACTCATAAAACTCAACAACAAACAAATAAACAATCCAATAAAAAAATGGGAAGAGGACATGAACAGACACTTCTCTCAGGAAGAAATACAAATGGCCAACAGATACATGAAAAGATGCTCATCTTCATTATTTATTACAGAAATGCAAATCAAAACTGCAATGAGATACCACCTCACACCTGTTAGATTAGCTATTATTAACAAGACAGGTAATAGCAAATGTTGGAGAGGCTGTGGAGAAAAAGGAACCCTCATTCACTGTTGGTGGGAATGTAAAGTAGTACAACCATTATGGAAGAAAGTATGGTGGTTCCTCAAAAAACTGAAAATAGAACTACCTTATGACCCAGCAATCCTTCTACTGGGTATATACCCCAAAAACTCAGAAACATTGATACATAAAGACTCATGCAGCCCCATGTTCATTGCAGCATTGTTCACAGTGGCCAAGACATGGAAACAACCAAAAAGCCCTTCATTAGAAGACTGGATAAAGAAGATGTGGCACATATACACTATGGAATACTACTCAGCCATAAGAAATGATGACATCGGATCATTTACAACAAAATGGTGGGATCTTGATAACATTATACAAAGTGAAATAAGTAAATCAGAAAAAAACCAAGAACTGCATTATTCCATAGGTAGGTGGCACATAAAAACGAGATTAAGAGTCATTGATAAGAGTGTGGTGGTTACAGTGGGGTGGGAGGAAAAAGGGGATGGGGAGGGGCACAAAGAAAACTAGATAGAAGGTGACAGAGGACAATCTGACTTTGGGTGATGGGTATGCAACATAATTGATTGACAAGATAAGCTGGACATATTTTCTTTGAACATATGTACCCTGATTTATTGATGTCACCCTAGTAAAATAAAAATGAATAAATAAATAATAAAAGAGTTGGATAAAGAAGATGTGGTACATCTATACAATGGAATACTACTCAGCAATAAGAAATTATGATATATTGCCATTTACAACAACATGGATGGACCTTGAGGACATTACACTAAGTGAAATAAGTAAATCAGAAAAAGCTAAGAACTGTATGATTTCAGACATAGGTGGGATATAAAACTGAGACTCATGGGCATAGATAAAATTGAAGTGGTTACCAGGGGGAGGTAGGAGGGGAAGCAAAGGGACTTATGTGGGATATAAAACTGAGACTCAGCCTGACCTGTGGTGACACAGTGGATAGAGTGTCAACCTGGGATGCTGAGGTCCCAGGTTTGAAACCCCAAAGTTGCCACCTTGAGCACAGGCTCGTCAACATGATCTCATGGTCGCTGGCTTGGGCCCAAGATCTCTGGCT
Organism: Saccopteryx leptura; assembly: GCF_036850995.1. NCBI lineage: Eukaryota > Metazoa > Chordata > Mammalia > Chiroptera > Emballonuridae > Saccopteryx > Saccopteryx leptura. The sequence continues at coordinate 377,655,164 of NC_089503.1, read as the reverse complement.
TGAGCAAGAGGTCACTGGCTCCACTGGAGACCCCCCCCCCTGGTCAAGGCACATATGAGAAGCAATCTATGAACAACTAAAGTGCCACAACTATGAGCTGATGATTTTCATCTCTTTCCCTTCCTGTCTCTCTCTCTCTCTAGCTAAAAAAATTAAAAAATTAAGAAAAATTAAAATAAATAACAAAAAAAAGGCTCTGGCTGGTAGGCTTAGTTGATAGAGTGTCAGCCTAATGTATGGACATCTCAGGTTCAATCTCCAGTCAGGGCACATATGAAGCAACCATCTGCTTCTCTCCCTCTCCCTCTCACCCTACTCTCCCTTTTCCCCTCCCACAGCCAGTGACTCCATTGGTTTGAGCATCAGCCCGGGCACTGAAGATAGCTTGCGGGTCTGAGTGTCAGCCTCAGGTGCTAAAAATAGCTTGGTTGATTGGAGCATTGGCCACAGATGGCGATTGCCAGGTGGATTCCAGTCGGGGCACATGCAGGAGTCTGGGTTTGGTTTTTTTCATGATATATAATTCCATATACCTACAGTTTAATTATTGCTCTTTATTCTTTTTTAAAATTAATTTTAATGGGGTGACATTGATAAATTAGGGTATATATATTCAGAGAAAACATCTCTAGGTTATTTTGACATTTGATTATGCTGCATTCCCATCACCCAAAGTCCAATTGTCTTATGTCACCTTCTAACTGGTTTTCTTTGTGCCCCTCCCCTCAGGAGTCTGTTTTATGATCTTTCCTCCTCTCATTGAAAATAAATAAATAAATAAATAAATAAATAAATAAATAAATAAAACTGAGACTCATGGCCACAGATAAAAGTGAAGTGGTCACCAGGGGAAGGCGGGAGGGGGAAGAGAAGTAAGAGGAACAAATATACAGTGATGGAAAATGATTTGACTTTGGGTGATGGGCACACAATACAATCAACAGTTCAAACGCTATAGAAATGTTCACCTGAAACCTATGTACTATTACTGATCAATGTCACCCCATTAAATTTAATTTCTAAATGAAAAATTAATATTTAAAAAGATAAATAAAAATTACAAAAAATTAAAAGTAGGAAAAAAAAAGAAAAAATTAACGTATAATATAATTGACAGGTGTGTATGTGTGTACAGTTCTATGTATAAACATCATCACAATCAAGATACAGTTCTTTTACCCACTCCCAAATCCCTTGTGCTGTCCCTTTAAAGTCACATTCTTCTCCCATCTCTGACTCCTAGCAACCGTTGGTCTGTTCTCCATCACTCCTTTCATTTGCCTTTTTTCTGAATGTCATCTAAATGGAATCATACAGTATATAATCTTTTGAGATGCTTCTTCCACTTCACTCAAAGCCTTTGAGATGAATTCATGTTGCTGCATGTAATAATACTTCATCTCTTTTTATTGCTAAAGAATATTCATATTATACTAGTATATATTGTAAATAGTATTTTGCCCTGGCCTGATAACTCGGTTGGTTAGAGCATAGTCCTGAAGCACAGTGACTGCTGGTTCGATTCCCGGTCAGGACACATACAGGAGCAGATCAATGTTTCTGTTTCTCACATGTGCGCCCTTCCTCTCTCTCTCAAATCAATAAAATAAACAATTAAAAAAATGAAGAGTATTTTAATACTAAATAGTAAGAATGTACCCACTTTATCTATTCACTCACCAAAGAACATTCGGGTTGTCTCCAGTGTTTGACTATGATTACAAATAATGCTGACATAAACATTCATGTGTAGATTTGGGGGAGAACAGAAGATTCATTCTCTAAAATAAACACTTAGGAGGAGGATTGCTGGGGGATATGGTAAGTATGTGTTTAGCTTTAAAAGAAACAGGCAAATTCTTTTTCTTAGTACTATTTTATATTGCCATCAGCAATGACCAAGAGTTCCAGTTGTGCCATCGGTAGGTACTGTCATGCCTTTGTTGTTGTTTTTTATTTTAATTGATGTGTAGTAGTATCTCTTCATGGTTTAAATTTGCATTTACCTAATGGCCAATGAGGCCTCTTATTATGTGCTTGTTTTTCACATACATATCCACTTTGGTGAAGTGCCCAGTTCTTTGCCCCTCATCTTTTTTTTTAATTACCTACATATTTCACCTATTTATTTTACTTATTGTCTGTCTCCCCTATGAAATGTAAGTTCCACGAAGACAGAGATTTTGGTCTGTCATTCATCAGCTATAACCTAAAAGCGTGTAACTTATAATATCCTACCACCTATAATAGTGCTTCACATCATAGATATTTATTTGTTGAATGAATGAGCTTACATTTATTGAGTACTTAATATGCGTCAGGCATCATTCGAAAAGCACCAGATTTATTGTTTTTTGTTGTCATGTAATTATTTTATCAAGAATTTTAATTTATTCTTTACAAGTCTTTAACTGTAAAACAAACATACTGAATGGTTACTATGTGACAGTAACTATGCAATGGTTTCGAAATAAAGCAAAAGCTACCCCTAAGAGACATGCAGATTAATATTTAAGATAAAGAAGGTGCTGTGACAAGGTTGTTATGCACAGGAATCCAGCAATGCACAGTGGAGGCACGCTGGAATCAGACGTAAGGGTCAAGTAAAGCTTTCTGGAAGAGCTGATCACTTGAATTAGGCTGAACTGAACAAAATGCTTAGCTTATACTTTTCCCATAATATGAAACAGAATTGACTTGTAGAGCTCAATAACTTCTGTTCTCATTTACAGTAATGTAAATTATCCAGGAAGCACTTTATTTTTAAAAAGCATCGGAAATAAACAAACAAAAATCATTGGTCATTGTTTCCTATCATGATAAGTATCTTTGTTTTAACAAAATGTTTTCCTCATTTTTATTGGGTTGTCTGTTTTTCTAGTATGGAGTCTCAAGAGTTTTCCTCATACAAGTCTCTTATTGGATAGGTAATTTGAAAATATTTTCCTCTATTCTATAACTTTTCATTCTCATGGTGTCTTAGAAAAAGCAAGAAGTTTTCATTTCAATAAAATTCAATTTGTCATTTGTTTTCTTCTATGGGTTGTACTTTCAGCATCAAGTCTAAGAAAATTTTTCCTAATTCCAAGTCATAAATATCCTACTATCTTTTCTTACAGAAATTTTGTAGTTTTACCTTTTATTTTTACATCTATGATCCATTCTGAGTTACTTTTTAATAAAATGTAAGACTGAGGCCATTTTGTTTTTCACAGAAACAGAGAGAGAGTCAGAGGGAGGGACAGATAGAGACAGACAGACAGGAAGGGAGAGAGATGAGAAGCACCTTAGCTGTTCAGTGATTGCTTTCTCATATGTGCCTTAACTGGGGGGCTCCAGCAGAGCGAGTGACCCCTTGCTCACACCAGTGACCTTGTGCTCAAGCCAGCGACCATGGGGTCATGTCTATGACCCCACACTCAAGCCAGCAACCCCGCACCCAAGCTGGTGACCTCGAGCTCAAGCTGAATGAGCCCACGCTGAAGCCAACAACTGAAGCCATACTTTTTATTTTTACTTTTTTTGTGGGAAATTCTTGCATGTAGATAGTCAGTTGTTGCATATGGGTAGTCAGTTGTTGCAAAACCATATGTTGAAAAGACTATCCTTTCTCCATAAATTGGCTTTGTACCTTTGTCAGCAATCCACATTTTGTAAATCAGTTTATGGACAATCCACTCCGCTCCATTGGTCTGTACCTGTATCCTCTATCAATACTATACTGTCCAGGTTATTGCTGCTTTATATTAAGTCTTGAAGTTAGGCAGACCCATTCCTTGTGGGGATTTTTTTGTTTTTTGAGGGGAGGGGTTGTTTGTTTGTTTTTTTGTTTTTGAGAAAGAGAGGAGCAGGGAGATAGAGAGAGGAACATAGAGCTGCTCCTGTATGTGCCCTGACCAGGGAATCTAACCAGCAACCTCCAGCTCTGGGAGGATGCTCCAACCCACCAAGCTATCCAGCCAGATTTTTGTTTTGTTTTGTTTTTTTAAGAGCAACAGAGGAAGGGAGAGAGAGGGAAAGGGGAAGGGAAGCGTTCATTTGTTGTGCCCCTCAGTCCTGCACTCACTGGCTGCTTCCCGTGTGTGCCCTGACTGGGGATCAAACCCACAACCTTGTTTCAGGAGGGTGCTCTTAACCGACTGAACTAACCAGCCAGGGTATCCTTCTTTTTCAAAACAGTTCCCTTTGCCTATTGTTTCCTCTGCCTTTTCGAATAAATTTTAGAATCAGCTTATTTATATCAATAAAAATCCTAGTGGAATTTTTATTGCATTAAATCTGTAGATTTATTTGGAGAAAAACAACATGTCTAACTAAATTGAGTCTTATAACCCATGAATACGGTATGTCTCTCCATTTATTTATGTCCTTTGATTTTTTTATGGTTGTCAGCATATAGATCCTGTACAAGTTTGGTTAGATTTATACCTAAGTATTTCTATTTAAAAAATTTTATTTTTTTATTTTTTAGTATTTTTCTGAAGCTGGAAACGGGGAGAGACAGTCAGACCCCCGCATGCGCTGGACAGGGATCCACCGGGCACGCCCACCAGGGGCGATGCTCTGCCCACCAGGGGGCGATGCTCCGCCCTTCCGGGGGGAGTCGCTCTGCTGTGACCAGAGCCACTCCAGCGCCTGGGGCAGAGGCCAAGGAGCCATCCCCAGCGCCCAGGCCATCTTTGCTCCAATGGAGCCTCGGCTGCGGCTGCGGGAGGGGAAGAGAGAGACAGAGAGGAAGGGGGGGGGGTGGTGGAGAAGCAAATGGGCGCTTCTCCTATGTGCCCCGGCCGGGAATCGAACCCGGGTCCCCCGCACGCCAGGCCAATGCTCTACCGCTGAGCCAACCGGCCAGGGCTCTATTTCAAATTTTTAAATGACATTTAAAAACATTTCTGGTTTGCAAATTATTTACTGTAAGTATATAAAAAATATGATGCTTTTTTTAGTGTGAGTTGACCTTATTTATATTCTGTGGTTGTGCTAAACTCATTAATTTAGGGCATGCTTTTGTAGATGACAGGATTTTCTACATAGGAAACCATGTCATGGGCAAATAGGCACAGTATTCTTTCTTTCTCATCCGTATGCCTTTTACTTTCATTCTCTGCCTTATTGCTTTGACTAGGACTTCCTGTGCTAAACTGAGGAGGAATGATGAGGGAGGACCTCCTGGCTTTGTTCCCCATCTTACGGGAAAGCGTCAGTCCTTCACTATTAAACATGAGGTCAGGTATAGGTATTTGCAGATGCCCTTTATCAAGTCAAGGAAATTTGGTCTATTTCTAGATTGCTGAAAGTTTTTATCATGAATGGATGCTAGATGTTTTCAAATGCTTTTCCTGTGTTATTTGCACTCATCATTTTCCTCTTTAGTTTTTTTAATAGGGTGAAGTAAATTGATTGAGTTTTTGAATTTGGAACCAGCGTTGCATTCCTAGGATAAATCCTACTTGGTCATGGACTATTATTCTTTTTTATATTGCTGGATTTGATTTCCTAATATTTTGATGAGGATTTTTGTATACTAGTTATGAGGGATATTGGTTGGTAGTTTTATTTCTTGCACTATTTTGGCCTTGTTTTGGTATCCACAGCCTTATAAAATAATTGGCAAGTATTCCCTTTTCTTCTATTTTCTGGAAGATATTGTGTAGAATTGGTGCTATTTGTTCTTTAAAAGTTTGATAGAATTCACCAGTGAAAACATCTGGGCCTAGAATTATCTTATAATTATTTTTAAAGGTTTTAACCTGTGGATTTAATTTCTTTAATATATATGTTGCTTATTTCTTCTTGGGTGAGTTTTAGAAGCTTGTGACTTTTAAGGAATTGATTCATTTCACCTGAGTTATTGAATTTATGTGTGTAGAGTTGCTACAAACATAACAACTTTTTAATATCTGTGGGGTTGGTAGGAATATTCCCTTCTCCATTACTGATATTAGCAATTTGCCTCTCTTTTCTTATTTGTTAGTGTGACTAGAGTTTATTAATTTCATTGGTCTATTCATAGGATCAGCTATTGATTTCATTGATTTTTTTCTATTCTTTTGTTGTCAATGTCATTGAATTCCCCGAGGCTGTCTTCATTTTTTTTCTTTTTTTCTCTCTATTGTTAAGATTGCATTATTTCTATTGATCTGTCTTTAACTTCATGGAGTTTTTTCTCTGTCATTGCCATTCTGCTACTCAGCTCACTCAGTGTGAATTTTTAAATTTTAGTTATTATATATGTATATATATAAAATAATTTTTAATTTTTCCATTCAATCGTTATAGCCTCTCATCTTCACTGAGACTTTCTATATTCTCATTTGTTTCAAGGGTGTTCATCTGTACTTCTTTGAGCATGGTTCTAATTTAGCTGTTCAATGGTCTTTGTCTCCATTACATTTGTGTCTTCTTGAGATTGGTTTCTGTTGATTATCTTTTCCCTTATTAATTGAGATTTTCCAGATTTTCTTGTCTGGTGATTAATTTTGGATTATATTGTGGGCATTTCTAAGAGTAAAGAAAAAGGGGGCCTCAAAAATTAGAAATTGTAAGTAAGCTTTTCAAGTTTAGGTGAGTGCTGTAATATTACAAACCAGTGCAATATAAAAGGGGATTGGGCATCCTTTTTGAAAAAAACATATACCGAATATGTACATAAAGGTTCTTGTTCAACTCTAGTGCTTTTTAGCAGATGAATAACTTGCACTGATCTGCAAGTTAAAATACTTGTTAAAATACTAAAATATTTTTGATAGCTGAGTCTCTAGTCCCTCAATCTCTCTCCACTAGGCCCCCATTACCTCAGCTTCTTCATCAGGAAACCCCAAACCTTCCTTTAATCTAGCAACTAAAGAGTTCATGTCTGGCCCAGCAGGGAATCTGCTGGAGCCCATTCGGGAACTGTGGTTGAATACTATTCTGATTGGTCAACACCAGTGCCTACCCGGTCATTAAGATTTGGAATATAACGTCTGCCTGTACCTTTTATTTGTGCCGTATTTTATAGTTTACAAAAGATATTTACATATACTGTCTTAGTTAAGCTTCATGCCAACTCTGTGACATCAGTAGGAACTATTATTGCCACCAGAAGACATTTTAATTGTAAAATTAACATATATAGTATGGAAAATGAATTATTATTGGGGAACTCCAGGCTTAGAAAGGTTATCACTTACTCAAGATCACATGGTTATAGGAATTTTTTTTAATGTTTATTTTATTGATTTTAGAGAGAGAGAGGAAGGAGCAAGAGAGACAAGAACAGCAGTCTGTTCAATGTGCCCTGTCCCAGGAATGGAACCGGCAAGCTCTGTGCTTCAGGACAATGCTCTAACCAACCAACCCATCCAGCCAGGGCTGGTTATAAGAATTTGAGTCTAAACTCCGAATAGGTTCAAGAATGAGACATATTTTATGAGCTAGGCTTGGGGAAGGAAGGTTTCACTCTGGACTGGATAGATCTGGGAAGGCACTGAGCCTGCACTGAGGGACTGATGGGATCTGGAAGGCAGAGAGGAAGAGCAGGGATATTTTACTCAGAAGAGTGTGAAAGGTGGCTCAAATGTAGTAAAATACCCTATTTCCATGGCCATTTCAAAACCCCTTCTCTGAAGGTGTTGGAACTGAAAGTCCCAAGGCTGGTCGCAGAGAGCACCTGGGGCACAGCTCTGCTGCACTGTGTTGTTTGCTCATTTCTGGACTGCTCTTGAAGGAGCAGGAAATGAACACTCACAACCTGCTGAGAATGAATTGTACTTATTGGGCCATTTTTCTCCTTCACATCTTGGTAATCAATGAGCAACTAAGGTGCCGCAACTATGAGTTGTTGCTTCTCATCTCTCTCTCTCTTCCTGCCTGTCTGTCCCTGTCTGTCCGTCTGTCTCTCTCTCAAAAATAAAAAAATAAAAAAAAATATATATATATATACTGTGAGACTATTTTTTAATGGTCCTTGTGCTTTCAGGCTGCCTTTTTCCCCTCCCCAGTACTTTTAAAACAGAGGAAAATATTAACAATCCAAACATAAAGAAGTAAAGAGATGCTCTCTCAGGGTAAGTATGGTTTTGAACAGAGAAACCAGAAGACCAATAATCCACAGGGAACTCCCCAATCTTAAGGGCAGGAGTGGAGAACTCACTTAAGAAGGGCATGCAGTGCAGAGGGGTCCTTTTTTATACATTCCTGGTGCACTTTGGGGGTGAGGTCATCAGTGCAGAAATCATGTAAAAGAAGAAGATGACAGACTTGTCTCCCATACTTGATTGTCATAAACCACCACGAAATTAATTTTGGTTTCTATTTTTGTGCCTTGTGTCTGCAGTCTGAGAAGGGTATGAGCCACTACTTTGCTAAATGTGGACTTGGGCCCAAGTAAAGTTTCTCTATGAATTCAATAATTGTTCAATGCTTGACTTCATCAGTGGTGTTCCCTGAACACCTGCTGTGCTGTGTCATAGAAGCACAGAGGGTTTGCAGAGATGCTTGCACATGCCTTCTTCTTGGGCACTGGCAGGTGCCAAGCTAGTTTATCATCCATGGCTGGACCCTTATACTCCTTCTAGGGCCACCTGGCTCAGTCATTTATTTCCTCCCAAAGTACTTGTGAACCATACATTTGCGTCTCAGTGAACACTGTTTCCTGAATACCTTATCTTATTACCAGGTATTTTTCCCAACATATGTTCTCTCTTATGAATAGGTCTTTAACTTCTTAAAGGCAAGTACATATTTGTTGTGTTACTTCTTAGCATCTCTGTCCTTATCACAGAGCATACCAAAACTTGATATACATTTATTTTACTATAATATTCTTACTGTATAATTAATACTTGTCCATTATGGAAATGTCTGTTATGGAAATGCTACATAATGCAGATGAGCAAAAACGATTTTTAAATTACTCCTAATTTTACTAACCAGGAATAGCTACTGTTGACGTTATGTATAGGGTATACACCAAACAAGATGTGTGTTTGCCCCAAGGGAGCTAAAATTTTAATGGAATGAATTGAAATATACACAACCACAAACAGAAAGGGGTAAAAGGATGAAGTTAAATTTCTTGTGAAGTCAGGAGATTGTGTTTCTTGTGGCACAGGGTGGGCAGCATAAGAGTGCTTGCAGAGACTCGGCCAAGTGTGCCCTCCAGGAAATAGTTCGCCCATCACTTCTCAGAATCCTTGTAGCAGGAATGAACAGTGTCCTTTCACAGTAGTATTAATAGACCTCAGGAGAGGCCCTATCCCGGTAGCTCCGTCGCTTGGAGCATTGTGGGATATGCCAAGGTTGTGGCTTCAACCCTCCGTCGGGGCACATACAAGAATCAACCAATGAATACATATATAAGTAGAACAAAATGATGCTTCCCTCTCTCTCTTTCCCTTCTCTCTCTAAAATCAATAAAAATTAAAATTAAAAAACACAACAACACTTAAGAAGTGTAGTCCCCAAACTGGCAACATCAGCATCATCTGGGAAATGCAAATTCTTGTGCCCTATCCTAGACCTCCACAGTCAGAAACTCCATGATGAGCCCAGCAGTTCGTGTTTTAAGAAGCCTTCCAGGTGATTTCATTGCAGTTTGAGAATCACTGTCTAAAGTTGGAATTGTATCTTGTTCATTGTTGAGTTCTCTGTCTCAACATCTTGGTGATGGGAGGTTGAAAAGAATTTGTTAAATTAAGAACACAAATACCCCTTAGAGATGCATCAATTTTAAATTTTTTTTTTTTTTTTTTTTTTTTTTACAGAGGCAGAGATAGACAGGGACAGACAGACAGGAACAGAGAGAGATGAGAAGCATCAATCATCAGTTTCTTGTTGCGCGTTGCGACTTCTTAGTTGTTCATTGATTGCTTTCTCACATGTGCCTTGACCATGGGCCTTCAGCAGACCGAGTAACCCCTTGCTGGAGCCAGCGACCTTGGGTCCAAGCTGGTGAGCTCTTTGCTCAAGCCAGATGAGCCCGCGCTCAAGCTGGCGACCTCGGGGTCTCGAACCTGGGTCCTTCCGCATCCCAGTCCGACGCTCTATCCACTGCACCACCACCTGATCAGGCTAAAAAAGTTTTTTGATTATGCTACATTTCTCATAGAAATACCTAAAAGACATGCTTGACTTATGGTGGTGCAGTGGACAGTGTCAACCTGACATGCTGAGGTCCAGGTTCAAAACCCGGAGGTCAACAACTTGAGCGTGGGCTCCTCTGGCTTGAGTGTGGGCTCACCAGCTTGAGTGTGAGGTCACTGTGGAATCATCAACATGACCGCATGGTCACTGACTTGAGCCCAAAGGTCACTGGCTTGAAGCTCAAGGTCACTGGCTTGAGCCCAAGGTTGCTGGCTTGAGCAAGGGGTCACTGGCTAAGCTAGAGCTCCAGTCCCTGGGTCAAGGCACAGATGAGAAGCAATCAGTGAACAACTAAAGAACCATCAACTATGAGTTGATGCTTCTCATCTGTCTCCCTTCCTGTCTGTCTTTTCCTCTCTCGGGGAAAAAAAATAATGTTGTGATACAACTGAAGGCTTTCTATGTATTCTTTTCCCAATCTCATTCTTCTTATTTTTTCTCCAGAAATAACCACAGTCATGAAGTTGGCATTAATCATTCTTGTATATGTTTTATGCTTATACTACATATTCATGTATCTATAAACAATGTTTGGTGCAGTTTTGCAGGTTCTTAAATGATTTAAATGGTGGTACACTCTATATACCCTACAATTAGCTTTTCTATATTGTTTCTAAGATTTATCATTATGCAGACACAGAGCTATAATTCATCATTGTAATTGCTGCATAATATTCCCTTGTATGAATACATGATGATATATGAATCTGATCTTCTATTAATGATATTTAAAAGGTTCCACTTGATTTCATTTTTTACTATTAAAAGTAAAATTTTCGCCTTGGCTGATTGGCTCAGCAGTAGAGCGTCAGCCCGGTGTGTGGGAGTCCTGGGTTCTATTCCCGGCCAGAGCACACAGGAGAAGTGCCCATCTGCTTCTCCACCCTTCCCCCTCTCCTTTCTCTCTATCTCTCTCTTCCCCTTCCACAGCCAAGGTTCCATTAGAGCAAAGTTGGCCTGGGCGCTGAGGCTGGCTCCATGGCCCCCACCTCAGAAGCTAGAATGGCTCCAGTTGCAATGGAGCAATGCCCCAGATGGGCAGAGCATCGCCCCCTGGTGGGCATTCCAGGGTGGGTCCCGGTCGGGCTCATGTGGGAGTCTGTCTCTCTGCCTCCCTGCTTCTCACTTCAGAAAAATACAAAAAAAAAAAAAAAAGTAAAATTTTCTAGGGGAACCAAATAAAGTTTGTCTAGGGCAGTGGTAGTCAACCTGGTCCCTACTGCCCACTAGTAGGTGTTCCAGCTTTCATGGCAGGCGGTAGCGGAGCAACCAAAGTATAAATAAAATGATAGATTTAACTATAGTAAATTGTTTTATAAAGATTTATTCTGCCAAACTTAGCAAAAATCCGACATAAAGTACTTGGTAAGTAATTATTATTATATGCTTTAACTTGCTGTAACTGTGCTTTATAAATTTTATAAAGTAAAGTTACTTCCCTACTTTATAAATCACCATTACTGTGGAACCGATGGGCGGTTAGAAAATTTTACTACTAATAGAGATACAAAAGTGGGTGGTAGGTATAAAAAGGTTAACTACCCCCTGATCTAGGGTGTAGGACTAAGAGCAGATTTCCTGAAACGTAGGAATATAAACATTTCAAATCGTCATATATAAAGTCAAATTACTCCCCAAAGTGGTTGTACCAATTTCTCTACCTTTTTCACAACATTTGGTATTGGTGAACTTTTAGATTTGTGCTAGTTTGATAAGTATGAAATAGTATCTCGTTGTCATAAATGTTTTTCTATCTCAATTTCTAGCAAGGTGAGCATTTTTTTACATGCTCATAGGCCATTTAGATTTGAGAGATATAAAATTAACTAAGGTGACCAACTGTTTTACAGTGTAAAGGAGGACAAAAATAAATTGAAGAAAACAATATCATAAATAAAAGAAACATTTTATTCATTGCAACAATAATACACTATAAAATGATAAATGCATAATAAAAACATTTGTAATATTTTATATTGTAATTATGTTTACATGCCTATAATTTTTATTAATAATTGTAAGAAAAAGGTACAAATTTAGTAAAACTAAATATCAAACAAAACCACTAATTTGGAGTGATATTTGGGTGTATTTATCATTTTCTAATTAAAAAAAGTCTGTTTTATGCAACTGTTTAATCAAAATGCGATATTAATAGATATGGTTTGAGGTTAGATTTCCACTTTAAAACTCGAATTTCAGGAAAATACTTGTAAATAAAATTATACGTATTTGGAAATTATTAAATAGATAATGAATTAATAAAATGTAAATTGTGCCTACCTGTCTATGATTGAATATTGACTGAGAAAGAAATAATCGTGAGTCTACAATGTTGTATGTGCCCTGTCGTGTTTCAGTATGAAGTACACAAAGCCATTTGTGCGCTGGTATATTGCGCGCTCTCTCAAGGTCTCCCCTGTGGAGCGCATGCGTTTCATAGTCCCGTCTGGCCACACTGTCCTGATCCTGGACGAATCGTCATGTCAAATACAAATATGTCACATCACACGCAATGGATCGACTCTACATCGATCACATACTGACATTTACAGATTAATCTTCCAATATCAAAAAGGAGGACATATAGGAGGACACTTTTCGAGGGAGGACGGAACTTACAAAAGGACTATCCTCCCTAAAGGAGGACGATTGGTCACCTTAAATTAACACATATTTACAAGATATAGATGCCTGAGATCAGCTCCACTTCTAAAAGAGTTTTCATAGGGAGAAAGCTCGAGAGGGAGGATGTAGGAAAGTGGCTGAGAGATTAAACTGCAGCCTTGAGACAAGCCTTTGGTGTGGCCTTCGGAACGCCAAGTCCTGCGGGGGCAGAACGCTGCCCTAGCAAGCACTGTTGTGATTGTTTCTAGGAAGCAGCTGGTCCCCATAGCCATTTTCCTGCATGCCTGGGGGGCATCGCTTGGTCATCTTTCTCTTCACCTGAATCTATCGTAGACTAATTTGGCCCAGGCTCTGCTAGTTTGCTTGATGAGCAAAGAGACCAATAAATACGATGAGACTGCAGATGTCTGGGCTCTCAGGTCTAGGGGCTGGGAATTCCCTGTAACCGTCTTTTCTGTATGTTGTATCTCATGTGTGTTTTTTCTTAAGTCCTGTAGCGCCTTCCTCTCGTGCCCGCCCACTGCTGAGCTGGTCTCAGCAGGAGGAGAATGTGGACCAAGTCCTGCGGAGAAGGGAGGAGATGAAGTGAGAAGCTTGAGGGGCCATTTAACTTCTTCCAGGTCTTTTCCAGGGATGGCCCTGGACAATCGTCATGGAGCTCTGTTCCCTTCCCCCAGAGCTGGAGTTTTGAGCCCTAGGAGAGGCTGAGGTAACAAGGAGGTTGTAGTAAAATCTTCACTGAGAAAGGGCTTTTCTGGTTTTGAGTTTTTCAGGCTTTTTTGATTGAAGACTAGTTAACCCAGTAATGGTCAATGAGAGATGTATGTCTGCATTAGGGTGTGCTTTGGAAATCTGGGGGGATTTTTTGATTATCACAATGATTAGAGGATTGGTATTACTGGCATGCGTGGGGCAGTTCTACTAACAAAGAATTTTCATGACTGCCCCACACAACAGTCAAAAAGTCCTGCTGTGACTTCTGGTCAAGAAGGTAATGTAGGTAAATGTAGTACTTGAATCGTCCCACAGCCACATCAAAATTACAACTGAACTACACAGAACAACCATCATTCAGAACTGCCTGAAATCTGGCTGAGTGGCAGTCCTACAAATAGGGAATTAAAGAAGCCACATCGAGACTGGTAGGAGGGGCAGAGACCAGGAATAGGCTGGTCTCACCCACCTGTGACAGTTTAAAATCGGGAGTGATGTCTCAGCTGCAGAGGTCCGCACTGAGGGGGCAGTGGTTCCAGCCCCACGTCAGGCCCCCAGCCCAAGGTTCCAGTGTCAGGAAAAGAAGCCCCCATAACTTTTTTCTTTTCTTTTTGTTTCTTTTCTCTTCTCTTTCTTTTTCTTCTTTCTTTCTTTTCTTTTTTTCTTTCTCTCTCTTTTTAGAGAAAGGACAGGAAGTGAGAGAGAGAGAAAGGAGAAAGATAAGAGGCATCCACTCGTAGTTACAGTACTTCTGTGCCTTGAGCAGGGGGCTCAAGCTGAGCCAGTATCCCCTCGTTCATGCCAGTGACCTTGGGATCATGTCAGTGATCCCACACTCAAGCCAACAAGCCGGCATTCAAGCCGGCGACCTCCAAGTTCCAAACGGGGTCCTCAACATCTAGGTTGACGCTTTACCCGCTGCACCACCACCGGTCAGGCCCATGGCTTCTGGCTGTAAAACCCAGTGGAGATTGTGTCTGAGTGAGACAGAGAGCTGCGGGAATCCCAGGCCAGTGCTTCTTATAGGACCTGCACACGGATTCAACTGGACTCACTCCCTCTGAGCTCAAGCACTGAGGCAGCAGCTTGAATGGAACAAGGGACATATGGGGAGGAACTGGTTTGTCAGGCATCAGGGAAAGATCTGGGGGTGGGGGGGTGGGTAGCTTCCTGCCGGTTAAAAGTGCTGACAGAGGCCATTGTTCCTTTTCTGAGATGCCTCCCCCCTCTCCACACACACAGAGCCAGCAGGTGGGCGCCTCCTCTGAGTCTCCATTGACCTGACTCACACTGTGTACCCCTCCATGATTCCCTGAGGCCCCACCCCACTCAATTTTCAAGCCTAAGCTCTTTCCAATTGCTTTTCCATACAAATGGCCACACTTACCTCATCTTTTGGAATTTCTTAAAATCTTTCAAACAAGCAGCATCTGGCCTCTGCATGCTCTGTATCTCTCGCTAGGTGGCCCCAGACTTGGCACTAGTGGCAGCCTGCTGTGGTGCACAGCTTGGCCTCTCCTGGGCAGCTCCAAGCCCAAGTATAAGTAGCAGTTATCTTACATTGCTCGGTGGCTCATGTGGGATGGCCCCAGTAGGGTACACTCAGTGGGCACCAAAGTCCCACGGAAGTCAGTCCTACTCCATGAGGTTGACTCCTGCACAGCAGCTCTTCCACTGCAGTCAGAGCCGGTCCTCACGGCAGGGGGCAGTACCTCCCAGTGACACCAACAGCCATCAAGGCTCAACTACAACAGGACAATGCACACAGCCCACACAGGGACACACCTGGAGCGCCCAGCTCAGGACACTGGGAGGCTGCACCACTGGGCCGGAAGAACACTGACTACACAAGGCCACTCTCCCAAGTCTGGGGGATGTAGCAGCTCTACCTAATAAACACATAGAAACAAACATAGGGAAACAGCCAAAATGCGGAGACAAACATGTCCCAAATGAAAGAACAGGAGAAATCTCCAGAAAAAGAACTAAACAAAATGAAGGCAGTCAAGTTATCAGATACGGAATTCAAAACAATGGTTATAAGGATGCTGAAGGAACTCAATGAGGATATAGGAACCATAAATAAGAAACAATAAAAAATGAAGGATATACTAACTGAAATGAAGAATAATTTACAGGGAATCAACAGTAGAGCAGATGAAGCCAAGAATCAAATCAGCAATTTGGACTATAAGGAAGCAAAAAACATCTAATTGGAACAGAAAAAAAAAATCAGCCTGGCCAGTGGTGGTGCAATGGATAGAGCATCAACCCTCACCACTGAGGTCACTAGTTTAAAACCCTGAGGTTGCTTGCTTGAGCACGAACTCATTGACTAAAGCACGGGGTCACTGGCTTGAGCATGGAATTATTGACCAATCCCAAAGGTCACTGGCTAGAGCCCAGAGGTCACTGGTTTGAGCAACAAGATTGCTGATTTAGCTTGAGCCTGAGGTCTGATCTCCAATCAAGGCATGTATGAGAAGCAATCAGTGCACAACTAAAGTGAAGGAACTATGAGTTGTTGCTTCTCACTCTCTCTCCCCCCCTCTTTTTCTCTCCCTATCTGTCTATTTCTCTTAATTTCTCTCTATGTATATGATAAAAAAAAATTCAAAAAGTGAGAATAGCATAAGGAGCCTTCAGGACAACTTCAAGTGTACCAAAATTCACATCATGGGGATGCCAGAAGGAGAAAAGAGAAAGCAAGAAATTGAAAACCTATTTGAAAAAATAATGACAGAAAACTTTCCTAACCTGAAGAAGGAAATAGACATACAAGTTCAGGAAGTTCAGAAAGTGCCAAACAAGATGAACCCAAAGAGGCCTACATCAAGACACATCATAATTAAAATGCCAAAAGTTAGACAAAGAGACAATCTTAAAAGCACCAAGAGAAAAACAGTTATACTTACCTAAAAGGGAGCTCCTATAAGGCTGTCAGCTGATTTCTCAACAGAAACTTTGCAGGCCAGAGGGATTGGCATGAAATATTCAAAGTGATGAAAAGCAAGGACCTACAACCAAGATTATTCTACCTAGCAAAGCTATCATTTAGAATCAAAGGTCATATAAAGAACTCCCCAGACAAGGAAAAGCTAAAGGTGTTCATCATCACCAAAGCAGTATTACATGAAATGTTAATAGATCTTCTTGAAGAAGAAGGGAGGAGGAGGAAGAGAAAGAGAAGAATTGGGAGGAGAAGAAGAAGAAAAAGAAGAAAGAGAGAAGAAGAAGAAGATAAAAAATATGAACAATAAAATGGCAATAAATACATATCTATCAAATGAACTGAATAAAAAAAAAATAAACAGAAAAGAAACAGACTCATAAATACAATAGAACATTTTGAGGGTTGCCAGATGGGAAGGGTTTAGGGTGCTTGGTGAAAAAGGTGAAGGGATTAGGTAGTATAAATTGGTTGTTACGGAATAGTCACGGGGCATAAAGTATGGCATAGGAAATGTAGTTAATAAGATTCCAATAACTATATATGGTGTCAGATGGGTAGGAGACTTTATCAGTATGATCACTTAGTACCGTATTTCCCCATGTATAAGATGATCCCATGTATAAGATGCACCTTAATTTGGGGGCCTGAAATTCGAACAAAAATGTATTATATAATGTTATTGAACTCAAGTTTTATTCATCATAAAATTCATACAACTCCTCATCACTGTCAAAACCCCCGTCCATTAGCTTGTCCTCATCTGTGTCTGATGATGAATCACTGTCTTCAACAATGAGCGCAAAAACAAACACGAAAAAGCGAGAAATGCAAGTAAAAAAAAATCTACAATCACTGTATATGACAAACCCAGTTTTTAGACTCCAAATTTTTCAGGAAAAGTGCATCATATACATGAGGAAATAAGGTAAGTTATATAATGTTTAATCACTGGGTGGTACACCGGAAATTAATATAATATTGTATACTGAGTGTAACTGAAAAACAAAAAAGGATTTTTTTTTTATTTTATTTTTTTTTTAATTTTTATTTATTTATTTATTTTTTACAGAGACAGAGAGTGAGTCAGAGAGAGGGATAGACAGGGACAAACAGGAACGGAGAGAGATGAGAAGCATCCATCATTAGTTTTTCATTGCGCGTTGCAACACCTTAGTTGTTCATTGATTGCTCTCTCACATGTGCCTTGACCGCGGGCCTTCAGCAGACCGAGTAACCCCTTGCTGGAGCCAGCGACCCTGGGTTCAAGCTGGTGGATTTTTTTCCTCAAACCAGATGAGCCCGCACTCAAGCTGGCGACCTCGGGGTCCCGAACCCGGGTCCTCTGCATTGCAGTCCAATGCTCTATCCACTGCGCCACCACCTGGTCAGGCAAAAAAAAGGATTTAAAAATTATAATAAAGTATAAAAATGTGTTTAAAGTCCTGCTGGACACTTATATGGGAAAAAGCCTGTTCGTAACTATCATCAAGCCTAACACACAACTCTGTTTTCCATGTAATCACAGAGTTTTAACATGGGTTTACACTAATTATTCCAGAAATATAAACACTGCTTAAACAGAGAGAAGATTCTAACTTCATTTTGTTCATATTTAAGAAGAAAAAAATCTTACACCTGACAATACTGATCATGGTATTTAAGTGACCAATACAAGCCACACAGTGGTCTGCAGTTGAAGTTCTCACCTTAACAGTGATTCTACAGATAGGCGGAGTATCTGACAACTACATTATGTTTTCAATTTTTTTAATTTATTTATTTTAGAGGGAGGAGAGAGAGAAAGAGAGAAAGTGAGGGAAGGAGAACAGGAAACATCAATTCGTAGTTGCTTCCTGTGTGTGCCTTGACCAGGCAAGCCCAGGGTTTCAAACCAGCGACCTCAGCGTTTCAGGCCAGCGCTTTACCCACTGCACCACCACAGGCCAGACCAGCATTATGTTTTCTGTTACAGTTAGGTCTCTGCATTTTATATAGTTTTATGATAAACTGCTCTCCTTTTATTTCTCCTTTATATTTGAGTATTATAATTATTTTTTAATTTTCTGTGTAGGGATGATCATATCACCTATGAATTTCATTCTGATACAGACAAAAAAGACATTACAAAATACTTACTGAGAACCAGTGAATTAGCCTGACCTGTGGTGGCGCACTGGATAAAGCGTCGACCTGGAAATGCTGAGGTCGCCGGTTCAAAACCCTGGGCTTGCCTGGTCAAGGCACATATGGGAGTTGATGCTTCCAGCTCCTCCCTCCCTTCTCTCTCTCTGTCTCTCTTCTCTCTCTCTCTCTGTCTCTCTCTTCTCTAAAATGAATAAATAAAAAAAAAAACTAGTGAATTAATAATTTCTTGCTAAGAAAGTTTACACTAAAAGCACAAAAAAACAAAAAAACAAACCTCACTTACCCCAAAATGACACCGTTGGTAATTGAGAGAGGAAAGGTTTGTACTCATCACTGACTGATATAAAATCTAGATTCTTTCCATTAAGTCACTCTGCTTTCCAAAGCAATGGCCACCATCGAATAACAACGATAATAATAGCTATAGTTTACACTAACCTGGCACATGCTACGCACCAGACACTGTCCCTAAGTGTTTTACATTCATTGACTCTCTGACCTCCACAATAACCCTCTAAGGTAGGTACCATTATGACCCTCATTGTACAGATGGGGAAGCCAGTGCACAGAGGGGTTAGGAGATCTGTCCAAAGGCACACAGCTAATGCTTAGCACAGCAAAGATAACAGCTGGCTCTCTGGTCCTTTATTACTTTCCTGTACAGTGTCAAAGACAGGGTCAGGAAGCCAGGCATACCCAATGGAGGCATTGGCCTGCAGAAATGGCGGGCAATGGACACACCCAAGCAATATCATCGCTCAATTATTAGAATGTGCCAGGATGAGTTTCAGGGGTTATGTGGATCCCCTGAAATGATATGCAAATTATATATATATATCAGTGTGTGTATTTGCACATTTTTCTATGGAGCAAGTCCATGGTTCTCATTTCATTCTCAAAGGGCCCTGACCACAGAAGAGTTGGAACTACTCATATAAAGGAATGTCAGCAGGACTTGATGAGCAAGAGGATGCAGGCACAGAACTCCCCAATCCAACACTGGTGCGCGGGGACAGGCAAAGGCACGGGGGTAGAAAGTCCCTTTGCCCTCTAGGTTACCGAACCTCTTTATTCTTCTTGGCATCCCTATTTAGGAGCATCCCCTTAATTTCTGCTTCCCTAAAAGTAAACCTTGAGGAAATCAATACACTGTACCAATAGGATCCTTTCTATGTGTTCAATTACATGCCAAAGATCAGAAGGCACTGGCTCCGCACTTCAAGGTGGAGAAAGGGCCGTACTCTAGGAGCCTGAATGGGGTCTAACGGGCCACTCAGTATACAGATGGCTCTCAAGCTTTTTCTGCCCCAACATACCTAAGAAAGGCAGCGGCCACCGCGGGATATGGGGTGTGAGTTAGAGCTCCTGAGGGGGATGTGGCAGTGCTCCTGGGTGCTCCATCACCCCTCAGCCCACCCGGGAGGCCACCTGCAGCTTCGGTGGAAGTTTTCGTGCGCACCCGCAGCCTTTTATCCCGAGCACCGAGCCTTCCCTGGCCCCAACACCATGTCAGTCCACACTCCCAAGAACAATCCTTAGGGTGGGAGTTAGTAAACAAATACCTCAGGGCCCTCGCATTCGGTGGGACAAGCGTAAGGTGTGTTTTGTAGTCTTACAGAGAGTCCCCGGGGAATCTGAGCCCCAGCCACCCGGAGCAGTGGCCTCCTGCCCGTTGATGAATTCCTTACAGAGAGTCCCTGGGGAATCTGAGCCCCAGCCACCCGGAGCAGTAGCCTCCTGCCCGTTGATGAATTCCTTACTGACATTTCCCCTTTCCTGGTCTCCATTTGCCCATCCCTTTACTGCACTTCTTGGGACCACCTCCAAAACAAACTATTTATATCCAAATTCTTGTCTAAATATCTGCTTTTAGGGGAACCCAAGCTATGACAGAATCCTTGGAGATCAGTGTCAGTTGAGAACCCTGGTTGAACAGGCAAGGCCTCTGGCAGGCCTCGGTCCCTATTTTGCCTGATGCACCATGATCATGGCACTGTTTTTTGGGGTTGGGGGGTGGCGTTGGATGGGAGGAGGAGGCAGCTCATAGACCCTTGTAGGATGAATCTAAAGTGCTTCCAAAACTGGGACAAAAAAAACATTTGTCCAAATCCCTACATGGGAACTTCTATCACAGTGGATCTTCTCACTAAGAAGGCCGCTTAGCATATCGTCAGGCCTGTCCTGGGATAGACTCAAGGAGAAACACTTCCGAGAGTCAACTTATCAATAGGCCTTAAAAGAACAATCTTGTGCAACCAGGGCCTCTGCAGAAGGCTGTACAGTTGTGCCCTGGCTGAGGGGGCAAGGGAGCTGAGTTCCAGTCTGCATTCGCCTCACCAAGCTGCATGCCCACCGGAAGGGTCTACCTTTTAAAATGTGCACCAAGGGATGGTCCTCACACATGGCCCCGTGTGGGTGCCACCATGGCTGTCCCTGCTGGCTCACTCTGAAAGACCTGCGAGGCTTCGTCTTCAAATTCAAACTACCATTGCTAGAAATATATTCTTTGTAACAATATTCCAGTGATCCAGAACAAAAGCAATTTGAGAGCCCCGGGCTGTTTGTTGTAATGGAATTTTCCTCGTATGAAACACTAAGTATTGCTTGTTGTATTATTAACGGAGTTTTATCCTCTTTTTTCCCACCGACTTGACAGTTTTAGTATCATGTTGGTACGATTTATTCCACTACATGATTAGAATACTTCTCTGTCACATTTCTATCTTCCTTCGCTAAATTGGAAATGTTTGTATTCTCACTGCAAAGTCCGACATCTAATGAGATTTGAACTTGTTTGCTCTGTGTGGAATGGGATTAACCCCCCTGCCAGTGCCCACTCTCAAGTCTTTGTGTTGGGGAGGCCCCGGTTATGCGGGCAAATGGATGGTTATTCTCAGCAATAAAAAAGAGCAAATAACGTGAAAGCACCCATACTTCAAAAAGCAGAAGAGTGACCTCTGTTTGACCTTGAAGTCTGTGCACTGAAGAGAAAAGTTCCCTAACAGACAAAACAAGCTTCCAGCCAGAGAGAAAGAAGATTGCTTACTTTCTGATTACTTTGTTTAAACCAACCTCCTCTCTAGTTTATAATCCTTTATAGGAGCGTATCAGGAAGGGGCAGTTTAAGGTCTGTTTAGAGCAGAGAAGAATCATGAAATAAACGATTAATATTTAGGAAAGGGGCCCAGAACCATCTATTTGTAAGCCTTTTCTCCCCGATTTAATGAATAATAGTCTTGGGCTGTGGTCTTAGGCATCCCGTGTGTTTATTTTGCTTACCATTGTCATATGTTCACTTATCACACTCTTTCTGCTATTTGGGACAGTCCAAAATTAGGAGAACTCGTTGGAATAAATAATGTGATCATTTCTGCTGGCATGAGTCATGTATACAATATGTATAGGGGTATCAATTCAGTGACGGGAAAGCAAATTTGGTATTCACATTGTATCCTGGCAAAGCGGTCTGGAACCCTGTTGTCTTGGGTCATTTTTTAAAATCAGTCAGTATTCCTTCCCTTCCAGCCAAACACCCTATTACATCCCAGTTAACATCTGGTCCTTGTTGCTCCTGCCTAAGGCCTATCCGATCACATTGTCCAGCTTCTAGGCTTCCACTGAGGTCGGCACCTCCCGCTGGGATGCCCTCCTCAGTCTTTGGTGCCTGTGGAATCCTTCCGTCCTCAAAGGGCAATTCAAATCCCAGTTCTTCCAAAAAGCTTCCCCAGACTGCCTGACACCTTCCTTTCTCCTCCAAATTACAGCAACCCATGGCTCGGCCCTTCCCAATATACTATTAACTGTCTTTTCAAGCCTACACTTTCCTATTTCCCCAGGAAGATTTTAACTTCCGTAGGCAGAAACTGTAAGTTGCCACCAATGCCCATTCTCCCCTACCTTTTAGTATGAGAGGCCCCATTATTCAGGGTGGCAATCACATAGAAATTACCCCCTCCGGCCTCCCTTGCCAAATATGGTCATGCACCTACATTCTGATCAGTGAGCTCTAAGGAGACATGTTTTCCGGAACATGCAGGAAGACTTCTTTAGGAGAACAGATCTCGGTGGAAGGTTGGACCTTTTGTCCTTTCCTTCTTCTGCCTTCCTGCTGCCTGAGGTGAAGAGGGGATGGCTAGAGCTAAGAAAGCCACCTTGAATCTTGATGTGGCCTTCAGAATGGAAGCATTGCCTAAGGATAATGGACTAGAAAGAGAGACGTAGCCTGGTGTCCAGTGACGTTGAGAAACCACTATTCCGTACCTGGATTATCTCCTCTAGACTTCTTTCCTGGAGAAGAATATACCTCTTTATGTTTAAGACGTTGCAGTTTCGTATAGTCAAGTCCACTTCCTGTCTAGTTCAGCGTCTTCACCGGCAGGTCAGCTTTTCAGCCATGGTATTGCCCACAGGGCCTGGCACAGCACACGATAAATTCTGAAGACCTATTTGTTAAAGCTTGAAAGTATTTCCCTCCTGACCCATAGCAGTTCTCATTCTCATTAATATTAGAATCATTCCCTTTAAAATCATACCCACTGAGCCCTGGTCGGTTGGCACAGTGAATAGAGAGTCGGCCTGGCATACAGTTGCCCGGGGTTCAATCCCCAGTCAGGGCACGCATGAGAAGTGACCATCTGCATATCTTCCCCTCCTTTTCCCCCTTCTCGCTCTCTTCCTCTCTTGTAGCCAGTGGCTCGAGTGGTTCAAGCATCAGCCTCAGGAGCTGAGGATAGCTTGGTTGATTTAAGCATCAGCCCCAGGTAGGGGTTGCCAGGTGGGTTCTTGTCTGGGTGCATGCAGGAGTGTGTCTCACTGTCTCCTCTCCTCTCACTTTAAAATAAAATAAATAAAATAAAATTATACCTATTGATCTTTTGCTTCAATTTCAAAAGTGAATATTGTTTTCATTGCGTAGTTTTTATCCTTACAGATGAAGCCATTATTTGAGAACTACTTTCCTGAGTCAGTGTGCAGGTTGCAGGCAACCTGAGCCATGGTCCCTGGATCTAGATGCTTCGAAGCCTTATCTAAATGTTTGGATCCCATGAAGCTCTACACACCCAGGTTTACCAGAAGACCTGGGTAGGAGTGGGGTTGATAGATTTCATCTTTTAGAAAATCAGGAGTGCTGAGAAAGGAAGTAAAGCTTTGAACATTTCAAGTCCTGCACCGGCTTGTGGTCATCACTAACCAGCTGCACTGGGAATGCTGTCCTTTTGGATGTCAGTCTGGCTGTAAATTTCAACAAGCTCTGTTACATGGGAACATGGAACATCGCTGGTTACTGTCAATGTGCCATTGTCTTCTTGGCATGAATAAATGTACCTGTAAAATGCAAAGAAAGGAAAAGAAGAGATAACAGGGAAAGAAGAGGAAGAAGGCCATTATTAGGTCACAGGTAGAATAAAGAGAGAAACTACCCTATGACTCAGAGGTGCCCACCTGAGTCAGTATCTGTGACCTATAATACCGAGCCCAGTCATCTAGCTACAGTCATCTAGCATGAAGAAGTCAGATTTGAACCGTGTGATCCAACATATCGGTCAGAGCTGGATCAAGAAACCAGAAGACACTCCAGGTATTTTAAGAAATAAAGGATACTGTTTTTGAGAGTGTGGGGTTATGGTGACTTTTCTATCTTCCTACTGTCTTATATTTTCTACAACGATCATGTACTACTTTCATAATATGAGAAAGTAAAATTAATTATATATTGAAGAAAACGTTATTCCTAAAACTTAAGATTTTCCATTCTCTTAGAGAGGAACGTATTAATCAGTGATTAAAATAAGAAAATGATCATCAAACTGTTTCTCGCGATCTGTAAGTTGACCTTTATTTAACAAATCATTTACTTTGCTTTGCAGCCTTTTGTCTGTCTGCAACATCGTCGCACGCGTGTGCCTGTTCTCTCACACAGGCGTGGCTGGGATTAATGAGGTCGCCATTTCTAACTACTCTTCAAGATTATTCCATGGAGAAGCACTTTGCACAAAGAACACATGATTATTCCCTATTACTACTTCCTACAACAGCTATTGCTGCCAACCTTGAAAAGAGCCTTATTTAGAAAGAAACACTCTTCCCTATGCCTTTCTCTTGCATATAATAATTCTGAGAAATCAATGAAGGAAGAATTCTGTTCCAAAGATGTATAGAATCTGTGGAAAATCATAAGCTTTGTCATTTTTATGGAAAACAAGCTTAAATTAAAATTTATATTTTTCGCCCTGGCCAGTTGGCTCAGTGGTAGAGCATCGGCCTGGCGTGCAGAAGTCCCGGGTTCGATTCCTGGCCAGGGCACACAGGAGAAGCGCCCATCAGCTTCTCCACCCCTCCCCCTCTCCTTCCTCTCTGTCTCTCTCTTCCCCTTCCGCAGCTGAGGCTCCATTGGAGCAAAGATGGCCCGGGCGCTGGGGATGGCTCCTTGGCCTCTACCCCAGGCGCTAGAGTGGCTCTGGTCGCAACAGAGCGACGCCCCGGAGAGGAAGAGCATCGCCCCCTGATGGGCAGAGCGTTGCCCCCTGGTGGGCATGCCGGGTGGATCCTGGTCGGGCACATGCGGGAGTCTGTCTGACTGTCTCTCCCCATTTCTAGATTCAGAAAAATACAAAATAAATAAATAAATAAATAAATAAATTTATATTTTTCTATCCACTCACCATTTTCTTGCCATAAGTCAAACTTATGTACCTTGGGGGGGGGGATGAAACTGGAAGCTTAAATTCTATTTGTCCCATTAAATTTTAAATATATAAACACCCACAACTAGAAAAGGACCTTGAAAGAATACTTGAGTGTGCCTTCTTCCTTCGGAGAGATGAACAGCTGAACCTCCAAGAACGAGTTTCAGCCCGTTCCATTCATAAAGGTCTCTAGGAACCAGGAAACCCATTGCTTTCCCGGAGAGTCCTGCCCAGCATTGTAAAGTATTCTGTGTTTGACCAGCATATCTACATCTCAGCTCACAACTGCCCTAGTAAGATAGTCCAGAAAAACATCACCAATACATGGAATCTTTTATCAGAAGCCCAGTTACATGTAGTGAAATGGCAGCCATTGTGGGAGGAGAATTCCACAGGTCCAGTCTCTGATTTGTTATGATTTTTGATTGAACATAAATAGCCACAACTACACACAGGAGATGCAAATGGTAGTTTTAAAAAATCAAACCAATAGCTAGGTGGACAAGGAGTTATGCATGACTTAAATAGAAAGCCTTCCCTCCATTGGCCAGGTCCTGAATTCAGTCCTGAAAACTCCTTTACAGAGGGTAGTGATGTTTCTGTTGAATAAAGGAATATTTTTTTGGGGAAAATATATCTAAAAAGAGATAAAGGTTGATGAAAAATTGGATTGAGAGCCAAGCTATATGAAACCCACATATAAAACTAGGTCATTAATCTTCTTTATGCCCAAATAATTATACCCTAATAATTATGACTCAAACCCTTAGCAGACTACTTGCAATTTACCACACACCTCCCCCAACGTGTCTGAGAAGCTCCTGCTTAGTGCACACCTGGTAACTCGACATTCTCCCGGACACAGCTCTCTTCGGCTGACTAATATTGTACATCTCTGCTCAGGCTCCAGGGGTTCTACTTTTCCTTCTCTTTGCCCCAAGCCTGAGCACCAGCTCTTTCCTAATTTCCCCAGCAGCACTGGGACTGAGCTATACGTTAATTAACATTAATTACACCTTCAGGAAGTTGAAAGTAATCAACAGGGTGTACTACTCAAGAACAACTTATAATTACTTCCTAAACTCAGATGAGCCCCTGGCCTTCTCCTGGCCTGCCTCCAAGCAGCTCACTCTCTACCATGGAAGTGGTTAAGTCATTCCTCTCTATGAAGAATGGATATTCCCACCATCAATCATTCTGTAAATAGGTTTCTTTTCAGCCACACAACATATAAGTGTAAGCAGACCCTTCAATGAGAGAGGAAAAAGGGAAATTTTATTTTCTGGAGATTAGAGATCAGGTCTTCCAAGACTCAGAAATGTGAAAAGAACTGGAATGACAGCCATCTTGATACCAAGTGAGGATGAAGCCAACCGATCATTGAGTTCAGGACCAAGAGAAGCGCAGGGAAGCAGCAGAGCTAGAGATCCTGGATTCGATCGATCTTCACCTTGGCCTGCCTCTGCACGGCTAGTGAGGACAGCCAATACACTTCCTCACAGCCCAAGTCAAATTTAAATAATGTTATTTTTTTTATTGGAGAAAAGCACCCCAACTGACATATACTTTTATATTCTTTTTTTTTTTTTTCTTTTTCCGAAGCTGGAAACGGGGAGAGATAGTCAGACAGACTCCCGCATGCGCCCTACCGGGATCCACCCGGCACGCCCACCAGGGGCTACGCTCTGCCCACCAGGGGGTGATGCTCTGCCCCTCCAGGGCGTCGCTTTGCGGCGACCAGAGCCACTCTAGCGCCTGGGGCAGAGGCCAAGGAGACATCCCCAGCGCCCGGGCCATCTTTGCTCCAATGGAGTCTTGGCTGCGGGAGGGGAAGAGAGAGACAGAGAGGAAGGAGGGGGTGGGGGTGGAGAAGCAAATGGGCGCCTCCCCTATGTGCCCTGGCCGGGAATCGAACCCCGGTCCTCTGCACGCCAGGCCGACGCTCTACCGCTGAGCCAACCGGCCAGGGCCTACTTTTATATTCTTAAACATGATTCTACTGCCATTTCTTGGTTTATCAGTATAAGACATTATTTATTTAATTTGTCATATGATAGATGAAAAAATCAGCTCATTTTTAACACTTCTTCTACTTCTAGTTCTTCTTTTAGTTAATCTATTGATTAACTTTATAACAATAAATAACATCTTAATTTTTGTTCCATCAAGAATTTCTTTTCTTTTTCTTTTTAAGTGAAAGAAGAGGAGATAGAGAGACGGACACCTACATGTACGCTGACAGAGATCCCTCTGGCAACCCCCATCTGGGGCCAACGCTCAGATCAACTGAGCTATCCTCGGTGTCTGAAGCCGATGCTTAGACCAATCGAGTCACTGGCAAGAAGGGAAAAGAGAGAAAAGGGGGAGAGGGAGGGGAAGAGAAGCAGATGGCTGTATCTCATGTGTGCCCTGGCAGGGGACCAAACCCAGGACAACAGCACACCTGGCTGATGCTCTATTCACTGAGAAAACTGGCCAGGGCTCCATCAAGAATTTTTTAATGCTCTTCATAAAATTAAGATATTAGCTCCCAAATCATTCATCAACTCTACACTTCACTTTGTCCCTTCTGTCATCTATACTTGACTTTGCATTATCAAGGTTGATAACATTTGCATTATAACTAAGTCTTCTAAGTTTTATCTATAAGTCAGTTGTGAACAATTAAAAATCAATTAAAATTCTTTGCTATTGACAATGAATGTATCGTGATTGCACAGCTAGACACTGTTCAATAGTAGCATCCATCTCTTCTTGTTTTAACTTTATGGAAGCCCTTGAAAATTTGACTTGCTATGTAGCTGAGATGTATATAGGTGATAGAGATATCAATAGACATAGATATAGATACAGAGAGAGAGAGAAAGAGAGAGAGAGAGAGAAGGAATCAGAGACAGGCAGACGACAGAGATAATATGACCATAAGAAACAAGGATATGGCCTGACCAGGCAGTGGTGCAGTGGATAGACCGTCGAACTGGGATGCAGAGGACCCAGGTTTGAAACCCCGAGGTCGCCAGCTTGAGCGCAGGCTCATCTGGTTTGAGTAAAGCTCACCAGCTTGAATCCAAGGTTGCTGGCTCAAGCAAGGGGTTACTCAGTCTGCTGTAGCCCCACAGTCAAGGCACATATGAGAAAGCAATCAATGAACAACTAAGGTGTCGCAATGAAAAACTGATGATTGATGCTTCTCATCTCTCTCCGTTCCTGTCTGTCTGTCCCTGTCTATCTCTCTCTCTGACTCTCTGTCTCTGTAAAAAAAAAAAAAAAAAAAGAAAAAAGAAAAAGAAAGAAATGAGAATATGGTTTACTTGGGAGTTATATTTCACACTGTAAATGGACAAAATTTTAGTAAGGCAGGAATATTTGCAGGCATAAAATACTTGTGGAAATTAACAGACGTACATATTCCAAAGTATTTATATACTTACACACATTCATGTACACCTGTGTAGAGGGACAAACAAAGCAAGCACTTCACATTATTGTGGCTGTGAAATATTTCTCATGAGAGAATCAGTGATTATCAGAGCTACATTTCCTTTCTTACCCGGGATTCCTATCTGCCCTTACTTTCCTTCTGGACTATTTATAAATTTTTATAAATAGTGTAAGAAGTTTTCCCCTATCACTATTTATATTTTTCTATAGTTATCTTTTATTCATTTGTATATTTGTGTGTGTGCATGTGTGTGTGTGTGTGTGTAAAGAGTTTTATCCTACGGTTTTGTTTTACATAAATGTTATAACATTGCGCATAGTTCTGTTGACTTGCTTTTCTCACTTAACAATATATACTGGAGATTTTTTCATGTCAAATTTTAATTCTTCCCTAAGTACCAGTATGGTTGGATCACAGTTTTACTCATGTGTTCTTTTTTTCTTTCTTTCTTTTTTTGTAATAATCTTATGTTTCTATTCACGCAAACACCATGTGCTCACAAGCTGTTTATTCGTTTTGATTGCTGCGTAGCCTGGCGTTGGGTCGGTGACTCTGATGGCCGGCGGGGCTGCTCTTTGCCCAGTGGCTTTGTGCTTCTCTGAGGACACGTGTGAGCAGCGTCAGCACAGTGAGATCTGCTGCTCCTCAGCAGCACCTCAAGCTCCTTGACGTTGTGAACCAGGAACTTCCAGAAGCCATTGGGCAGCTTGTGCTTTTCTTGTTCCTCCCGTAACCAATGTTGGACATCAAGATCTGGCCCTTGAATCTTCTGTGAACCCTATTCTCAAGGCCTCTGGGTTTCCACCAGCTGCACTTAATTTTGACATATCCGTCTGACTGCTGCCAGGTGAACTTCTTCGTCCTCTTGTTTACGAGCCTGGGTTTCACGAGTGGTCTGAGGGCGGAGTAGGAGACGGAAGCCCCCTCCACAGGCAGCGCCGAGGATGCTCTTGATAGTTGCTCTAATTGTGTTAGACCCCAGTTGTACAAATGGATTGACATGAGTTGATTATTCATACTCCTCATTTATAGCCAGTTTTTAATTTTATTCCTTTAACCCCATTCGTTTCCCTTCACCATAGGCATCTTTGTTTGCTATTGAATGTGTATCTTTCCAGCCCACTTGCCATATTTTTCTTTAAAAACATGCAGCATTATGGTATGTTGTGAATTAAAAAGTTTTACAGCAATGGTATCATGCTGTGTGTCTAATTCGCTTTTATAATGGAAATTATAAATATGATAAATATGTTTGTATTCATTTTAACTGTTACCTAATAATCTATCTTATGATCAGACCACGTTTTATCTATTCCCCATCGTTGTCCCTTAGCTTGTTTTGACTATTTGCTATTTTGAAGAGTGATGCAATGAGCATTGTTGTACATGTGTCCTTATTTACATGTACAATCTACAGATTATTTAACCATTTTACCATTGACACCTGGTTGGTTTTAAATAGTTATTATTATAGATCTTTTTGTCATATAAGCATATGTATTTCAAGTGTGTGTTGTGTAAGTAATATTCTTCCATAAAAGGATATGCATTTTTAGAATTTTGATATCACTAATTTATCTCCCAAAAAGATTATATCAACTTAAAATCTCAACAACTGAACATAAGCTATGAATTTTCTATATATTTGACTGCACTTGATATAATCAATATAAAATTCTTATCTATATCACAGTTAAGAATAGTTTCTTATTGTTGTTAAGATTTACATGTCCCTGATTAATAAAAGATATCTTTTAATATTTTTATTAGCTTTTTGTTTTGCTTCTTTATAGACTTTGATAATTTATTATTATTATTATTATTATTATTATGTGACACAGAGAGACAGATAGAGGGACAAACTGGGACAGACAGACAGGAAGGGAGAGAGATGAGAAGCATCAATTCTCTGTTGCGACACTTAAGTTGTTCATTGATTGCTTTCTCATATGTGCCTTGACCAGGGGGCTACAGCAGACCGAGTGACCCCTTGCTCAAGCCAGCGACCTTGGGCTCAAGCTGGTGAGCCTTACTCAAACCAGATGAGCCCATGTTCAAGCTGGCAATCTCGGGGTTTCAAAACTGGGTCCTCCACGTCCCAGTCTGACACTCTATCCACTGTGCCACTGCCTGGTCAGGCGCCTTTGATAATTTTTATTGAGTTGCTTTTTTTACCTGCTGTCTAATATATGGTGATATTAATTTTTTATTACTGTATATATGATGCAAATCTTTTCTTCTAGCCTCTTGCTTTTTCTTTCAATTTGGTTTTGGTACATTTTATAAAAATAAGGTTTTATTTTGAGGATCAAATTAATCCATTTTTTCTGCAAAGCTTTTTGTATGCCTTGTTTTAGAGAATTTTTCCTATCCCATGGCTTATAAATATTTACCTATATTTTCCTGCATGACCGTGTGTGTGTGTGTGTGTGTGTGTGTGTTTGTACATGTGTATTTGTGTTTAATTTAGGGGATCTCTTTAATATTGTCCTAAAGGTATTAACAAGTGCAGGTGCCCTCTCCCTCTTGGGAGCAGGCTTGTGCCTTCAGGGGCATCACCTCTGCCTTTCTCTCTCCTGGGCTCCAGGGGCCCTTTCTTTGCTTCTGTAACTTGTTTCCTGAGCCTACACAGCCCTGCTGGTTTACTTCTACTACTTCTATAATTTCCTAAGTAAACTTTCTCTTATAATTTGATTTAAAAAAAGATATTAACAAATAAATATAAATATAAAACAATACCAGTTAGAAAATACAGTGGGAAAAGAAGACCACATCTGAAATAGCAAAAACAACAACAAACAGATAAACTACTACAGAATAAATTTAACAAGAAATACACCATCTTTATGAGGAAAATTTAAAAACACTACTACTGTGTGACACAAAAATCGAACTGAACAATGGAAATATATGCCTTGTTCTTTGGAAAGAAAATTCAACACGACAGAAAAGTGCAGTATCTATGAATCAATTTATACATATAATTGGATCTTAAAATTACCAATAGAATTTTTCAGGAAATAGATAAGTTGTTTTTAAACTCATTCAAAAAAATAAATAAACAGGCCCTGGCCGGTTGGCTCAGTGGTAGAGTGTCGGCCTGGCGTGCAGGAGTCCTGGGTTCGATTCCTGACCAGGGCACACAGGAGAAGCGCCCATCTGCTTCTCCACCCCTCCCCCTCTCCTTCCTTTCTGTCTCTCTCTTCCCCTCCCGCAGCCAAGGCTCCATTGGAGCAAAGTTGGCCTGGGCGCTGAGGATGGCTCTATGGCCTCTGCCTCAGGTGCTAGAATGGCTCTGGTTGCAGCAGAGCATCACCCCCTGGTGGGTGTGCTGGGTGGATCCTGGTTGGGCGCATGCAGGAATCTGTCTGACTGCCTTCCCGTTTCCGAATTCAGAAAAATACAAAAATAATAATAATAAAATAAATAAATAAATAAATAAACAAGCAAGAGTAACCATAAAATCTCTGAAAAGGAAGAACGATGTAGTGGAACTATCTCAAGCATACATTAAAATATACTCATAGGTCCCAATAATTAAAACAGTATAATAATGGTGCATGACTAGACAGACTAAAGGAGGAGAATATAAAGTTCAGAAATAGAACCAAATACATCCAAAAATTTAGTATATGAAAAGGTGGCAAGCCAAAATCAGAAGGGCAAGAAAGAATTTTAAATAAACAACTGGTAACCACTTGGAAAAAAATTAAAGGTGAATTGATTCCTTTCGTCATGTACTAGGAAAAAGGCAAATATCTTGAAAATCTTAAGTGTAAAAAATAAGACCATAAAACTATCAGAAGAAAACATAAGGGAATTTCTTTATGAGCTAACTATGACTCAAAATACAAAAGACACACAAAAAGATTAGTAATTTTTACTATGTTCAAAAATTTTTTTAAGTGCACGGAAAAAAATATGCCATAGCAATGTTGAGAGACAAATAAGAAACTGGGGAAATATATTTGCATCTTACCTCATAGATGAAGCACTGATTCTCCAAACATATAAAGAATTATAATAATCATACAAAAAGATCAATAAGCATCAATACTTTTTAAAAAATGAGCAAAGAGCAAGAAGAGAAAGTTCACAGAAAATGGTATATAAATGGCCCTTATGCATATAAAAAGAAAGTAAACTTCCTTTAACTCATAATTTTTTTAAAAAAATGAAAAATGAAACTAAATTGAAATAACCATTAAATTAGGAAAAACCCAAGATTTGAACAGCAGTTTGTTAGCAAAGCTGTAGGGAATTAGGCCTTTTCATACCTGCCAGTGAAGGTGGAAAAAGACACAACCATAATAGGAGACAATTGGCAATAGTTCCCAAATTTACAATACATTTACCCTTTGACCTGACATTTTCACTTATGGAAATTTTATATGTTCCCCTTCACTTTGACAAAATGAAATATGTACAGTATAGAGCAATTCATCATTGCATCACTACTTACAATAGAAAAAAATCTGAAACAATTACGTGCCTATCAATAAGGAACTGGTTAAATAAACTTGTCTAGTCACACAGTGGAACACAATACAGCTGGAAAAGAAAAGAAAGAAAGAAAGGAAGGAAGGAAGGAAGGAAGGAAGGAAGGAAGGAAGGAAGGAAGGAAGGAAGGAAGGAAGGAAGGAAGGAAGGAAGGAAGGAAGGAAGGGAGAGAGAGGGAGAGAGAGAAAGAAAGAAAGAAAGAAAGAAAGAAAGAAAGAAAGAAAGAAAGAAAGAAAGAAAGAAAGAAGAAGGAGAGAGGGAGGGACGGGAGGTGGAAGGAAAGAAGGAAGGTTTTTTATGTACCGATATGAAAATGTCTTCAGGGTCTATTTTAAGAAATAAAAGAAAGGTGCAAAATAGTCATGTTTTGCCTTTTATGCAAGAAAAAGGATAAAATAATATATATTCTTATTTGCTTATATCTGCATAAAGAAATATTGGAAGTAGTCAAAGGAAACTAATGAAAGCATTTAACTCCAGAGGGAAGGAAGGAGTGTGGTAGCACATAGTAGGAAAGGGAGAGACTGGGTTTATTGTTCAGGAGGAGGGTAAAGATGTTAACTTCAGGTTTTGTTAACTGGGATCTGATAGGCTTGGCTATGTTGCAGCAACAAGCACAACAACATCTCAGTAATCTAACCACCAAGATTTCCTTTCTTTCTCCCAGGAAATGTCCATCATGAGCAGACCGGGAGCTCTATTTCATAAATCTGAGATGGGCAAATGACCTAGTTCTGGCCAATAAAAGGTGATGAAATATCCTGCACCACTTCTGGGAACTATTTCCTCACTTTTGAAAGGAATAAATCTCCCTTCTGCATCACAGGTTTACATAGGATGCTTGGTAGTATGGGAGCCACCTTGTTGCCCTGGGAGGGGCAAGCTTGAGAGACAGGCAAATCTGACCTCCTGGGTATGTTAGAATTAAAACTAAAAAGAACCTGGGTCCTTAATGATGTCAGCGAACAACTAAATTAACCAATTCTGGAGATGTCCGACCTCAGGATTTCTTATTATATGAGATAATAAAATTTATTTATTGTATAAGTTATTTCAAATTAGATTTTTCTGATTGGGGATGAAAACATCCTTATTTATAGGTTTCTTTCTCATTTTTCTTGTTTTATTGCTACGACTAGATCTCCCAGTTTAATGTTGTATGAAAGCAGACATCCTTGTCTTTTTCCTGGTTTAATAAGATTACCTCTAAAATCACCTCTAAGTATTATGATAGTTGAAGGTTTTGGGTACATCCTTTTATTAAGATAAAAAATTTCCCTTCTACAGGTAGCTGCTTAGAGGGTTTTGTTTGTTTTGTTTTTTATTGATTTTAGAGAGAGGAAGGGAAAGAAAGAGAGAGACAGACAATATTTTTCTGTATGTGCCCTGACCAGGGATCAAACTGGCAACCTTTGCCTATCGGGACAATGCTCCAACCAGCAGGACTATATGGCTAGGCAGCTGCTTTTAGAGTTTTTAAAAAACCATTTATAGCTGCTAAAATTTATCAATTTGTTTCAGCATTTATTAATATAACCAGATACTTTAACCTGTAAATGTAGGGAATTATATAAACTTTTCTAAGTTAAAATTAGATGGTTGAACTTCTGTAATTAACCTTCTTTTGTTGTGATCTATTCCCTTGATATACTGTTGTATTTGATTTGCTGAAATTTAGACAGGATTTTTGTGTTTATGTTCCAAATGAGGTTGATATTTAGTTTAGGCATCACTGCCTTGTTGGCCTCACAGAATGAGCTGGTTACTTTACCAACACTAGAATAACATATACAACTTCGAACTTCTCTCTCTTTGGAAAGTTTAGTAATACCCACCACAAAACTTCTTAACTTTAGTATCTTTTTAAAACTTAAAAAAAAATTTTTAGAAAATAATATGATAAACCCCCAGTCCTAACTCAGAATCAAAAATGACCCACTCGTAGCAATTATCATTTTGAAGCAACTACCTGACTTCACATTTCATTTGTATTTCAGCATGTATCTCTAAAATAGAAGAACTCTTTTTTAAAACATTACCACAGTATTATTAAATATCCAGTCAGTGCTCAAAGTTTCTTGCACATCTCATAAACATTTTAACAGT
The DNA here is from genome assembly GCF_036850995.1 of Saccopteryx leptura. Lineage (NCBI taxonomy): Eukaryota > Metazoa > Chordata > Mammalia > Chiroptera > Emballonuridae > Saccopteryx > Saccopteryx leptura. The sequence continues at coordinate 377,619,865 of NC_089503.1, read as the reverse complement.
GTATTTGTTTGTATTGAGATTCAATTAAGGTCCGTACCTGCACTTGAGAGGTCTGCCTGCTGGTCTCTTCCTACCCCAACTCCCACACCTTTCTTTTTTCCTTGGGATGTATTCGTTAAGAAACTGGATCATTTATTTGTTCCATAGAATTTCCTACAGTCGGGATTTTGCTCATTATATCACTGCGGTATGGTTTAAAGTATTTTTCTGTTACTTGTTTCTTGCAGAAAGTGACCAACAAAGATTGTGTGTGTGTGTGTGTGTGTGTGTGTGAGAGAGAGAGAGAGAGAGAGACAGACAGACAGACAGACAGGAAGGGAGAGACATGAGAAGCATCAACTCATAGTTGCGGCACCTTAGTTGTTCATTGATTGCTTTCTCATACTTGCCTTTATTGGGGTGTGAGGGAAGCTCCAGCTGAGCCAGTGACCCCTTGCTCAAGCCAGTGACCTTAGTCTCAAGCCAGAGATCAGGGGTCATTATGATCCCATGCTCAAGCTGGTGAGCCCGCGCTCAAGCCGCCGACCTCGGGGTTTCGAACCTGGGTCCTCAGTGTCCCATACCGACACCCTATCTACTGCCACTGCCTGGTCAGGCAGTGTTCCTGGATATCACCAGCCACCCCAAATGTTGCCTTGCCTGTTGTGCCCAAGGGTCTCTCCTCCTGTTCAGGGGACGATACCTCTGCTAACCACTGCATGGCAAAGTGTGGAAAGTGGCGAGGGACAGAACGATCTGTCTCCTCCTACTGGGTTGAGTAGTGTCCATATCAAATTCAGGTTTACTCAGAACCTTTAAATATGACATATTTGGAAATGGGTCTTTGCAGATGTAGTGAAGATAAAAGAAGGCCATACTGGATTGAGGTGAGCCCCAAATTTAATATGACGGATGTTCTTATAAGAAAAGGAAAATTTGGGCTCTGGCCAGTTGACTCAGTAGATAAAGCATCAGCCTGGCATGTGGATGTCCTGGGTTCAGTCCCCAGTCAGGACACACACGAGAAGTGACAATTTGCTTCTCTTCCCCCACCACTCCCTTCTCTCTTTTATTCCCTCTCTCAGCCAGTAGCTCAGCTGATTCAAGTATCAGCCCCAGAAAAGGGGTTGCTGTATGGACCCCAGGTGGGGAGCATGCAGAAATCTGTCTCACTATCTCCCCTCCTTTCACTTTAAAAAAAGAAAGAAAGAATGAAAAGGGGAATTTAGCCCCAAAGACCCAAACACATAGAGAAGGCCTATGAAGACAGAGGCCAAGGTCAGAGTGCCAAGGAGTAAGCCAAGGTGTATTAAAGATGGCCAGCACCCACCAGAAACTAGAAGAGGTAAGGGAGGATCCCTCTTTTATTTTTTTTATTTTTTATTTTTTTTCTGTATTTTTCTGAAGCCAGAAACGGGGAGAGACAGTCAGACAGACTCCCGCATGCGCCCTACCGGGATCCACCCGGCACGCCTACCGGGGGCGACGCTCTGCCCACCAGGGGGCGATGCTCTGCCCCTCCCGGGCGTCGCTCTGTCGCGACCAGAGCCACTCTAGCACCTGGGGCAGAGGCCGAGGAGCCATCCCCAGCGCCCAGGCCATCTTTGCTCCAATGGAGCCTCGGCTGCGGGAGGGGAAGAGAGAGACAGGAAGGAGAGGGAGAGGGGTGGAGAAGCAGATGGGCGCTTCTCCTGTGTGCCCTGGCCAGGAATCGAACCCGGGACTTCTGCACGCCAGGCCGACGCTCTACCGCTGAGCCAACCGGCCAAGGCTATTTTTAATTTTTTTTAAATTCACTTTTGGCCTTTATTTATTTATTTATTTTACAGAGACAGAGAAAGAGTCAGAGAGAGGGATAGATAGGGACAGACAGACAGGAACGAAGAGAGATGAGAAGCATCAATTATCAGTTTTTCGTTGCGACACCTTAGTTGTTCATTGATTGCTTTCTCATATGTGCCTTGACCGCGGGCCTTCAGCAGACCGAGTAACCCCTTACTCGAGCCAGCGACCTTGGGTCCAAGCTGGTGAGCTTTGCTCAAACCAGATGAGCCCTCACTCAAGCTGGCAACCTCGGGGTCTCGAACCTGGTTCCTCTACATCCCAGTACAACACTCTATCCACTGCGCCACCGCTTGGTCAGACAAGATCCCTCTTTTAGAACCTTCAGAGGGAGCGAGGCCCTGCTGACACCTTGATTTCAGGCTTTTAGCCTCCAAAACTGTGAGAGAATAAATGTCTGTTGTTTTGTTCCACCTGGTCTGTGGTGATTCGTTACGAGGCCCTAGGAAACTCACACACAGCACAACCTCACCGTCACTGTTGAGTCTCTCTCCAAACTACTCTCCGACTTTCCAGCCTTTACCTGGAACATTGTTGGTTCATGACATACATCCTCTCCATCTCCCTTGTAGATGACAACAATAGGTTGACAGCACCCCAGCCCCATTCCTTCAGCCAAGAGAAAGAAATTTATCACACAAGATAGTCTTTCCTGCTTGGTGTCCCTGCAACTGAAAATCAATATGCCCTCCTAGATATCAGGTACAATGAATCACTTCTTCAAGTCTCGGTTTACTTATCTAGAAAATAGGAATAAAACACCTCCTACCCATTAGAGTTAGTATAAAAAGCAAAAAAGATAAGATTGATACAGAGGTTTTATGACCTGGGACATGATATTTTTCCCTATGCTTAGACAAGCAGATAAAATTAGCGATGAAGACACATATTTATTTATTGATTTTTTTTTTAGAGAGAGAGGAGTGAGAGAGAGAGAAAGAGAGAGAGAAGGGGGAGGAGCAGGAAGCATCAACTCCCATATGTGCCTTGACCATGCAAGCCCAAGGTTTCGAACCGGCAACCTCAGTGTTCCAGGTCGACTCTTTATCCCACTGCACCACCACAGGTCAGGCTGAAGACACATATTTAAAGTAACACATGTTAGCCTGACCAGGCGGTGGCCCAGGGGATAGAGCATCGGACTGGGACACAGAGGACCCAGGTTTGAAACCTCAAGGTTGCCAGCTTGAGCGCAGGCTCATCTAGTTTGAGTAAGTCTCACCAGCTTGAGCCCAAGATTGCTGGCTTAAGCAAGAGATCACTCGGTGTGCTGTAGCCCCCCAGTCAAGGCACATATGAGAAAACAATCAATGAACAACTAAGGTGCCGCAACAAATTGATGCTTCTCATCTCTCTCCCTTCCTGTCTGTCTGTCCCTATCTGTCCCTCTCTCAGTCTCTCTCTGTCTCTGTCACACACACACAAAAAAAGTAACACATATTATCCTAATAGTTAGACCCATAACCTTAATTCTGTGAATTTACCCCTCCAAAATAACAAACTACAGAACCATCTTTATGTTTGAAAACGTTCATCATACTAATTCTTGTAAAAGCAAGACACTGGCAGACACCCAAATAGACAAAACAATGGGGGAATCATTACATAAATTTGCCTTTCCCTGTATATGCAGATATAGATATAAAGAATTTTTACTATGCGAGTCTCTTTTGTCAACTCATATATAACCTCATAAAATTCATAGTATTTTAAAAAACCATTTTATAATTTTTACATTATTTTTATTAACAAACATATAGACTGCTTAATATGTGCCTGGCATTGTTTTAAGCACTTCAGAAATATTTAAAACACTGTATTTATAAATACTAAATCATTGACATATGTTTTAAAATCTTTTATAAATTATTTACTTTTTAACAAAATAGTATTAAATTTGTATGATAGATTACTTTAATATAAGCTTCATTAATATCCATGTTAAGACAAAATTTAGCTTCCTATTAACATGTGACACATACTTTAAAATAATTACATAAGATAAAGTGTAATTTGTGATACACATTTGGAAATGAAATCATTTATTGTGTTTCATTTAGGGACAAAATCTATACCTAATATAGCTTGAAAAAACTACATTATGGCGCTAAAATTGGCAAAAATTATTTTCATTGCCTAATGTTTAGAATTCTTGCATTTTAACTTAAAATATCAGCTATTTTATTTTTATAAGTTTCATGTTTTACTTACCAAGGAAGAGACAAGAGAGCTTTCAGACTGTTTTTTGCAAATACTTCTCTACAAATACATTTGGGAATGGGAATTGGGTGTGGATAATCATTATTCCCAGTAAATGAATTGCTCCCTCCCACTTTCAAAACCGATTTTAAGTATCAAAGAAGTTTTGAAGTTTGACTTCATGGTTTTAGCATTATAAAATAGATACATCTTATATATCTGGTAAGGACTATTTGAAGGAAAAACCTCGGAATTTTAATTTTTTTATTGGGGTAAAATACACGTAATGTAAAACTTACCATTAACGACATTTAGTACGTTCACGATGTTGTGCAACCATCCCCACTTTCCAGTTCCAGAACGCTTTCATCACCCAAAGAGGAAACCTCATCACCATTAAGTAGCCACTCCCCATTCTCATCCCACCCCGCCCCGCCCCTGGCAACCACTAATCTGCTTTCTGTCTCCATGGATTTCCCTGTTCTGGAAACCTCACACAAATGGAATCATACGGTATGTGCCCTTTGACGCCTGGCCTCCTTCATTTTGTTGTCAGGGTTTCTCCATGTTGGTGCGTCTCTGTACAGAATTGTAATTTGAATTCTTCTCATTAGCTTATTATATTTTAATGACAGTATTCCTTATTCTGTCTGTTGTTAGACTGTAATCCATGATGAGTGAAGATTTAATAAATGCAATGAAGAATAAAGACAATGTGCAGCGGCCTCAGGGCTGGTTCTGTGTGCCCACTGTGCTGTGTCAAGAGGGGGAAGGCCTGAGGGACTGGTTCAGGATCTCCACCAATCCCGGTTGCCCTGTTCCCTGGACACACACCCAGAGGTTCCCTCACTGCTCTGGCTTTCAAGGGGAAATACTTTAAATAACTAATTGAGCTACCCTTTCCTTTTTGAAATTCAAATGAATGCCATTGCTATTTTTGAATGTGGGATAATGTTCTGCATTCCTTGGGATTTTCTGGAATAATGTTCACAAATCTTGCAGAGGGTCACAGACCCTTTCTGGAACCCTCATGAGGTGGAATGTTTTGCAGCCATTGAACTTGGTGCTCACGAAGACAATATATTACATGAAAACTATTTCTGATATAAGGCCACAGGGGAAAAAAGCAGGACACAAGGTCGTAAGTATGCCACGGAAATGAGAGGAAGACCACTTAAAGCTCTGTAAAAAACACTTCTAGAAACAAGACAGAAAGGGAAGATACAAAATAATAACAGTAACATGCTGGATAGTAGACTTATTTCTTTCTTTCTTAGATTTTCTTATGACCTGTAATGTGTTTATATTACTCCCACGATTTGAACAATTATACATGAAGAAAGTAATAGCTCATGATCATTGACCTTAACAGCTCTCTGCTCCAGTCAACCTTGATTCAGGCCCTCATAAAAGGACATGCTCACCCACATGTACGCTACAGATATCTTAAAATGATTGGAAAATTACAGAGGAACTGCTTTCTAATGTTCACTTTGGGAAGGTAACTGCCATTGTCTTGCCTTTCTTTTAGGGGACAGTTCCTTTAATGAGGTCCTTTTTGTACCTCATTAATCCCCCCTGGATGGCCTTTAATGAGATCAAATTCTGCTTACTATCTACTTCTTAAAACAAAAACACAGCGCATTCATGTAATGTACCAAGCCACCTACTGTAATGTGCTGGGCAAGATACTGGCTTGGGTGTCAGGAGGACCGAGTTTGAGCCTCCTTGGCTATAATAGCCTTGGGCAAGTCAAACTCTGTCTCTGAACTTCATCTTCCTCGTCTGCATCAGGGGCATGGGAGTCCTGACTTTTATGGAGCACTCAGTGACAAGGAAATTCTTCAATAACCTCTGATTTCTCATGAGTAAGGATACTCAAAAAAAGTGTCGATTCCTACCAAAGTCGAAACAGCTGTGTAGCAGGAAAGGCAAGAGTAATCAAAACAGGTACACTTGAAAATGGCAGGAGAGAGAGCACTGGAGGGTGAATCTCAGGAGACCTGAATTCTAGGCCCAGCTCTGCTACTGGCTGTGGTTGTGATCCTGAGTTAGTCATTTCCCTTCTGTAGGGCCCAGCTTCTTCCTCTGTGAATTGAGGTGACAGGTCTAAGGCCCCTTCCGGTTACAACTTCTATTAATATGTAATTCTATGTCACAGGAGAGGGGTGCCTGTTTTAACTTCAGTTGGTTCTTACAGGGCCTCTTTATTATTCAAGGGGCTCAGCACAACGTTGACTTTTTAATCTTTTAACTCATTCTCGTGTCAACCATGAAGTAAATCAGAAGAGAAAATCCAGATGGACATTCCCATGTAAGCCAGTTTCTTGGGGCTGATATTAACAAACAATAAACTGATGAATCATGAGTTGGCCTCGGAAAATATTAGACACTTAAATCTTCTCAACATTTTTCAGGAAATTGGCTGTAAATGGGGGAAGAAAAAAATGTAAATGTGTTCAAGAAGGGGAACTGTCTTTAAAAATAGCTACATTTTACTTTTAAATTTAAAATATTTTTCTCTTGAAAGAGTACTCGGGGTAGGAACAGGGCGTCAGGGATTTTTCCTGATATTCCACTGCCAATTTTGGAAAATTTGCATCATGAATGCAGACCAGGCAAAGAGAATAGTTGAGACGGGTAACTCCTCTAGCCACTGTCTCAGTTACTTGGTTTTCCTGATGGTCAGTCATGTTCTGCCCCAAAACCAAGCTCATCATCATCGGGGGAAGGTGTGGGGTAAAAGTTTGAGGGTGGCAACATTTACCTCCTGACTCAGCATCTGGTCCTTCAGGTTAGTGGCAACTCTTCTCCAAAGGTGCCTTGTTACCTATAACCTTCCTTCCTTCCTCCCTCCCTCCCTTCCTTCCTTCCTTCCTTCCTTCCTTCCTTCCTTCCTTCCTTCCTTCCATCTTTCTTCCCTCCTTCTCCCTCCCTCCCTCTTTTTCTTTCTCCCTTCCTCTCTCCTTTCCTTCCTCCCTCCCTCCCTTCCTTCCTTCCTTCCTTCCTTCCTTCCTTCCTTCCTTCCTTCCTTCCTTCTTTCCTTCCTTCCTTCCTCCCTCCCTCCCTCTCTCCCTTCCCTCCTTCCATTCCTTCCTTTCTTCCTCCTTTCTTCCTTCTCTCTTTCCTTCCTTTTTCTCCACACATTCAAAATATTTTACCCAGAGAAATCTAAAATATTGTTCTGAGCTATAATTGTTGATAATATCCTACAGTGGGTTATATATTCCTGGGTTGGTAAGCTTCTTTAAGATTCAAAGTCTCAAGCCAATGGAGAACATTTTGTAGCCAGCGGCCATAGTGGGAAGGTGGAGGTGTGAGAAGAAGGAGTGTTTGAATGTTCTATCTATCACTCAGGGTCTGTCTGCAGATGTCCGAAACCACTTTGACTAGTTTAAACAACCCTTTAATAAGGGAATTGGGTGCTTACAAAATTGACTGACGGGCTGTCAGAAGAGCTCTAGGGTAAGTTCCAAGAATGACTCCCCGGAACAAGATGGTAGAAGTGGCCCACAAAGGGAGCCAGGGCTCTGTCAACACTAGTAAATTGAGGAATCAGGAAGCTCCAAGACCGCATTGCTCTTGACACCCACAAAGCCAAGAGCCAGACACTGGGACTCCTGCCACTGCTGTCACAGAAGAACCCAACCCATCTCTACCTGCCAGCCTAAATGACAGAAAGCAGCAGGAGTATGGCCTCCCCCTTGCTCCTGCTTTCCAAATCCCCAGGTGTGTTTCCTTGATGGACTCGGAACTCAAGCTGTCAAGGACTCTAGGGAACATGTAGTCTTTCTCTTCTTTAGCTGAAACATCTGGCAAGGCGTATTTCAAGGGAACTGGAATGGAGCTGAGCGAGCCCACTTGCAATATTTGGCATAGGAGGAAGGAAGGGGATCGACTCCACTTTCTGCAAGGCACTAGGAGGTTCGCTCTCGTACATCAAGGCCAGCCGTGACCATATTGTGTATAGGAAGAAACCGTGCAAAGCATGGGGCCATCTGGTGGGGAAGACTCAGAGTGTGAGTGTAAATCACTCCTGGCTTCCTAGAGCTTACACTGTCTGTCTGAGAAATAGAAACACAGACTCAGACTGGCAGGCCAATTATATATAAAACAAACATTGAAAACAAAGGCCTTAGGGAATTATTATTTGCATTAAAAAAATCTACCTTAGGTGTAATCAGTATGTAGAGGTTAGAGATATGTCCATTCACAATATCTACTTGTTATGAGCCGATAGAATACCAAGGAATACTTTCATTATATGCTTCTCATTTAATCTTCATAATGTATGAATTCAGAACTCCTGAGGGATGTATATATACACATTTGTGTCACATATGTGTCATGTGCACACATATATAGTGTCATATATACATATATAGCACCATATGTACATACACACATGTGTGTATGTATGTATATGTATATGGTATTTGCATGTGTGTTTTAAACTTCCCTGAGTGGACAAGGTGGGGAAGAAATTTGGTATCTTTATTTGAGAAAGTGAGAGTTGAAAGATTGGTGCAGCTATTTAGATGTCAGATTTCCAAAACCAGACAGTTTGAGGAAATTAAATATCTATCTAACCCTACGTGGCATTGGACTGCTGAAGGTACTTGTCACTTTATTTAATGGGTTACAAAAAAAAAGTGTTACATGACCTTGGTGTTTCTTCCTAGTTGGGCACTGTGTGCGTGAGTGTGTGTGTGTGTGTGTGTGTGTGTGTGTGTGTGTGGAGTGGAGGGGTTCTGTTTCAGAAAACAGCAAAGAGAAAGCTTTTCTTCACTGAGGAGGGAACAGAAAATTACTAACCCATGGCCACAAGTCATTAAACACAGAACACAGAGCTAGCTGGTCAGAGGTTTCATATTATAAGGCAAATCTGCCACCACCTGCAGTCAGAGACTTAAGCCACAGCCTGGGTGGTGTAACTAGAGGAAGGTGTTTCAGAACCCTCTTGAGGAAATTAAAGACTTTTTGGCAATAAAGTGAGTAAGGGTCCTATAATCATAGGCAGAATATGTTTAATGTGAACAAAGGAGGACTTCTTGGTTTTAGGAGGTAGTCTTGTCACCAAAAGGTACACACCATTTTCTTGCTTGTTCTTTCTAACTTCTTTAACTTTATTTTTTTTAATTTATTAATTTTAGAGAGAGCAGAAGAGAGAGAGAGAGCAAGCAAAAGATAGAAACACTGATCTATTTCTGTATGTGCCCTGACCAGGGATCGAACCAGCAACTTCTATGCTTTACAATGCTCTAACCAACCAAGCTATCCAGCCTGGGCATTTCTTTAACTTTCTACATTTACAGTAATACTAATAGTGGTATCTATTGCATTCTTATCTATGTATTTTATGTCTATTACCTCATTTAATAAAGTCTTATAATTCCCATTTTATAGATAGACAATGGAGGCGCAGAGATTTTTACCAATGTCATACAAAAAAGTAAGCATAGACTCTGGGATTTAAAACCAAGTCTGACCTCAGAGCCCAAGCCTTTGATAACCATTGAAGTCCCAGCATCAAGACTAAGTGAGCTGAGTTACTGTGGAGGTGGGCTCAGTTCTACCCCAGATACAGAGAAGATGCTGAATAAAATACACTCCAAATGTATGTTTAAGTAAACAACTACCCTTGACAACAGTAAAGGGAAATCTCCAAAGGCTATGAAGGGAGAGAACCGTCAGAGGCAGAGCAACTAGGTGAGCTGGTGTCCCGGAAGTCCACAAGGATTTGGATCTGGAGTTAGGGTCAGGGGCTAATGCTCATGGCAGGTAGGGAGGCAGGCGCTAAGCTGTGACTGCGTTCTCTGCATACAATCCAAGACCTTGAAGAACGCTTCCCTCTGAACGGGGGCAGAAAAACTGCACGCAGGCCCTAGGAATTGGCCAGGAAGTCTACCATTTGTCTAGGTTCTTAGATATGGAGGGGAAATGTCACCCATGAGAAATTTAAACCCTAAGCCAATGCCATGTGCAGCAGTAAGGGATCTAAGTTAAGTTACCTGCCAAATTGGGCTGGGAGAACAGACGCCGCTAAAGTCAGCGGCAAAGCCAGGTAGCAGCCGTAAAATGTCACAATGACCCCTCCTTGCACCGACAACTGCTTCCCCTAACCAAATTGCCAGATTACTTTGCCATACCTTTCTGTTTCTGGGGAACCCAATCGCTAAATCACCTTTGGCTCGTGACCCGATCTCTAGCTAATCCCGCTTCTCTTAATCTCCCCTCAGTAGTAATCCAGCATTGCTGTCCACTTCCCTTAGAACCCACAGAACCCTTCGGCAGGGCCTATACCTAGAGAAGGCGCTCTCCGCTTTCCTCTGTGGAGCCACATGCTGCCGATCTCCCCTCCCCCGGAGTCCTCCCATGCTGCAGGGACTCCCACAGGAAGAAGCAACTTCTGCTGAGTCAGTTGAGTCAGTAGGCAACTGATTTTGGCTGGACTAGAAACTTGTTCTTACTGGCCTGTGGCTGATTAGGCTTTATCAGTAGAGGTTGTACATGCAAGAAATAGAAAAATTGGCACCTCCTCAAAAGTCAAAATAACATAAAATCTGAAAGATATTATAAATAATAAGTAGATACTAAGTATGATGAAAGTAATAGAGATAGCTAGCACATAACACTGTTCTAAGGGCTTTCACAGACTATTAAGTCATTCAGTATTCACTGCATCCAGAAACAGCCAGAACAAAGGCCCCGAGTGGTAACATGCCTGGTATTTTTAACTAATAGCGAGGATCCTAGTGTGGGTGGGTGGGAATGGAGAGAGAGAGAGAGAGAGAGCACTAGAACGGGCAGTGGAAGATGAGCACAGCAGGTCACAGGGAGCTGACACACACAGGGATTTGTGAGCCACTATCATGACTTTGCTTTTACTCCAAGTGACAAAGAAAGTACTGGTGGGTTCTAGGCAGTGGGTAGTAAGGATTTCACCCCACATTTTAACAGGATCGCTCTGGCTATTATGTTGAGAATAGACTGCAGGCAGACTAGGAGGCTAGTGCAATAATCCAGGCAAGAAATCGTGGTGACTTGGACCAGGGGGCAGCAGTGAGGATTGTAAGAAGCGGTCCAATTCTGAATCCATTTTTAGGTAAAATCCATAGAATTTGTTGTATTTACTGTGTGACAAAGACAGGAGATAAAGATGACCCCAAGGGTTTTAGCCTGAACATCTATATTAAGAGTTACCATTCCTGACCAGGCAGTGGCACAGTGGATAGAGTGTCGCACTGGGATTCAGAGGACCCAGGTTCGAAACCCCAAGGTCGCCAGCTTGAGCACGGGCTCATCCAGCTTGAGTGCAGGGTCACTGGCTTGAGCGTGGGATCATAAACATGACCCCATGGTCTCTGGCTTGAGCCCAAAGGTCACTGACTTGAAGCCCAAGTTTGCTGGCTTGAACAAGTGGTCACTCACTCTGCTGGAACCCTCCCTCTCCCTGGTCAATGCACATATGAGAAGGCAATCAATGAATAGCTAAGGTGCCGCAACAAAGAACTGATGCTTCTCGTCTCACCTCCTTTCTGTCTGTCTCTCTGTATCTCCCTCTCTCTGTTACAGAAAAAGAAAAGAAAAGAAAAGTTACCATTAACTGAAATAGGAAAAACGGTAGGGTTTGGGAATGAGGGCCAGCAGCTTGATTCTGAAACTTCCAAGTGGAGATGTTGTTAGCCAGCTGGTCCAGAGTTTAAAGATGTATGAACTGGAGATAAAAATTTGGAAGATATCAGCATATTTTTGGTATCTGAAATACCAAGGTTGATGAGTTCATCTGGAAAGTGGTTTAGATTGTGAAAGAGAGAAGAGGTCCAACAGCCGAGTCCTGGGGACTTCATCGCTTAGAAGTAGGGACGATGAAGAAGAACCAGCAAACAAAACTGAAATAGAGCAACCAGAAATACAGGAAGAAAACCAGATGAAGATGTGTCTTCAAAGCCAAATGAAGGAATTTATTAAAATGTAGAAGTCAATACATGGGTTATACAGCAAATTTGACCCATATGAAGATGAAATTAGCAAATTCAAAGAGAGAAAGATGGGCAGAGGGAAGAGTGATGAAGAGAAATGGAGGATAGAATGAAGAAATTCAACACGCATTTAGTAAATATCCCTGAAGAAAAGAACAGAGAATGTGAAAGGCAATCTTTAAAAAAAAAAATCTAAGAATTTTCTATACATAAATTTAGAAAGATGAGTGTTGAAGTGTGGGTTCCCCAGAGAATAGATTAGTGGGCAGGAGGCTTATTGTGGAGGCCTCTTTGGATCAATAACAGTAAAAGGATGGGAGCAGGACTGGGCAGAGCGAGGAGGTGAGCTGCAATGCAGTCTCTCTACAAAGACCTCAACCAGCTTCATGGGAAGGATGACCAATTGTTCTGGTTTGCCCAGGATTGAGGGGTTTCCCACGACACGAGACTGAGAGGTTTCAGAGATGCAAGACTCTGGCAATCCTGAATGAGCTAACCACCCCACCATGGGGAGCTAGGAAGCTAAGATGGCCCTTTAGAATTGTCCCACGTTGGAAAAAGAAGGCTGGCTCTTGGAAACCTGGCATCAACCAATCATCGGATGCAAGCTGTCTTCAGGAAAGGGGTGTGACTTTGTGGCTAAAGCAGCAGCACTACGCAGCTTCTGAGGGTAGTTCCTGCAGAGGGCTGACATCTGAGCATTGTCTGCTGGAAGCACCCCCAGCTGTCTACATCTGGGGGATTAGGTCCTTTAGTCCTGAAGAAGGATCCAGGTAGGACAACACATCATCAGACAAAATGAGTCTTTTTAATTGAAGTAGCAAAGGGAGGCTTAGAATAAATAAAAACAAACCCTTCCCAAGAAACATCATCACACCGGCAGAACAATACAGACAAAGATAAAGCTAACCAAATTGAAAAGACAGGTCATGTACAAAGAACAATCATTCCCAAGAACACACTCCTCATCAGAGATAACAAAGGCCGATAAAAGTGAAACAATACCCTCAATGTGCTGAGGAGAAGTAATTGTCAACCTGGAAATTTACATTCAGCTAAATAATGTTTCTAGACTGAGCACAGAATAAAAATGATGTTTTCAGACAAACAAAAGACTGAGAGGGTTCACTTCTCACTGACCCTCAGTGAAAGAACTCCTGAAGGATCTTCTTCAGTGAGATTGTTGAAGAAGTGGGATGCAAGATGCCAACGGCAAACAAACAGGTAGGTTGAAAATCTAAACCCTGGCCCTGGCCACATAGCTCAGTAGGTTTAGGGCATCATCCCCATATGCAAAGGTTGCTGGTTCGATCCCCGGACAGGGCACATATAGGAACAGACTGATGTTTCTGTCTCTCTTCCCCACTTCTCTCTCTCTCTCTCTCTCTCTCTCTCTAAAATCAATCGGTAAATATTTTTTAAAAGGCATTTAAAAAAAAAAAAAAAAAGAAAATCTAAACCCTAATGATCATTGACTATTAAAAATTATTAATTTGTGTGGGAATATTTAAAAACAAGATGGAGCCCTGGCTGGGTAGCTCAGCTGGTTAGAAGTGTTGACCCAATATGCCAAGGTTGCAGGCTTGATCCCTGGCCAGGGCACACACAGAATCAACCAATGACAGACAGCATGAATAAGTGGAACAGCAAATAGAAGTTTCTCTCTCTCTCTGTGTTCCTCTGTCTAAAATAGAAATAATAAAAACACATTTTAGGTAACAGTAGCGTGGAATATGAGAGAGAGGAGAAAGGAATTAAATCCTTATAAGACCTTCTATTTTTTAACAGGATAGTGATACCAGTTAATTGTGTGCTTTCTTATGTCAAGAATGCATATTAAAATTCTAAGTGTAATTTCCCACCAAAATAAAATTAGAATACATAACTTTCAAACCTGTAGAAATAAAAGAGGGAGGGAATGAGCAAAACTTTACACTAGAAAGCAATAAAACAGAAAAAGTGTGATAGAGGAAAAGCACAAAAAAGAAAACAGAAATAAGTCCAAATAGATTACTGATCCAAATAAATTTAAAAGATGAAATCCACCTGTCAAAGGACAAAGATTCTTAGACTAGAAACTAAAACAAAACCCAACCGTTATGTTCTATAAAGAGAAACCTGAAATGTAAGGATAAAGGGAGTTCAAAGTCAAAGGATGCCAGCACCAGGCAGATACTGATGGAAGAAAAGCTGGTACAACCGTATCACTATCAGACAAAAATAGGGATTAAGGCAAAAAGCATTATTAGAAAGAAAGTAGACTTCAGCTTCCAGCCAAGATGGAATAACAGGGACCAATTTTACCCTCTCCCCTGCAACAACTAAAAAACTGAACAGAAAATCTGAAACAACGGTTTTTCACGCTTTGGACATCGGGCAGCACTCAGTGGTTCCTGAGAGAGGAAGTGAACGAGGTGAGGCCGGAGACTGTTCCAGCTTAGCACCTGCGGAGTCTCCAAACCGTAGCATCCGGAGGGGGAAGCCAGGCCCACCTTTGTTCTCCTTGAGTCGTGGAAATAGAGCTGCGAGGCTGAGGGAGCCAGCGCTGCCCTGCCAGATTGCAGGCACAGTGCTGGGGAGGAGAGAGCTGCTCACAGAGGGAGACGACTCCAGAGACGTGCACAGGACCCCCCTTCCGTCTTGAGCTGAGCGCTCCTCAGCGCAGGAGTGTGAGGCACCTACTCAAAGCCAGAGAAAGAATGACCCAAGAGGAGCGCAGGGAGCAATCCAGGGAGATGACACAGACTAGGAACAGTTGGGCTCCCCTCAGGCAGGCAGAGTGGAAAACATTGTAATTTAGCCATAGACTCTGAAGACGACTCGGGTCCCACCTCACAATGCTCAAAAATAGTGAAGGACTTAAAAGGCTCAAACTGTTTTCAAGTTCATTTAACTGTGCCCCAGAACAAAGCTCCAGAATATTTACAGGAATCCAAAAACACTCAGCATTTAACAAGGTAAAATATACAATGTTGAGCAACCCATCAAAACTTACCAGGCAAAGAGGCAGGAAACTATGGCCCATAACAAAGAGAAAAAAACCAATCCATAGAAACACAGCCAGAAACAACACAGACGACAGAATTAGCAGACAAGAACATTAAAAGTTACCGTAAGTATAGTCCATAAATTCAAGAGGGTAGAGAGAAAAGATTGAGCATGTTAAGTAGAGACATGAAAAATAAAAAAGGCTTAAATTGTCTAGAGATAAAAACTACAATGTCGGCCCTGGCTGGTTGGCTCAGTGGTAGAGCGTTGTCCTGGCATGCGGGAGTCCCGGGTTCGATTCCCAGCCAGGGCACACAGGAGAAGCACCCATCTGCTTCTCCACCCCTCCCCCTCTCCTTCCTCTCTGTCTCTCTCTTCCCCTCCCGCAGCCAAGGCTCCACTGGAGCAAAGTTGGCCCAGGCGCTGAGGATGGCTCCATGGCCTCTGCCTCAGGCGCTAGAATGGCTCTGATTGCGGCAGAGCGACACCCCAGATGGGCAGAGCATCGCCCCCTGGTGGGCATGCCAGGTGGATCCCGGTCGGGCTCATGTGGGAGTCTGTCTGACTGCCTCCCTGTTTCCAACTTCAGAAAAATACAAAAAACAAACAAACAAACAAACAAAAACTATAATGTCTGGATGTCTGGGATAAAATTTCACTGGATGGTGTGAATAGCAGATTAGACACAGAAGGAGATAAAAGAAAGTTATAAAAATCCTAACACTGTGCACCTAACAATGGAGTCTCAAAGTGTATTAAGCAAAACTTGGCAGGTTTTAAGGCAAGTTTTATGATGAGATTTTAACATTCTTTTAAAAAAATAATGAAGTTTTAAATGAAATTATATATACTGTATATATAAATTGAAGATATAAATGTAAAGTAAATACAAACTGGCACTGAAGGTCTTATATCCTCGTGCATTGAGACATTACTGAGACACTTTCATCTTCTGTGAGCTTCTCGAGAGCAGGAAGTGTGTTCTGATCAGGATTGCATCCTCAGAACCCTGACACATTTTAGTTTATCAAAAAGCAATCATGTGTGTTTTTACACTTGATCTTAACCCAAAGACTGAGGAGCAATGCACTTATTGTTTTAATTTTAAATGAAGTTGCCGAACATTTGTAAAACTACAGAGGACATAAATGCACAATTAACAAGCTTGAATTAAAGGATACTGATAGAACTAACTGTACCTAGCTACAAATAGAGCAGATATTTAATTAAAAATAAAATAAAATAGCTATAAAAGTCAACCATATAGCCCGACCTGTGGTGGCCAGTGGTTAGGGTGTCAACTTGGAATGCTGGCTGGGGTTGCCAGTTCGGGACCCCAGGCAAGCTTGCCGGGTCGAGGCACATATGACAGGCAACTACTACAAATTAGTGCTTCCAGCTCCTCCTCGCCATCTTTCTCTCTCTCTATCTTCTTTCTAGAATCAATAAATAAAATCTTTATAAAAAAAAAATAAAGTCAACCATATAATTAGCATTAATCAATGACAAATGTGCTATCACACTGCAGTGGGGTAGTCAAACTGTAACTTATGTTTTCTTACTGTGTAAGTATGAATTCAGATACCTTGGATGGCTCTTGCAAGTATTGTTGTGAACATTGTTTTGTTTTCTGGGAAGTGGAGGAGGGGGCAATACTTCCTTCTTCCTCTTCCTCATGCTGACAAGCTAATATCACTTCATAATCAGAACACAGCAGGGCCCAAGAGGTGATTTAACAAACCTCACAGTCAGAAAATATAAGAATTCAGACTAAATCTCTGTACTGATCTTCGCCTTTCTGGTAGAATGAAGATAAGAGTATTAGCTATAATATTACACTATATTAACTGCATAATAAACTGACCATCAATTCTCATTTCATATGTTGTTTCCATAAACTCCCCCATCAAAAAGCCCATTCAAGAGTGGCTGTAGCTTTCTGGGTTGAGTTAGCCTTATCTCATTATAGATAGGAGTCTGGCACCCAAAATCGTCAAAACAAAATAGACATCTGTCTTATAGAATATTGCCTTTTAAAAAATACCTTTATTGGGATACAATTCACACACCACACCATTCACCCATGTTGAATATACAATTCAATGTTTTTACTATATTCACAGTTTGAAATCATCAACACAATCAATTCTAGAATATTTTCATTACTCCCCCCCAAAAAATCCTGTACCCATTTGCAGTTACTCCCCATTGCTCTCCATCCTTAGACAAGCACTAATCTAGTCTCAGTCTCTATAGATTTATTTATTCTAGACATTTCATATAAATAGAATCATGCACTATGTGGCTGTTTGTGGCTGGCTTCTTCACTTATAACATTTTCAGTAGTCATTCATGTTGTAGCATATAGTACTTCATTCCTTTTTATTGCCAAATAATGTAGATAGTACCACGTTATTTATCTGTTCATCAGTTGATAGACATTTGTGTTGCTTCTGCTTTTCAGCTATTATGAATAATGTTGTTATAACAATCTTGTACAAGTTTTTGTGGGGACATTAACTTGTATTGGGTGTAGACTTAGTAGTAGAATTGCTGGGTTGAATGCTACCTCTCCGAGGAACTGCCAGACTGCTTTCTAAAACAGCTGCACCATGTTACGTTCCACCGGCAATGTATGAGGGTCCCAATTTCTCCACCTGCTTACCAACACTTGTTATTGCCTCTCTCTCTCTTTTTTTAAATTTTTTTTGTATTTTTTTGTATTTTTTTTTGTATTTTTCTGAAGCTAGAAACCGGGAGAGACAGTCAGACAGACTCCCGCATGTGCCCGACCGGGATCCACCAGGCACGCCCACCAGGGGGTGATGCTCTGCCCTTCCAGGGCGTCGCTCTGCCGAGACCAGAGCCACTCTAGCGCTTCGGGCAGAGGCCAAGGAGCCATCCCCAGCTCCCGGGCCATCTTTGCTCCAATGGAGCCTCGGTTGCGGGAGGGGAAGAGAGAGACAGAGAGGAAGGAGGGGGGGTGGAGAAGCAGATGGGCGCTTCTCCTGTGTGCCCTGGCCGGGAATCGAACCCGGGACTTCTACACGCCAGGCCGACGCTCTACCACTGAGCCAACTGGCCAGGGCCCTCTCTTTTTTTTATTATAACCATCCTAATGGGTGAGAAGCACTATCTCATTGTGGTCCTAATATTGCTTTACTAAGGTTTATTTCTGACTGGATGTTCTGCAAGATGAATGAATGTGTTTAATCACTTTGCTATCATATGCATTTTTATTAACTTAGTTTACTCATAAAAATAACAAGGTTTGATATATGAAAATGAAAATGTGTTTGGTTATTTATTACTATATAACAAACCATCTCACAACTTAGGGGCTTAAAATAACAACCATGTTATTATCTCTCACGAGTCCATAGGTTGACTAGGCTCAGTGGGATGGTTCTTCTGCTCTATGTGATATCAGCTGGGGCTGTGGTCACCTGAGAGCTCTATTGCAAAAGAACATCCAAGCTCTCTCATCTACATGTCTGGCACCTTCTCAGAGATGGCTGGAAGCCTGGGGTTCTTGGGCCATTGGGACCATCTCTCTCTCTCCACAGAGTCCTAGGGTCTCCACCACATTCTTTTGGTTTAAATCAATCTAGACCAGTCTAGATTCTGCATGAAGGAATCATACACAAGGACGTGAATCCTGGGAGGCATGGGCCCTTGGAGACCATCTTTGGAGACTAACTATACAAAACGAATACTTTATTCAGGCAATAATAATGCATTTTCTAATTTACTAACATAAGTCTTAAATGCTTTCAATTTCTAAGGTCTCTATCATTCAGGACCTTTTGAAAAGCAGGAAAAATCTTGAGCTCACAAGAAAACATCCTCCCTACCTTCTGTATTTCTTGTTCGCCAAAGTGTAAAGGAGATACAAAAAAAATCATTCTTACAAAAGAAGCTAAAGAAAAAAAGACCCTAATTGTCAGCTAATAAAGATTTGGTCATATACAGAAATTGTCAGGTTATTCTCATTTTTAAAACCTGTCTTTTTTTTTTTTTTTTTTTTGAGAAAGAGAGAGAGAGATGAGAAGTATCAGCTTGTAGTTGCAGTACTTTAATTGTTCATTGATTGCTTGTCAGTGACCTTGGGCTTTAAGCCAGCAACCTTTGGGATCAAGCCAGCAACCATGGGATCATTTAGATGATCCCATACTCAAGCTGGTGACCCAGCACTGATGCTGGTGAGACTGTGCTCAAGCCGGTGACCTCGGGGTTTCAAACCTAGGATCTCAACATTCCAGATTGACGCTCTGCCCACTATACCACCGCTGGTCAAACAAAACCCACCTCCTTCTAACACTTTTGGAAGATTGTCTTATCCACCATTCCACAGGTTAGATTATTCCTCGTTGTGCATGCTTTTATTTTCCAACACAGCCCACTCCCCCGTGTGCTCCACTTTGAAGAGGGAGCGCAGCAGAGGTTGCCATGAGGCCGAATTTCAGTCCTGAAGGTGTTCTGCATTTTACAACATTTAAAAGCATCTTGCCAACACCCAATCCTAAAATAAATTTGGTTTTATTATTTTAAAAGCACTCATTAAGTCCAACAATGGAACTAACCTCTGGGGAGGTGGGAAGCTCCCGCCTTCAGAAGGGTTCAGACAGAACTGGGTCACCTGTCAAAGATGCTGCTATAAGGATTTGGGGAAGTTGGAAAAGCCCTAACACATTCTGGATCTTATTATTTTTAACCTTGTTAAATATAGACAAAGCACTGCCCACTAATGAGAGGCTCAGGTTCTGAAGTCACACAGATTCCGGTTTATAACCTGGCTTCCCCATTCGCTGCCTGCATGACCTTGAACGGGTCATTTCAACTCTGCTGGCCTGTTTCCTCATCTGTACAGTGAGGATAATAAGATTACCTATATTTAAGGTAGGGCTTCTGCAGCTGAGCCAGAAAGTGTGCAGGTGTCCCATTCTCGGAACCAGGGTTTTTCATTTATGGGGTCACAGACTTCTCTGAGGATCTAATGAGAGCTTTGGGTTCTCCACGTTCCCAACTCAAGTAAGTGTAATGAAAATGTTGCTCAAGTTCATGAGGTTCACAGGCCCCCAGTTGTCTATCCGTGGTCATTCTAGGGTATTGCAAACCCTGGCTCTAGACTAAACACGACAGCAAGGAACTCACCAAGAAAAAGCAGCGATTTCCCGCTCCTGAAAACCATAGCAGCTCCGAGGGCAAACTCGCCCTTTGTCTCCTGACAGCCGCGGTCCATCTCTGCAGTCTGGAAGCATACTCTTCTGACAGTGAGCTGGATTGATAGAGACTTTCCTTACTCTGGGTTTTAATAAATATCTTGTGAGGAATGAAACTGAATAAACAACAAATGACCATGTTATCTTAAACATTTTAGTCACTTTCTATAATTTTCACTTTTTGAGGAGTTCACTGGGGAAACCTAATATTATAATTTTCAGAACCTCCCCCCCCCCCACCAGTTCACTCTCATAGCCTTTGTGTTTTGTTTTTTTTTAAGATTTTATTGATTTTTATGGGAAGGGGCTGAAAAGCACCAACTCATGGTTGCTTCACTCTAGTTGTTCACTGATCGCTTGCTGTATGTGCCTTGACCAGGCAAGCCCAGGCCCTCGGACCGGCGACCTCAGTGTTCCAGGTCAACGCCCCACCCACTGCGCCACCACAGGTCAGGCCCCCAGTCCTCACTTTCTGTTTTCCCACTTCAAGACCAGACGGCATGAATAGATGAACAAGCTGACTTTGGAAGCCAATTTTTTCATTGAAAAGGAGAAAGGGAACGTTGTTAATTGGGGATATCTTGATGAAGCTCTGCTCTGGCATATTACCTAGGGGCTTACAAACCCTGTGAGCATTTATTTGATGGTGTAGCAGTTGGAAACTCTGGGTAAGAAGATCTATCCTGTGGACGATGAGGAGAAATAGGTGAACCCATCT
This sequence comes from Saccopteryx leptura, assembly GCF_036850995.1. Lineage (NCBI taxonomy): Eukaryota > Metazoa > Chordata > Mammalia > Chiroptera > Emballonuridae > Saccopteryx > Saccopteryx leptura. Next base: position 377,598,935 of record NC_089503.1, on the reverse strand, counting down.
CAAAACAGCAGCTACTCCTCTAAGTCTAAACCTTCCCACAGATGGGCCAGAGGTCTCTTCATGGATGCAACATTATGATATCTTGTGAGCATATTTTTAATTCTTGATTTTTTACCAAGAAACAAATGGATAACATCTCTTGTGCTTAAATAAGGAGTTTCTATATCCCTCACCTTGTACACTTCTCCTCTTGGGGTGTCTTAAGCCAGAGCTTAATTTTTAATAATTCAGTAATGAATCTTGTTCAATCTCTCTTAATCCTCTTGCCTAATTCTCTTCTACATTAAGGAATTAAACACAGAAAATAAGACGTGGCCAAATGATGACTCAGTCCTCTTTCGATGCTGATCCCCAAAGGCAGATAGACGGGAAGAAATGTCCCAGAAGCGAAAGAAACACACAAGTCTAAACTGAGAAATAAATCATCTGAGCCTCAGTCTCTCTAACTTCCCCTTTCATGGCACAGAAATTCATCTCAAAAGGTTTGCAAATGCTATTCACCGTGGCACCTTCCACAAAATATTCTGCAATGAAGCCGACGTTACTAACTCACGGTCACAGACTATTTGCTTTCAGCTCTTTCTCTAATAGAGGGGATGGGCCACACTGAGTCATGTACATTACACTCTAGCCCAATCCCCTAAGGACCCAGGAGAGACATTTACTTGAAGATTACCGGGACTGGCAGTGCACAGACTGTGGCTGTGCTGTGGGGGCCAGGGGAAGGTAGACTTTTGGGACCCGTGGCAGTTATTAGGCGGAGGAAGCTGAAAGAAGAGACTGAGTGTCAGAGTGGTTGGAGAGAGCCTGATCAGGTCAACTTGCTCTACAGAACTTAGAAATGATGCCCTCGTCACATCCACAGGGCTCTGTGTCTCCCTCCCCTACTTCCTGTCTCTGCCCAAGCTGGTGAAGTGCATCGCGATGGGGTGGGTCTGGAAGGATCTCCGCTCTGGCTTGACCTGTGTTTTGCTCCTTCTGAATCAAACCTGGAAAACTCTTCCTTTCCCCCCACATTCTTACAATCACCAGCTGTGGGGGTGGGTGGGTAGGGGGAATGAAGTAGGAGCTTCCTATGTGCCATGATTTGGGGGTGCCAGATTAAGCACCCCTTCTTGAGGAAACCTGCTACATGGCTTCACAGTCCTGCAGGACACTGTCCTTCGAGTCAAGGCCTCAAAAGTGGCTGTGACAGCACAAAGGAGGTTTGGGTGGTCTACGGATACACCTCTGCTCTTCCATTAATACCTTATCAAATTAGTTTATCAGATTTGTCCACTGGGACATGGGAACTCTGAAAACAGCACCTTGGACTGGTTACTTCTACTGCAGCCTGGGGCCCAAATGGTCAAATTCAGATTCCTGCATAATTCTGTCCCTGATAATTCAAGCCACCACATTGAAACTTTGTCTCAAAATATGATGATGACAAACACAAAACAGTCCTCATTTTGCTGCCCTCCTCCTCCTCGGTTGGTTCAAAAGCTACATTCTTCATATTGTAAGAAAGCAAAAGCCAAACCAAGATCCCGGGAAATGTTTAAATACTGTGACCTCTCAATGATCTAAACCAGGAGGGGAAAGTGAGACGCACTGCAAAGAATTCTGAGTAGCAGATTATCCCGTTCAGAAGTTCATGTCTTTGTTCAAGCGCACTGCCCGCCCTGCCCCCACCCAGCAGGCCAGGCTTTCTGAACTCATTCTAGTTTGGGTCCGTGTTTGACAACCTGGTCTGGGGGTACAGGTGTGTTCTGGTCTGTCCCGCCAGCCATGTTGAACGGGACAGCCCCTGTCCCAGCAGAGGTGCAGGATCGCACTTTGGAGGATAAATTCAGAACAGGAAAGTATTAGTAAGCCCATTGGACTTCACAACCACACCATGTCCTCTGATGTAGCTTTGTAATAAAGCCAAAGTTTTAATCTCCAAAAATATTTTTTTAAATAAAATTAAAATAGGCCCTGGCCGGTTGGCTCAGTGGTAGAGCGTCGGCCAGGAGTGTGGGAGTCCCGGGTTCGATTACTGGCTAGGGCACACAGGACAAGCGCCCATCTGCTTCTACACCACTCCCCCTCTCCTTCCTCTCTGTCTCTCTCTTCCCCTTCTGCAGCCGAGGCTCCATTGGACCAAAGATGGCCCGGGCGCTGAGGATGGCTCCATGGCCTCTGCCTCAGGCGCTAGAATGGCTCTAGATGCAACAGAGCAACACCCCAGATGGGCAGAGCATCGCCCCCTGGTGGGCATGCCAGGTGGATCCCAGTTGGGGGCATGCGGGAGTCTGTCTGACTGCCTCCCCGTTTCCAACTTCAGAAAAATACCAAAAACTAATTAATTAATTAATTAAATAAATAAAATTAAAATAATAGCTAGGAAGAATCCAAATGGAAGAAGAGACCTACTCTTCCGTGTTGCCCCACCCTGCGTCTAGAGTGACTTTCAGTTCCATTTACTAGTTTTTAGGAGAGCACCGCTGGGGGTTCGGGCATTTGGGGATAGTTTGTTTGACTCAGCCTTTACCAACAGCCTCACCTGTGCTTGGAGACCGTGTGTGTGTGTGTGTGTGTGTGTGTGTGTGTGTGTGTGTGTCCCTCCCCGGAACAGTTAATATACAAAGTCTTGACAACAATGAAACAAATGCTTCTGTGTTAGATACCAAGAAGGGTATTGAGTTACAAAAATGAAAGCAACCCATGAATTGTTTGGACGATCTCATAAACATCATGTCAATGACTATTACACCATATGCTAGAACATGGATACTTACAAGGGTTGTAGGCACACAGAGGAGGAAATGGGAAGGGAAGGCTTCAAAGACAATATATATAATTTGCAGCTGCAAATACTGGAATATGCAACGGCAGTGCCCTAAGAAGTACAGATATTTACTATCTCACATAACAAGAAGTAGGAAGGCAGGAAGTACAGCTTTGGTCTGGATGGCAGTAAGAACTGGACTTCTAGCCTGGCCAGGTAGCTCCATTGCTTAAAGCATGATCCCAAATTTCAATCCCCAGTCAGGGCACATGCAAGAATCAACCAATGAATGCACAAATAAATGGAACAAATCGATGTTTCTTTCCCTTTCCCTTATTCTCTCTAAAATTAAAAAAAACAACAACAAAGAACCAGTTTCTTTCATCCCGGGCATGGGGAAAGAAGCCTTCATTTGACTTTAAATCTTCTCCAGTATGGATTTAATATGAAATCCCATTTTTATATCCATAATTTCTGACCCATCGGTTCTGGATTTCTCCAGTGAATAAAATAAATTATAGTGTTTTACTTATATTATTTTTACTTTAATAACTCACTCAAGCCAAAAATGTTCCCTTTATTTATGCTACACACATGATGCAATGCCTTTCACTTCTGCAGGGGTGACTATATACCCTCTGGTTGCTCAACGGTTGGGAATTGCATCTTGAAAACAACTGTTATAGGCCCTGACCTGTGGTGGCGCAGTGGATAAAGCATCGACCTGAAATGCTGAGGTCACCAGTTCAAAACTCCGGGCTTGCCTGGTCAAGGCACATACAGGAAGCAACTACTACAAGTTGATGCTTCCCATTTCTCCCCCCACTCCTTCCCTCTATCTAAAAATCAATAAATAAAATAAAACAATTGTTCTAGAATACAGAGATAATTTTACTCTCATGCTAATAAAAACGCCAAAGTAGATCAACTTCAATTGTGCTCGAAAAGTTTTAGGAAGAAACAACAAGGTTGCAATTTTTAAAAACTGAATTTATTTGTTTGATTTCACCAGAGTAGCACACGTGCATCTTAAGAGCTATGGGCATGAAGAAGTTTGTACAAGCTGGAGGTGTGAAGAGAGACAAGGGGGCCTCCGGGAGTTGTGCGGTGCACAACCTATGAGACCGTATGTGGCAACCTTACCCTGAACACAGAGCAAGAGGTGAAAAGACCCCCAGGGTTCGACTTCCCAGCAACAGCATTAACATTTTCCTAAGCTTCCTTCCAGTCTTTCTTCTAGGCAGATTGTATTCTTAATGATATTATTATGTATACCTGCTTTAAACCTCTTTTACTTAACAATTAATGATGAACATTCTAAATACATCATTAAACATCTTTGAAAACATCATTCTCGGTGACATTATATTTTATTTTTTCATTTGACAAACTCTTCTATAGTATTTTTTATGTGCCAGCCACTAGCCTAACGTTGTTAAAAATATTAACTCATGGGTCCTGGCTGGTTGGCTCAGTGGTAGAGTGTCCGCCTAGCGTGCAGGAGTCCCAGGTTCGATTCCAGGCTAGGGCACACAGGAGAAGCACCCATCTGCTTCTCCACCCCTCCCCCTCTTCTTCCTCTCTGTCTCTCTCTTCCCCTCCCACAGCCAAGACTACATTGGAGCAAAGTTGGTCTGGGCGCTGAGGATGGCTCCATGGCCTCTGCCTCAGGCGCTAGAATGGCTCTGGTTGCAACAGAGCAATGCCCCAGATGGGCAGAGCATTGCCCCCTGGTGGGCATGCCAGGTGGATCCCGGTCGGGCGTGTGCGGGAGTCTGTCTGACTGCCTTCCCGTTTCTAACTTCAGAAAAATACAAAAATAAAAATAAAAATTAACTCATGTAGTCCTGCACAGATATCCTGTTTGCCTCTCCAGATACCTGTCCCCTCTTCCAGCTTGCTCCGTGCCCCTGGACACTGACCTGTGTGAGCTGCTCTAACAAGCGCCTGTGCTTTCCCTTCCCTTGGGCTTGGCCAATGACAAGTTGTGCTAGGTTGGACCATCATTCCCAACCGGACTCTCCCCACTCTCCTTGAGTTAGGATTTACCATGTGAGTTTGCCTTCTACCGCAGTATATGTAATATAAATTTCTCTCTTTTATTTAGTTTAGGCTCAGTCACGTGACACACTTTGGCCAATGGAATGTTTGCAGACTTGGCATGAGTAGAGACCTGAAATGAACTTGCCTGTTTGATTTGGCCTCTTGGCTGGTGGTCCCAAAATAAGAGGCCCACAAAGCTGACCTAAAGCCAACCAATCCAAAACCTAAAGCAGAACAGCCCAGTCAGCCTGGAAGTGAGAAAACCAAATGTTTGCAGGTGGTAGCCACTGAGATTTGGGGTGGTTTGTATGCACCATCATCACAACAGTAGGAAGCTAAGCACAGATGTTTCAGAAGGAGCCCGGAGAGTGAGGTCAAGGTATTTATGAAGGGTTGCTGGGCTTTCATCAAAGGGCATAGCTCCTCCTAGGAGCTCTGTCTCTCTCTCCAGGTTCCAATAACTGCCCCACTTCTACCTATGACTTCCTGCCCCTACTCACGACCCTTGGTGGTCTCTCCCCACCCTGCTCACACCGCTGAGATAAGTCCCGTTAGGGAGGGCTTGGGGGACTGGGTGAAAAGGTGAAGGGATTGAGAAGTACAGATTGGTAGTTACAGAATGAATAGTACAGTGTAGGAAATATAGTCAATAATACTGTAATAACGGTGTACGTATAATGCCAGGTGGGTGCTGGAAATATCTGATGATCTAACAACTATGCTGTACACCCGAAACTAATACAACATAATATTGAATGCAAACTGTCATTGAAAATAAATAAATAAATAAATGAAATCTGCCTTTGCAAAAAAAAAAAAAAAGTCCCTTTATTAAAGGCTTCTCAAAATACCCCATTTGAGTGTCTCACCTGTTTCCTGAATGGACTCTGACTTAAAAATTCTCAGAACCATTCTATGGCGTAGATACTATTGTTATTCCCCATTTTACTAATGAGGGAATTGAAACTTAAAGAAGTGAAATAACTTGTCCAAGGTCACACAGCGAGCAAGCGGCAGAGCTGCGATGCACCCGCGCAGGCTGGGCTCACGCTAACCTCACGAGCTGCCGCCCGTCCACCCGACGGGCCTGCCATCATTTATCTAGCTCCCTGTAGTTGGACATTCAGATGGTCTTTCTACATTTTGTTTGTTCTTCCATTATAAATAATGCTGTGATGAGCAATCTCTGTATAAATATTTGCTCATTTTCAGGGTGAAGAACATTTTCTAAGAGTAAAATTGCTGGATTAAAGAGTATGAACTTCTCTGTCCCGTAACCTTTTCTTTTATTTTAAGAATTGTTTCCTTTGGATTATAAAAATTATCAGGTTCAATAAATAAAATTTAAGCATTACATAGGTATATATCATAGGACATAAACACCCTTTAATTCCATAGCCTCAAAAAGCCATTGACTCAGGATCTAAGTGCTTTTTAATAACAATCAATAGTAATCATTAACTTTCCTTACTAGAAAATCAATGAGCATGTGCCGTAGAAATGCAGAAAAGTAAAAAGAAAAAAAAAATCATCTGTAATGCACAACGCATGTTGCGTGTAAGATCATACTCTGAATACAGCCTGGTAGCATGCTTTCTTTTTTTAAAAAGAAACTCTTTTCATTGACTGATTTTAGAGAGACAAAGAAGCAAGAAGAGAGGGAGAGAGAGAGGGAAGCATTCATTCGTTGTTCCACTCGGTCGTGCACTCATCAGTCACTTCTTGTATGTGCCCTGACCGGGATCGAACCCGCAACCTTGGTGTTTCCAGATGACATTCTAACCAACTGAGCTAACTGGCCAGGGCTCATGCTTTCTTCACTTAGCAATATACATTGTCATGAGGCCTGACCTGTGGTGGCGCAGTGGATAAAGCGACGACCTGGAAATGCTGAGGTCGCTGGTTTGAAATCCTGGGCTTGCCTGGTCAAGGCACATATGGGAGTTGATGCTTCCAGCTCCTCCCCCTCTTCTCTCTCTCTCTCTGTCTCTCTTTCTCCTCTCTAAAATAAAAAAAAATTTTAAAAATATACATCGTCATGAATATATTTTTTTAAGCCATCTGCTGAATTTCAGTATTTTACAGCAAAACTCCCACTAAACATAATTAAATGGCCTTTATATTCTTTTCTTTTTTTTTTAACAGGGACAAAGAGAGTCAGAGAGAGGGACAGATAGGGACAGACAGACAGGAACAGAGAGAAATGAGAAGCATCAACTCTTCACTGCGACTCCTTAGTTGTTCACTGATTGCGCTCCCACACATGCCCTGCCGGGGGTTGGGGGTGGGAACTACAGCAGGGCGAGTGACCCCCTGCTCGAGCCAGCGACCTTGGGTCCAAGCTGGTGAACCTTGCTCAAACCAGATGAGCCTGCGCTCAAGCCTGCGACCTCGGGGTCTCGAACCTGGGTCCTCTGTGTCCCAGTCCGATGCTCCATGCACTGCGCCACTGTCTGGCCAGGCTGTCATGAATATTTTTCATATTCCTCCATAAGACTAACTGCATAGTATGTATATTTCTATAACTGCCTCATATTTTACTGAAGCAATATCCTATCGATTATGTAACCATCTACCAAGAACTAGACATTTGTTTCTTCCTTTTAACTACAATACATAAAATTCCCATGCATACAATCATCAGAGAATATTTGCGCATATTTCTGATTATTATTATTATTTTATTATTATTTTAAAATATATAATATTATAGAGATGTGGAATTGCTGGGTTAAAATGAACACACAGTGGGAAGGCTTTTTTTTTTTTTGACAGAGACAGGGAGTCAGAGAGAGGGACAGACAGGCTAGAAGGGAAAGAGATGAGAAGCATCAATTCTTCCTTGTGGCACCTTAGTTGTTCATTGATTGCTTTCTCATATGCGGCTTGACCAGGGGGGGGGGGGGTGTTACAGCAGAGCTAGTGAACCCTTGCTCAAGTGAGCAACTTTTGGTTCAAGCCAGTGACCTTGGACTTCAAGCCAGCAACCTTTGGGCTCAAGCCAGCGACCTCAGGGTTTCGAATCTGGGTCCTCTGTGTCACAGTCCGACGTTCTATCCACTGCGCCACTGCCTGGTCAGGCTGCTTGCTTGCTTGTTTGTTTGTTTGTTTGTTTGTTTGTTTGTTTAAGGCTTTTGATTTTTATTACCACTGCCTTACAGAAAGACTGCCAATTTATCCTCCCACCAGTAAATGTTATTATTGTTTAAATTTTTCCCCAATGTGCTCGCTTCGGCAGCACATATACTAAATTTTTCCCCAATGTAATTAAGTAAGAAAAAGGTGGAGGGAGGAAGATTTTTCGGTTTTGTATTTACTTTCATTTGCTTACTAAGTTGATAGAACTTTTAATAATTTTGTTGTCATTTTTACTTCTGTGGTAAACTGTGTACTTTGCTATTTCTGTATTTGTAGGATGTTTGTCTTTTTAAATGCTTTGTAAGACCTCTTTAAAATCGTTATATATGCAGAAAAGGTTTTTCCCACATTGTCATTTCTATTGTACTTTTTACAATGGATTTTCCCTGTAGTCAAATTTAACCTTTTTACCCTTTTGGTAACTGCATTTCGTGTTTATATTTGGAAAGGTTTTCTTCACTCAAAGATCACAGAAATTTTCACTAGTTCTTCTTCCGTTTCTTTGGTATCTTTATTTTTTCACCTTAAATGTTGTAAGCCCTCTGAATTTATTTTGGTATTTTGGGAGAGCTAGGGACCTAATTTTACTTGCATTCAAATAATCAGTCTATTTGCCCAACATCATTTTCTTTATAAACCATTACTCCCCAGCCAACCTGAACCGCCTTCATTCTATACCAAATTTCTTATGGGGTTGTCTTTCTGAACTTTTTAAACTTTTTGGATTGATTGATCAATTCAGTGCCAATGCCTCACTGTTTAAAGTATTGTGGTTTAATAACTTTTAATACCAATAGAACAATTCCCCCACCTTCATAATTATTCTTCTTCAAAAAATTTTTGGACTTCTTTTCAGTAGGTATTCAAGAAAGTGAAGAATTATTTTTGTCACCATCCAAGAAAAATCTTATTAAGATTGTTGTCAAAACTGCATTCTGACCCTGGCCAGTGGTTAGAGTCTTGACCTAGCATATGGACATCCAGGATTCGATTCCCCATCAGGGCACACAGGAGAAGCGACCATCTGCATCCCCCCCACACCCTCTTCTCTCTCTCTTCCCCTCCAGCAGCCAGTGGCTGGATTGATTTGATTGTGGCCCTGGGCACTGAAGATAGCTCCATTGGAGCTCATCAGCCTCGGGCACTAAAAATAGCTTGGTACTGGAGCATTGGCCATAGATGGGGTTGCCAGGGCACATCCAGGAGCCTGCCTCACTATCTCCTCTCCACTTATTTAAAAAAATAATAATACTGCATTCAATTTATTAACTAATTTAGGAGCCATAGTCTTTGCAATGTTGAATTGTTCCATTTAGAAATATGATATTCCATGTTCCATATATGCAAGCCTTTTGGATCTCAAAGTACAATTTATGTTTTTCTTCACAAAAATTTAAATAATGGGAGGCATGACTTGAATTTCCATGGTGGATATATTCAAATTCTAGGGAGACCCAATTAGGAATTGAAAGACCTAACTCATAGTTTTGTTTAGTTACTTAGTACCTGAAAAAAACTCACAAAACTCATCTCACCCTCAGTTTTCTTGACTGGACTAATAATCTCTGCCTTTTTTTCAGAGTTTGCTGAGGATTCTACAAGCACTGCATTAGAGAGAGCCATGTCAATACAAGGGGTTATTTGTGTCAATACATAGCTAAAAATGGGCATGTGCCCAGTAGGGAATTTACCATATAAAGCAATCCAACAAATTAAGGAATAATTAGTGAGAACTTATAAAGTCCCCAGCAATCTTGCCAGGACTCTGTGGCTTTTCCAGATGTGAGGCCTTCAGGACTAAAACCAAGGAAGTCCCCTACAAACCGAGATGCACTGGTTCTCCTAGCTGTCAGCCACCCCCTTCAAACTCGAAAACGCTGTAACTTCAGGGAGCCATACATAAGAGAGAACAGACCCATGTTCAAAGGCTGTTTCCAGTCTAGTAGTGCAGACATAGAGAATGCTTATGAAATCATGAGGGAATGTCTATGTCCTGGATTGTTCCTTGAGGACCGGTGGCACAACAGGGCTTGCAAAAGGGGACGGTTGGTTTAAACCAAAGACTCCTGCGCAGGTGCTTGAACTGGACTTAAGAACTAGAAGCACGTGAATAGGATAGGGTTCCAGATGTAGGGGCTGAGCAGAGGGTAAGAGTCAGAGTGCACCAGGGAGGTAATCAACACGAGTTCAGTCCAGTGCAATGCAGTTGGTAACACAGAATTGGGTTATGCACAGAGCATCTCTTTGGGGTCGCACATGCTGAAGTTCACAAGCATAAACAATTAGAAATGCAGAAAATCACCTAAGAGGCTCTCTCCTAAAACGCCACATGAAATACTATGAAATTTATACCACCGATATGTTTCTCTCTTCCCCTTAGCTGCCAGAGTTTTAGTGCTAAATTTGGTGCCCAGGACAACTTCAAGAACCAGTTCCCACTTACTTCTTCCACTTCCTTTAATCAGGCATTGTTCCTTCATATCCTGAAACATCTTAGTTTGCATTGCTTTATATATAAAAAAAAAAGTACTACTGAAAGATACATTATGGGCAAATTATAAAGAGAAATGTAAAGATGAAAGTGAAAATTCCTGCTATTCCCTCTAAATATAGCTACTGTGAATGTTTTAGAGTTCCCTCCCACACACATACACCCAAAGACTTTTCTTTCTGGGTATTGTACATTTTTAACTAAATAATATTTCATGAAGTTTTCTCCCTTTCAATAAATTGCTTTTACACCAGCATTCTTAGCTGTTAAATATTATTTTATTTTATGGTGATATACTAATTTATTTAACTAATCTCCTAAAAGAATAGGGGGCATTCAACCTATCCTGTGGTGGCGCAGTGGATAAAGCGGCGACCTAGAATGTTGAGGTTACTGGTTCAAAGCCCCATGCTTGCCTGGTCAAGGCACGGATGAGAAATAACTATGAGTTGGTGTTTCCTGCTCCTCCCCTCCCCCTCTCTCTCCTCTCTCTAAAATCAATAAAATCTTTAAAAATTATTTTATAAAAAGAATAGGGGCATTGAGATTTTTCTAGGAATAGCTTTGCTCTTAATTATGCATTTGTCCAATTGCTTCCACGAGTAAAGTCCTGGAACTCAAAATCACTGAGCAAAGTCTCTTTTATATGATACCATTTAAGGTTTAGAGGCAGGTTCTGGGGCCATAAAATATAAATCCTGTATTTTGCAGCCCTAAGGCCATGGATCTGTTCTTTAATCCCTCCGGCCCCTGTTGTTCAACTGAAATTAAGATAATAATAGTACCTGCTTCATAGATTGTTGTGAGGATTTAAATGAGATGATGCACGTGAAGCCCTTAGCGCAGCGGCTGACAGAATGAGCACTCGACACATATTTTCTATAATTACATTGCAAAGTGATCTCCAAAAAGATCATGTCAATTGTCATTCGTACAAAGGTCAAGTCCTTTGAAAGAGTTCATAGGACTTAAATCAAATAAGAGTTAAAAAAAAATAGCAACGGGGCTGGTCCTTCACCCATCAGAATGACAGGGCCAATTTACCTCCACTTTGAGCTGTTTTCCCAATGACACAGCCTTTCCATCCGCAAGTGTTTTCATCCAGTCCCCCTAGTGGCCAAGAGACTGAAATTTCAAGATAACTAACCCTGTGCTTTCCAGGTTAATTCATAAAAGGGAAATAAAACCACCCCAATTTAACAAAACAAATTATAATGACCCCGGTAGCACCCCTTAAGATAATCTTCAGCCTCTGATTTCTAAAAGTTGCCCATTGGCAAATACAAATTCTCCAGATTCTGATTTAATGAGACAGTAGTGTGTTTGAGCATCAGGATTTTAAAAAGCTCTCCAGGAAATTCTGATGTTCAGCTGAGGCTGAGAACCACTAGACTAAAGAAAGTTGGCAGGGATGCCTTCTAACTCATTTTAATGTCTTTCCAATCCAATTCTCTATCAGACAGGCTAGAGAGGAGCTGCTTCCTCTCTCACTGCTTCCTCTGTTCTTAGGAGGGTTCCAAAGAGAATAAACAACAAAGTTGAATAATTCCCCTGGATCTAACTCCTGTTGCCTCTGTTCAGTTGGAAATAAAGTCGGAGCCACAAATTGCACCACATAAGTAATTTCTAGGAGCGCATTCAAAAAGGGAAAAAGAGGTGAATAATTTCAATGATATATTTTATTTAACCCAAATATATCCCAAACAATATCATTTCGATGTGTAATTATTATGAAACATTATTAATGAGCTAGTCTACATTTTTTTTCCACTAAGTCTTTGAAACCTGGTGCATATTTTACACTCACGGCACATATCAATTCAGATCATCTTAAGCACTCACTCAGTAACCATATGTGGCTAGTGGCTACCATATTGGAAGCCACGGGTAGAGGTGAAGTGCAAATTAAGTAATTAGTTAATTAAGGCCCAGTCTCCTCTCCCTTAAAATGGGGGTACAGTAGTGCTGTTCCTTGGCGTTATTATAAGGGTCAATGAAATGCCTATTACAATTCTGAGTGGTTACTGAGCTCTTAATAATATTGTTTCTTTTGTCTTTTAAAAAAGATTTTATTATTGCCTGACCTGTGGTGGCGCAGTGGCTGAAGTGTTGACCTGGAACACTGAGATCGCCGGTTCAAAACCCCGGGCTTGCTGAGTCAAGGCACAGAGAGGAAGCAACTACTATGAGCTGATGCTTCCCGCTCCTGCCCGGCTCTTTTTCTCTCTCTCTCTCCTCTCTCTCTAAAAAAAAAAAAAAAGATTTTATTGATTAATTTTAGAGCAAGAGAGAGAGAGGAAGAGAGAGAGAGAAACATCAACTTATTGTTCCGCTATTTATACATTCGTTGGTTGATTCTCATATGTGCCCTGACTGGGAATCGAACCCTCAACCTTGGTGTATCATGACAATGTTCTAGACAACTGATCTACCTGACCAGGGCTGGTTTCCTTTGTCTTAAGGGGGAGAGATGCACCAGGTCATATGGTAGACGGAATGACTCCTCTTTTCCCTCTGAAACGGGTTTTCAACACGTTTAATCCATGTTCCCTTTTGCGAAACATAAGAAACTCATGCTTTCTTTCTGTATACTTTTAACTCCAAACCACAAAAAAAATTTTAATTTCATGACTGTAAATAAAAGAAATAGCACAAAGATTATGTTGTTATTCCTCTCCCTCCCCCCACCTGGGGGCATGTGCCCCCCACTCCCCTTTCTATTGTGAGTCCCCCTCTAAAACATCTTCCTCACTTCAAGATTGCTCTCTAAACCTCAGATGAGCCTGGCATTCCTTTAAAGTCTGGGAGTGTAAAGCAACTTCTTTATCACTACAAAAACAACACATGCTTCCTCTAAAAATACCAGAAAATATAGTGAAGCAGAAAGAAAATCGGAACCACCAGATTCCCACAGTCCGCAGGTTGAACGGCAGCTGTTTCCAATGCTGGCTGCTCGTTAGGGTCACCTGGGAGTTTAAAGCTAATGATGCCCAGCTTGCACCCCAGAAATGGTGATTAATAGGTCTGGGTGCCACCTGGTATCAAGATTTTTTTTAAATGCTCCCCAGGTGAATTCTAATGAACACCCAAGACAAGAACCGGTGTTTCAGAGCAGTGGTTCTCGGAGTGTAATGTGCACACCAGTCACGTGGCGACGCTGTCAAAGGGCAGACTCTCAGCCTGGAGCGAGGCCCCGGATTCCACATCTCCATCACACCGATGCTGACGCAGCAAGGCTGCCAGCCACGCTTGTAATATTCCAGATCCTCAGCTATTTATAGATATCTATAGGTACTTTTCTCTCAAAATATCCCTGCCGTAGTCTTGTTTTCTAATCTTTTGTATTCAGTGCTCTATCATGACCTCCTTTGCATGTTAAAAAATATACCTCCACAAGGTCACTTTGATCGGCCACATGAGATTCCATTTTAAGGACGTACAACTGTAGGCCTCTTAGTGCAGTGCTTTTGGGGGCAGGGGAGCGCGGCTGGGGTGTCAATTCATCTGGGAAATGCAACCTCTGCCTCCATCCTGGCGACACAGATCAAGGTTGGGCTCCCCAAGCAGTTCGGATATACGATCCCTCTCCCTTCTCCCAGGACCTTGAGAGCCACTGTTTTAACAAGTTCCTATTTGAGGGGCATAAGATTTCCATCAAAAATTTTTGCAAAAAAAACCAACCTGGAAAGAAAAGAATAGGTCACATCAGTCTCATGAGGTGTTATTACTGCCCCCATTTTATAGCTAAGTGGCTCCTAGAAGTCCACATTTGTAAAAATTTGCCCACGAGATTCCACTAGTCACCTGGTTCAGAAATCATTGAAATTCCAATTTACCATATTTTTCGCTCCATAAGATGCACTTTTTTTCCCCCAAAATGGAGGGGAAAATGCCCATGGCGTCTTACGGAGCGAATGTTCTTTTTTTTTTAGCTGCTGCGGTTTTCCGAACAACTAGAAGAGAATTTGAACATTAAAGTCTTTTCACACTTGTTCATAACAGTGCTAATGGTTGTTAATGCTGCTGTTGAGTTTACATTGTTGAAATCTTATTGTGGTGTATTTTGTTAAATATTTTAACACACCCACACCATTTGGTTTAGAATTTTTTTTTTCTTATTTTCCTCCTTAAAACCTTAGGTGCATCTTATGGTTAGGTGTGTCTTATTGGAGCGAAAACTACGGTAAGCCTTTCATGCTTGCAGGAAGGATAACATGTTTCCTGGATAAAGCCAAGCTCAGAGCTCTGGGCACCTCCCGCCATGGCCCTGGGATGAAGCACAAGCCCCAGACAAAGACACACGTCTCCCATGGCCACGGATGAATGGACCAAGGGCGGGAAAACCACACAAGGCTAGCCAGTGAATGGCCTAACCAGCTGTAAAAACGCTGGCTTCTCGGACAGGAGGCAGGAGAAGCCATAGAGGCCCAGGGATAATGCTAAGCAGAGGTTTGGAGAGAGTGGGAGCCAGGAGGTGGAGGAAGAAAAGTGAGAGGTAGGTTGGCAGCAATAGAAGTGTGAGAAGCAGAGGCAGGGGGGAGCTGTGTCACCATCATGCTGAGGAGTGAGCAGTCTTCTGCCAAGGTGGGGACAAGTCATTGTCCTGAGAGCTCTGGGTCCCGGCCCCTCTCCTGGTTTCTGAGCTGTGTTCTAGTTCCAGTGACACCAGCTAGGAAGCCTCTTTAGGTGCTGATCTGGAGAACCCTGTTTATTACAAGAATAAAGCCCAACACACATACCAAGTAATCTGATTCATTCACTAAATCTTGTGAATAAAAGATATAAAATCTCTCCTGAGCAGGTGGTGGCACAGTGAATAGAGCATCGAACTGGGATGCGGAGGAGCCAGATTCAAAACCCCATGGTTGCTAGCTTGAGCCCAAAGGTCGCTGGCTTGAAGCCCAAAGTCGCTGGCTTGAGCAAGGGGTCACTCACTCTGCTGCAGCCCCCCAGTCAAGGCACATATGAGAAAGCAATCAATGAACAACTAAGACTAAGGAGCCGCAACAAAGAATTGATGCTTCTTATCTCTCTCCCTTCCTGTCTGTCTGTCCCTATCTGTCCCTCTCTCTGTCTCTATCACAAAAATAAACAAACAAATAAATAAGATATAAAATCTCATTTTAGTTGGAAGAAGAATAGAAACAGAGTGATTGGAGAAGATGGAGACTGGTTGGTCCCTGGGGAAGAGTGAGAGAAAACATTGCAGAGAGGATAAAGTTGGGGGGATAAGGGAACAAACGTCTCCATCGGTACCTGGTCTAAACTCTTTGTGGCGCCTGGACGGACTAGTCAGAAAGAGGACCCAGCTGGTGGCTGGAGTCAGAGGGAAGGAAGCCGAGCTGCACAGTGTTGTACAGAAGGCGCCGGAGGGGCGGTGTGATGCCCAGGGAAGGCTCAGATGGTGCCGAGAGAGGTGACTTCCCCAAGGTGCCCTTTGCTCTGGTGATGACCAACCAGAACTAGGAACCAGACTTGCCAACCTAGAGTTCAGTCTTTCCATCCAGAACCAGAGTAAAGATTCTGGCCCACTTTCAGAGGACAGAACTTAGGCATCCAAAAAGTTTCCACCATTTTCCCTAAAAAAGAAAAGAAAAGATGCAGAAGCAGGAACTAGAGTTAGGGGTCAGCGTCTTGCTGGTGACCATCTGGCCCACTGGTTTATACAAGTCCTCAGCTACCATCTAACCACCAAACAGAACTGGATTTCATCAGGACCTTTCCAAAAACTCCGCTTTAGTGACTTAAGTATCAGTCTGAGAAGTACTATTTTTCTTTTTTTTTTTCTTTTTTTCTTTTTTTCTTTATTCATTTTTAGAGAGGAGAGAGAGAGGGAGAGAGAGAGACAGAGAGAGAGAAGGGGGGAGGAGCTGGAAGCATCAACTCCCATATGTGCCTTGACCAGGCAAGCCCAGGGTTTCGAACCGGCGACCTCAGCATTTCCAGGTCGACGCGTTATCCACTGCGCCACCACAGGTCAGGCTATTCTTCTTATTATAGAATAATAATAATAAATATTATTCTCAGTATTATAAATATTATTCTTAGTATTATAGAATAATAATAAGATCAGTAACAACAGCTAATATGTGATATGTCCTTAATGTGGTCCAGACACCATGTCACAAGCCTTATACCCAATAGCCCATTTCCTTTTCACATCAGCCTTATGACATAGGTACTATGTCCCCACTTTTTAGATAAGCTGATGCTCAGAGAGGCTCGGTAATCTGACCAATGCCATAGAGCTAACTAGAGAAGAAACAGGATTTGTGTTATATCTGTCTGAATCCAGACTAGTCTATGCTCTTGGTCACTTGAGCTATACCGACTCTCATCAATTCTGATGGTTAAAAGTGATGGTAGAGCCTGACCAGGCGGTGGCACAGTGGATAGAGCGTTGGACTAGGATGCTGAGGACCCAGGTTCGAGACCCCGAGGTCGCCAGCTTGAGTGCGGGCTCATCTGGCTTGAGCAAAAAAAAAAAAAAAAAAAGGCCCTGGCCGGTTGGCTCAGCGGTAGAGCGTCGGCCTGGCGTGCGGGGAACCCGGGTTCGATTCCCGGCCAGGGCACACAGGAGAAGCGCCCATTTGCTTCTCCACCCCCCCCCCCTCCTTCCTCTCTGTCTCTCTCTTCCCCTCCCCTAGCCAAGGCTCCATTGGAGCAAAGATGGCCCCAGGCGCTAGAGTGGCTCTGGTCGCAACAGAGTGACGCCCCGGAGGGGCAGAGCATCGCCCCCTGGTGGGCAGAGCGTCGCCCCTGGTGGGCGTGTCGGGTGAATCCCGGTCGGGCGCATGTGGGAGTCTGTCTGACTGTCTCTCCCCGTTTCCAGCTTCAGAAAAATACAAAAAAAAAAAAAAAAATGCTCACCAGCTTAGACCCAAGGTTGCTTTCTCAAGCAAGGGGTTACTCGGTCTGTTGAAGGCCCGTGGTCAAGGCACATACGAGAAAGCAATCAATGAACAACTAAGGTGTCGTAACGAAAAACTGATGATTGATGCTTCTCATCTCTCTTCGTTCCTGTCTGTCCCTATCTATCCCTCTCTCTGACTCTCTCTCTATCCCTGTAAAATAAAAATAAAAATTTTTTTAAAAGTGACAGTAGAGATGATTTAGGTTCAAAGCCGCATCTAAAATATGAAGACATCTTCAAAATTTCCCTGCTTGATAGAATAGTAGACTTGGAAAAGTAAGAGTGCCCCAGTCACCCGGCTCAGCCACCGAGGGTGAAGTCAAGCCCCTAGAGGCAGCAACTTCCACTTGCAACACAGCCAGAAGTTTATAACATGCTAAACTCTTTCTGGAACCTTCCACCTCTGTGCTTCTCCAAGTGGTAGATAAACTTTGAAAAGCCATTAGGTCTTGAATTAGACAGCCAAATCAAAGCTGGGACGATGAATCGAACACCATCTTTCACCAGAGAAAGAGATCAGCGAGTCACTGCGCCAACACAGGGCTTTGCTGTTTGCCAACAAGGGACAACCCCAGGACTCGTTCCCATGGCACAGAGAGGGCCTCAGAGATTTCCTCTGGAGAAGTTTCTACGAGGCCGCTTGTGCTACCCCGGGATGGTGGGGCCGAGTCTGAGGACTGTGGAGACAGGAGTAACGGAACTTGCTTTTACTTTGCCCTGTTTTATCAAGCCTGCTAAGGAGGAACATGGTCTGTTGAACTAAATTCTTATCCAAACAATACAATCAACTTCCTCCTCCTCCTTTTCCTTTTCCTTCTCCTCCTTTTCCGGCTCCCTGAAGCTTCCAGAAAGTAAATTTTTCATCTTTCATTCAATATTACTTCTGTGCCTGCTGAGACTCCGGTGTATATCTCTGCTTAGAGGCGGGTATCAGCCTCCAAACTGTGATGTGATTTGAAGAATGGTGGAGGGCCAATCTATCCAAGCGCTGGACACTATAATTTAAAAAAATTACTCACCAGATAGTTCCAATGTTATTAAACTATATTAAAGTGTAAGAGAGAAAGACGGCCTTCAGACTCATTTTTACAAACCCAGTATTATATGGAGACCAAAGCCTGAAAAATATAGCAGCTGAAGAAACTACAGACAAATTTCACTCATGAATATGGATTTTAAAAATTAGAAAAACTCCGCATTCATTTCTGATAAAATCTCTTAATTAAAAAGAGAAATATTTCCTTAACATAATAAATATATGCAGTCAAACCAAAAGCAGCATCACATGTAATGGTGAAATACTAAAAAGACACCCAGTAAATCTAAGAGAAGGACAAAGATGGCCACATCACCACTACTATGTCCCATTCTCCTGAAGGTATAAGCCAATGCAATAATAGAAGGGAAAGACATAGGAAGTAAAAAAAATATTAGTAAACAAGATTTTCATTAATTGTAGATATTATGATTACATACTTTGAAAACTTAAGAGTAAGACAATTGAGTCCTGGCCGGGTAGCACAGCGGGTTAGAGCATCGTCCCAATACACCAAGGTTGAGGGTTCAATCCTCGGTCAGGGCATGTACAAGTGGAATAACAAATCGATGTTTTCTCTCTCCCTTTCCCTTCCTCTCTCTAAAATCAACTTTTTAAATTTAAAATTATAAAAACGAGTAAGACAATTGCAAAATAAATATATGAAAGTGAACAGCTGTCCTATAAATGACTCAGATCTGAGAAAACAGAATTCTAAGATGGCAATGGGAAAGATAAGAATCAAACTCATTTCTGCTGTAGAATCCAATGCTAAGAATTGGGGGAACCAACGACCTTTGAAAGTGAAGGAGGGATAAACAAAAAGAACTAAATGAAACACTGTTTAAAAAGGCAGTTGGAAGCCCTGGCCAGCTAGCTCAGCAGTAGAGCTTCACTATTTATTTATTTATTTATTTAAGAGAAGAGAGAGAAAGGGAGGAGGAACAGGAAGCATCAACTCCCATATGTGCCTTGACCAGGCAAGCCCAGGGTTTCCGAACTGGCAACCTCAGTGTTCCAGGTTGACGCCTCATCCACTGCACCACCACAGGTCAGGCAGCAGTAGAGCTTCAGCCTGGCGTGTGGAAGTCCCAGGTTCGATTCACAGCCAGGGCACACAGGAGAAGCACCCATCTGCTTCACCCTTCACCCTCTCCTTTCTCTCTATCTCTCTCTTCCCCTCCCACAGCCAAGGCTCCATTGGAGCAAAGTTGGGCCGGGCACTGAGGACAGCTCCATGGCCTCTGCCTCAGGCACTAGAATGGCTCCTGCCACAAAGGAGCAACAGCCCAGATGGGCAGAGCATCGCCCCCTGGTGGGCATGCTAGGTGGATCCCAGTCGGGCACATGCAAGAGTCTGTCTCTCTGCCTCCCTGCTTCTCACTTCAGGAAAAAAAAAGGCAGTTGGAGCCCTAAATACCCTCCCTACTCCCTGTGCCACAACAGCAAAAGACTGAAGGTTTATTCTCTGGAAAGGGAAAACTTAGAGAGACTCTGGTCTGGAGGACACCGGGCACACTTGAGGGCAAAGGAACAGATGAAAACATCTGTGAGTATTAGACGCTGAAGCTTCTGCCCTCCTCTGCCTCTGCTTCTAAAAGATGGCAGCCTGGCTTTTACCCTTCCAGAAGGAGACAGGAAAAGATTTATCTGGGGAATCTGACCAGCTCACAAGGAAAGATATAAAGATAGAGACACCAAAGTTTCTCCCAATGATACCATAGGCAGAATGCCCCACAAACCCTTCCCTGGGCAGTCAAAGCTTCCAGTCAGCTTAAATGGGAGTAGATGACCCAAGATCACCAGGCATCTGAGGAAAACTTCTAACATGAAACATAGAAACTAAAATGTGCAAACAGAAAAAGGAACTCAGAGGAAGTGGATTGATTAAGAAAGCAGAGAAGAAAGCAACAACAAAACCAAAAAAGCTATAACTGATATCCTTAGCAAAATGAAAAGATATTGTTGATATTGCCTCCATAAAATAAGAATAGAATCCTATAAAGAAAAAATACTCAGAGAAAAAGAGTGGGAGAGATGTGTTCAAATTTAAAGGAATAACATCAGAGATTTGTTTTTAACTTACAGAAGATTTGTAAGATGAAGTTGAGAAAATCTCCCAGAGTTAGAGCACAAGGAGATGGAAATTAGGAGAAAAAAAGTGAAGAAAATTAGCCCTGGCTGGGTAGGTCAATTGGTTAGAGCAGTGTCCCGATATACCAAGGTCGCAGGTTCGATCCCTAGTAGGGCACATACAAGAATCAACCAATGATATAGACAACAGTGTGGTGATTGCTGGGAGCGCTAGGGTGATGGAAGCAGGTATAGGGGAATAAATAAATAAATGATGATGGATGAAGACTTGACTTGGGGTGGGTGAACACACAAAACGGTGTACCAAGCTGTGTTGTAGAACACACCTTGAAACCTGTATTATTATATTAACTAGTGTCACCCCAATAGAGTTCAACTAAAAAGTAATAAAACAAAACAAAAAAAGAATCAACCAATAAATGGAACAATAAATCAATGTTTCTCTCTCTGTATCTCTCTAAAAATTAAAAAACAAACAGATTTAATGAGGAAAGGAGCGGGCAGTCTACTGTATACGAGTGTGGGCCTGTGTTCCATGAAAGGGAGCCCACGCCTCGAGGGGCTCCTTCTCTTAGGGCAAGCACGAGGACCACTTTTTTCATTTTTTTTATTCATTTTTTAGAGATGAGAGAGAGAGACAGAGAGAGAGAGGAGAGACAGAGAGAGAAGGGGGGAGGAGCTGGAAGCATCAACTCCCATATGTGCCTTGACCAGGCAAGCCCAGGGTTTCAAACTGGCGACCTCAGCATTTCCAGGTCGACGCTTTATCCACTGCGCCACCACAGGTCAGGCCACGAGGACCACTTTTTCAGCGAAGCACAGCTTGGACATTTGGGCCATCTGGACAAGGTGGCAGCCAGAGTTTAGACACAATGTGCAGCAAACAAGGCACTCATCTCTGTGCAAAATTTAAGAAAGCACCAAAACCTCGGTAATCAAGATAAATTACATTTTAATGTAATATTTTAAAATAAAAATTAATGTATAATTCAATATGATTTCTCATGGTGCAGTTACTGAGCCTATCTTAATTTTAAATTTTGATTTTTTGTTCATCATAGATTTTTTTGCATTAATTTTGATTTTTTTAAAAAATATGGTATGGTATTAAATTTTATTTTATTTGATTATTGAAATTTAAGTGCCCTCTTTTTTTTTTTCTTTAATTTAATTTTATTTATTTATTCTTTGTATTTTTCCGAAGTTAGAAGCAGGGAGGCAGTCAGACAGACACCTGCATGCGCCCAACCGGGATCCACCCAGCATGCCCACCAGGGGGCAGTGTTCTGCCTATCTGAGGCGTTGCTCCACTGCAATCAGAGCCATTCTAGCACCTGAGTCGGAGGCCATGGAGCCATCCTCAGCGTCCGGGGCCAACTTTTGCTCCCGTGGAGCCTTGGCTGCAGGAGACAAAGAGAGAGATAGAGAGAAGGGAGAGGGAGAAGGGCGGAGAAGCAGATAGGCGCTTCTCCTGCATGTCCTGGCTGGGAATCAAACCCGTAACTTCCACCCGCTGGGCCGAGGACCTATCGCTGAGCCAACCGGCCAGGGCCTTAAGGTCCCTCTTAACTCAGCCCTTTCACCTAATTTACTGTGTCATCTGGGAAAGCCAGATGCCAGTGCCTGAATGGGGGACCCCCCCCACCCCACCCCCACCTTGTTCTACCGACAACCAGTGCAGTTGCAGCCCTGCCCACCGGGAGAAGTAGACTAAACTAGCCAGAATGAGCACTTTTGGACAATCATTATACCACAAAGATGTTCACTGAAGCAGTCATCAGATAGAAAAGAGTTGAAATAACCTAAATGACCATCAATATCAACTAGTAAAACTTTTAAAAAGGATTTCTATGAACCTGTAAAAAAGAATAAGCAAGACATAAAAGGTGGAGGGACAGGCAAGGTACAGAACAAATCATATAGAATGTGTCCATTTCAATACTGAAGACATAGTATATAATATTAATAATATTAGTGCAGCGCTTTCTATGTGCCAGACTCATTTAACCCCCACCAGCGCCCTGTGCAGCAGATACTATTGCTATCCCCATTTACAAACAGGAAACTCAGATCCAGAGAAATTAGGCAACCCTTCCCAGGTCACCCAGCTGGCAACCCGAAGAGCCAGGACTTGAACACACAGATAAATATTTGTGTATGTCCAAATGTAACCCTTAATGGTGGTATCTCTGCACAGTGAGATTGAGAGCCTAAGGTCTTTTAGATAGTTTGAATTTTCTTTTTGACAGTTAGGGTTGCGAGATAAAATATTTTACATTTGAATTTCCAAGACAGAACAAATTAATTGTTAGTATAAGTACATCCCTTGCCATAGTTGGGGAAAAATTGCTGCTTCTCTGAGATTCAAATTTAATTGGGTGTCTCGCATTTGTATTTGCTAAACCTGGCAACCTACTTATTATAATGAGCTTTCATTTACAAAGCCGGCAACTCCCTTGGTCCTGCACAATGAAATGTCAATTCTCCAGGAATGTGCCCATAATCTGATAAGGGTACACTTCAACAGGTGACACTGCTGACATTGCTATATTCGATTTCCACATATTAATTAGAGGTGATTCAGGGTGCCTGAAGCTCTATCTTCCCTTGATTTTTCTGACTGAAAAGGAGTAAGTTATCAACAAGGAGAAAACTCAGTATCCTCCAATATACAGTTTGGCTCTGTCTCCGGCACCTGGAGGACTCACCCTGGACCAGGCAGGGGCTTTTGTTCCTCAAGCGCCCTACCGCTAGAGAGTAGGCAAGTGGGCATAGGTATGGATGGCCATGTAGACCCCTGGAACACGAACCCCACAGCTGGGTGCTGCATTAGAATTTGCACAGGGTCTGAACCACAGGCCTCGCAAGCCTTGCAGGCAGCTGTAGGTGCTGCCCTTCCTCTGGGTCCACATCACAGTAGAATAGGTGTCTCCTTGCGCCAGGGTGACTAGAGTCTCTTTGGGATTCCTAAGGGAGGGGAAGAAATTGGCTTCAGACTTCCGGTTGTGAGGATGCCGAACACCATAACTCCTTTGGAATGTCAACTACTTACTGCTTACTGAATCCTCAACAGCAAAGGGACAGACATCAAGCACTTCGGCGTCCCAGCGGGACTCAGTCGTGTCCAAACAAATACAAGCTCCATTGTTACAGAAGAGGAACCCCAGGGATGGGAGA
The DNA here is from genome assembly GCF_036850995.1 of Saccopteryx leptura. Lineage (NCBI taxonomy): Eukaryota > Metazoa > Chordata > Mammalia > Chiroptera > Emballonuridae > Saccopteryx > Saccopteryx leptura. Next base: position 377,575,291 of record NC_089503.1, on the reverse strand, counting down.
AGCGGCTCACCACCCCGCGCGACCGAGGCCAACCTTGGGCAAGCGCGCCCCCTGCAGGCACGCAGCATCATTGCCCAGGAGGCGCCCTCTTATTCAGAGCCATGTCATTAAGGTGACCAACTCTTTTACAATGAAAAGGACAAAAAAAATTGAAGAAAACAATATCGTAAATAAAAGAAACATTTTATTCATTGCAAAAATAATACACTATAATATGATAAATGCATAATAAAAACATTTGTAATATTTTATATTGTAATTATGCTTACATGCCTATTAATTTTTATCAATAATTGTAAGAAAAAAGTATTCATTTAGTAAAACTAAATATCAAACAAAACCACTAATTTGGAGTGATATTTGGGTGTATTTATCATTTTCTAATTAAAAAATGTCTGTTTTAATGCAACTGTTTAATCAAAATGCATTATTTATAGATATGGTTAGATTTCCACTTTAAAACTCGAATTTTTAGAAAATACTTGTAAATAAAATTATATGTATTTAAAAATTATTAAATAGATAATAAATTAATAAAATGTGAATTGTGCTTACTTGTTTATGATTGAATATTCACTAAGAAAGAAATAATCATGAGTCTACAATGTCGTATATGCCCTGTCATGTTTCAGTAAGAAGTACACACCCCATTAAAATTAATAAAAAAAATATTATAATAAATATGTATGCTGCTAAGTGGGTACTAGACTTATTGGCGGATCACTTTGTAAGTTATTTAAATGTCTAACTACTATGCAGTACACCTGAAACTAATGTAATATTGAATGTTAACTGTATTTGAAAAATTTTAAAAAAAATTAAAAGCCTAAAAAAAATAAAATAAAATAAAAAGAAGTACACAAAGCCATTTGCACGCTCCGTATATCGCGCACTCTCTCAAGGTCTCCCGTGCGGAGCGCATGTGTCTCATAATCCCATCTCGCCACACTGCTCTGATCCTTGACGAATCGTCATGTCAAATACAAATATGTCACATCACCCGCAATGGATCAACTCTACATCAATCGCATACGGATTAGCCTTCCAATATTAAAAAGGAGGACACTTTTCAAGGGAGGATGGAACTTATAAAAGGACTGTCCTCCCTAAAGAAGGATGACTGGTCACCTTCTCACCCACCCTGATTTCTATCAATACAACCGCCCTGGGTGGCAGGCGGTATTCTTACACCTCGTCTGGTGGGGGCTCCTTTGAGAGGAGAATGAAGGGTCTTGTCCCAGTGGGCAGATTAAATGCAGTTCTTATGACATGAACCTGGACTCTAGAGAAAAAACAAGACATTCTCTCATGAAGTAAAGTGTCTGGCCTGGGATTAATGTGTAGGCCACTGGCTTGGCTGCTTGATTCAACTGTGGGGAAAATCTGACAAAATTAAGTTCCTGGTTCCTCATGTGGAGGCCACCAAATCCCTTCTGAGGGGTCCCTTTGGAATAAAGCCTACCCCTTGATGTTCTGACAAGATAAGGGAGGAGAGCAAGGGGACACATGACACCCAGGTGGGGCCAGGGCTCAAAACATTTAACAGCCAATATGCTATCCTCAGCAGCCCATGAGGTTGGCCTTTCCTCGCCTGCCTGGAGGTAACACCACACCCATTGCTGAAAGCTGCATTATACCTCCCTGCCACCCAGGCCATCAAGAACAAAGGCATGTTCACAATGATTTATGCTTAATTAGGTAAAAACAGCCATTATGGAATCAACTCTTAGCTTCCTTAGAAAGCTGTGCAGAAATATGGCATTCTTGATTCCTCACCATCTAGTTTAGAAACACAATTTTAGGCCCTGCTGGTTGGCTCAGTGGTAGAGCATCGGCCTGGTGTGTGGAAGTCCTGGGTTCAATTCCCAGCCAGGGCACACAGGAGAAGCACCCATCTGCTTCTCCACCCTTCCCCCTCTCCTTTCTCTCTATCTCTCTCTTCCCCTCTCGCAGCCAAGGCTCCATTGGAACAAAGTTGGCCCAGGCCTGAGAATGGCTCCATGGCCTCCACCTCAGGCGCTAGAATGGCCCCAGCCTCAACGAAGCAATGCCCCAGATGGGCGGGGCATTGCCCCCTGATGAGCATGCCAAGTGGATCCCGGTCAGGGCACATGCAGGAGTCTCTCTCTACTTCCTTTCCCCTCTCTGAAATTAAAAAAAAGGAAAAAAAAGAAAAAGAAAAAACAACAGCCACATACTCTAATTAACAACATTCAAATTATACAGTATTTGCAGATCAAAGCCCAGATAGGTATAAGCTCAACCACTGAAGGATTCAACTATTGACAAAAATAAGCATTGGGCGGAAGTAAATGCCAATAGTAATTGTCATGTGCAGATCTTAGATTACTGGAAATGATTTTTCAAAAAAAGTATAATAGTGTCCTTTTAGCAGTGAAAAATGAACACATTCATCCTTTCTAATCTACATTGAGTTTAAGTGCTTCACCTTCAACTGTTCCTGCAGGTTCTGACTGTGGGTGCCATATTGAACTACTCCCCTGAAAATGGGAAAAGATAAAACTACCATCCAGGCTAAAGACTAGAATCTCCTGTGAGAAATAGGACCAGACTAAGAGGAGAGACCTGTAGATTTTGCTATCAGAGACTTCTCAACAAAACGTCCCAGACAGACCATCCTAAAGCAGATTTCACCACCGATATGCCCTACCCATGCTTTCAGAACATCTCATCTACCACTCTTGAAATATCGTCTACTCTTGAAAATGAGCCTACAACTACCCATGAAAGCCTCTAATATGAAAAACAAAGATCAAACTAACTGAAAAAAAGAAATCAGATAAAACTGAAAATATACAAGAGGGAAGAAAACTTTAACAACAAAACAAAAACCCATACCTGCCTGACCAGGAGGTGGCACAGTGGATATAATGTCAGACTGGAATGCAGAGGACCCAGGTTTGAAACCCTGAGGTCGCCAGCTTGAGCACAGGGTTGCTGGCTTGAGTGTGGGATCATAGACATGACACCATGGTTCCTGGCTTGAGCCCAAAAGTCACTGGCTTGAGCCCAAGGTTGCTGGCTTGAGCAAGGGGTCACTCGCTCTGCTGGAGCCCCCTGGTCAAGACACATACAAGAAAGCAATCAATGAAGAACTAAGGTGCTGCAACGAAGAACTGATGCTTCTTCTCTCTCTCCCTTCCTGTCTGTCTGTCCCTCTCTCTGTCTCTGTTACACACACACACACACACACACACACACACACCTATATTGAAATCCTTAGAGACTAGCTATTAAAACCATGAAATAAGAACAAGATATTATTTTTAAGAGTGGTCAATGAACAAAATTGAGTTCCTGTACATTAAAAATTCATTAAAAGGATTGAAGATAAAGTTCAGAAAATCTCCCAGAAAGAAAAACAAAGAGACAAATTAATGGAAGTAGGAGAGAAAAGATAAGAGAAATAGACTAGCCCAGGAGTTCCAGGAGAAAAAAAGAGAGAAAAATAAGAGGGAATATTATTTTTAAAAACTAATTCTTTAAAATCTCCAAGACCTTAAGGACATGAGTTTTCATATTGAGAAGACCAACTTAGTGCTCAGCACCAAGACTGACCCACATTAAATAACATCATTGTGAAATTTCAGAACAATAGGGATAAAAAAAATAGATCCTTTAGGTTTCCAGAGATAGAAAAACATATCAGAAATAAAGAATCAGAAGTCAGAATGGCTTTAGATTTCTCAGTAGAAATATTGGAAGATAGAAGACAACTGGGAACGGCCTTCAAAATTCTGGAGGGAAATTATTTCCAACATAGAATTGTATACTAAGACAATCTATTCATCAAGTGGAAAAGTAAAATAAAAATTATTTCATAATTTCAAAGCCTCAAAAATTAATTTTCATGCGACCTTTCTTAGGTAGCTACTTGAATATATGCTTCACCATAATGAGGTAAAAATTCTAAGTGAAGGCTGAACACTTGTTTTGATCATTTCTTCATATGACAATAATTTTGTAATATTCTTCTACAGTTAGGAAGATAATTCAGTCTTTTCTTGAGCATAGTTAATAAAAATTTGTTTTTATTTTTGAAAGTAGAGATTTATAAAACAATTTCAAGCCCTGGCCGGTGGCTCAGAGGATAAAGCATCAGCCTGGTGTATGGATGTCCTGGGTTCGATTCCTTGTCAGGGCACATAGGAGAAGTGACCATCTGCTTCACCCCACTCCCTTTTCTCTTTCTCTTCCTCTTCCCCTCCCACAGCCAGTGGCTCAATTAGTTTGGGTATGGCCCAAGGGAGTGAGGATAGCTCTGTTGGACAGCATCAGCCTCAGGCACTAAAAATAGCTCAGTACTTGAGCATCCACCCTAGATGGGGTTGCTAGGTGGATTCCAGTGGGGCACATGTGGGAGTCTGCTTCACTATCTCCTCTCCTCTCACCTGAAAAAAAATTTTTTTTAAAGTAAAAAATCCAACTTCACATATACATAGTACTGATGTAATAAACACAGGTTAAAACAGAATTCTGATAAATTCTATTTATGTGTTTCCCACTGAAAAAGAAAAATTGTACAGTGCATTTATAATTGTTATGTGTTGCATTATTCAGCATATTTCTGCTAATAGAAAACTGAATTGCTGAGACCAAATCCATCAGTTGTAATTTCTTACATCTAATGAATGGACAAAAAATTCTACTGACTAGCTTCTGGCTCCATTACATTCAGACTTTGTTTTTCCGTTCCTTCTCATCTACTTCTGCTGCCAGGGACCACAGGACATGTTCATATCCTCCGACCCTGCACCTTCAGGTTACAACACAGGGTGAATTAGCACAATTGGAGGGAGGAATATTCCTGGAGCAATTCCTACAGGGTTGATTGGCACTGATTTAACTTTATACAGATGTGATGCAAACTGCAAAAATAAATCCAATTAAACCTAAACTAAATGGATCTCCAACTTACTTTCCCTTGGTTGTACCCCAGAACTTGAATGTGAAAGAATTGTGACAGACAGAAAATTGGATAGGAAAGAGTGAATTGAATAAGTCACAATTCAAATACCCTACGTTGCCAATTTTACAAAACTCATGATCATGTGAATACATCGCTGAGGAAATGAGGCCTCCTGAAGCATAAGTTTCACTAGCTTCACAGGAAATCTACTGTTGGCTAACAGGGCAACCAGTGCATTCAAAGTAGGTCAGAAAACTCCAGGAGAGGTTTCTAAAAAATAAGATTTATAGGCCTGACCTGTGGTGGCGCAGTAGATAAAGCGTTGACCTGGAAGGCTGAGGTCGCCGGTTCAAAACCCTGGGCTTGCCTGGTCAAGGCACATATGGGAGTGGATGCTTGCTGCTCCCCCCTTCTCTCTCTCTCTCTCCTTTACAAAAAAAATGAATAAATGTAAAATATTTTTTTAAAATGTTAAAAAAAAAGAGATAAGATTTATAGACAACTGGATATGTCTCAGTATAATGAGAGATTTAGCAATTGGTGGAGAGGGCTTGAATATTCTGGTGTGTTCAAATAAAACTATAAAAATGAAAACTAAGACAATTATTAACTCCATGAAAAACAGAAAGTTGATCTGTGGGGGAGTCATTATAAATTACTGCATGACTCAGCTATAAATAACTTTTATCAGCGTGGTAATATAAACGGAAAATTCACCCATCTACATCACAATGTTACCAGACTGGGAGGAGGAGGAATGGGAAGCGTGGTGTATGGTGGGGACAAGGACTGAAAGAGAGTGATCTTTTGTAGCAGACAATGCATAAATAATGTCTAAAATGGAAAAAAATCAAGGAGCAATATAAGAAAGCTATTTTGAGAAAATGGAAGAACAATGTAACTCTTGAAATTTGCACTCATGTGAGTATGTCTGTGGGACTGATAAAATCTTAGAGCTAGACCCTGGATTACAGGATAGGATATGTGTTGTTGTTGTTTTTATGATGGAATTTGTTTATTTATTTATTTTTAATTGCTTTGAGAGCAGGAAAGAGAGAGCCAGACAGGAAGGGAGACAGAGAGTGAAGGAGGAGAGAGAATGAGAACCATCAACTCATAGTTGTTTCGTTTTAGTTGTTTATTGATTTCTTCTCATACGTGCCTTGACCAGGGAGCTCAAGCTGAGCCAGTGACCTCTTGCCCAAGCCAGCGGCCTTTGGGCCCAAGACAGCGACCTTGGGCTTCAAGCCAGCAAACTTTGGGTTCAAGCCAACAACCTTGTGATCATGTTGATGATTCCATGCTCATGCCAGTGACCTCGGGATTACAAACTGGGGTCCTCAGCATCCTGGGGTGATGCTCTACCCACTGCACCACCATGGTCAAGCTCAATTAACAAACTTTTTAAAAGGATAGCCAAAGGCTCAATTCTTATTAGGGAGTTTATTAGGTCTGAAGGAATAATATAAATGGTAAAAAGACTAAAGGAGCAAAGTTAGGCTCAGAGTGGACAGGACTATGGAAAAGGCCCATTTGAGTGGCCACCTATCACACCCAGGCATGTAGGGCCAATCAATTACTTAGAACTTCTCAAGGAAATTATTCTATACATGAACTTGATTATTTTAATTACAAAAAGAATAAAAAAATTAATTTTCCTTGAAATTAGGACATAGCGGGAACAACATGACCTAGAAGGAATATGAGCCTTAGACTTAGAGAAAGCTTAGTCCAAATGCCAGCTCTGCTTCTAATCTAACCATGTTACTGAATTGACTAGCCATTTATGCATATGACACCACCTCTAAATTTACCTCTAAAACATTTAGTTCACAATCCTGCAGGTCAGCAATTCAGGCCAGTTCTTCCGGTCTCCCTGGATTCCCTTCGGTGCCTGCAGCTACCCAGGGGTCAGCTCAGTGGCTCTGCTTCCAGGAATCGGCAAGCTGCTTGTTAACTTGTGTATCTCCATTCTCCGTGTGGTTTCTCATTCTCCAGCAGGCTAGCCCTAACTTGTTCTCATGGAAAAAACAAGGTTCAAGAAAGAAGGTGGATGTGTACAAGACCTAGGGACATAGGTGGTACACTGTCACGTCTGCCTGCATTCTGTTCTCTGAAGCAAGTCACAAAGGCCAGAGTCAGAGGATGGGAGGAAAACAGACTGCACTCAGACTGGCAGAGTGATACTGCAAAAACAGTGGCTACAGGGAGGCTGTTAATTAAGGCCATAAAACTGCAGTCAATTTACCACAGCGACTTTGGGCAAATTATTTTCATAAGCCTCAGTTTCATCATGTCTTAACTGAAAGTAACACCAAGCTGAAACGGTTTTAATAAAGAATAGGAATAATATGCCTGTTCCTGTTACTAGTGAGCATCACATTTATTACTTTATCTGAAAACTTTCTGCCATAAAGCCATAGCTTTCTTCTTGTTCTTAATTCTTTGCAATCTGTTTCAACCTCAGGGCCTTTGAAACTGTTTCCTTTGTCTAAAATGCTCTTGTCAGCCTGACCTGTGGTGGCGCAGTGGATAAAGCGTCACCCTGAGTGCTGAGGTCACCACCCCAGAAACTCTGGGCTTACCTGGTCAAGACACATATGGGAGTTGATGCTTCCTGCTCCTTCCCCTGCTTCTCTCTCTCTCTCACCCTTCTCTAAAATGAATAAATAAAAATCTTTAGAATGTTCTTGTCCCAGATATTCATGTGACTAACTCTTTGCACTCAGGGCTCAGTTCAATTCTCCCCTCCTCAGCTCTGCCTCCCTGACCGAAATATCCAATGCTCCCACTCCCCATCACCACCTTCCATAAATTTTCTATTGATTTCCCTTTAACATCTGTCAATATCTAAAAATCATACTATATTCATCTGCTTATTTTTCACTGCCCATTTCTTCTACTAAAATACAAGCCTGCCTGACCCGTGGTGGCACAGTGGATAAAGCAACAACCTGGAACGTTGAGGTTGCCAGTTTGAAACCCTGGGCTTGCCTGGTCGAGGCACATACAAGAAATAATCAACGAACAACTAAAGTGAAGCAATTATGAGTTGCTACTTCTCTTCCCCTCCTCTCCATCCACTCTCTATAAAATCAATAAATAAAATCGTTCTAGAAAAATACAGGTTCATTGAAAGCAGTAATCCTGCCTGTTTGTAATTTATTTCTCCAATTAGTAAGAACTCAGCTGGCACTTGGAACTCAATAAAATATTTGTTTAATTAATTACCTAACTAACTGTCCATCGAACAGATAAAAATGGCACTAGGTCAGGCTCTGAAGGAATGGCACTTACGTGGAGAACTTCTTCTGAGGTGGTAGGACTGACCTCCAGGGGATGAGGCCGAGAGACCCAAGAAAGAGGCTGACAACTCCAGAGTTTTAAAAAAAGTTTATTAAGGAAACTTACCAACAGAATCAGAGCCTTGGGCAGCGGCAAGGCTATGGATCTCCGCACCCCAGAGGGAATGGGTGGCTTGATACATATTATACAGGCACTAGGAACACAGGCGGCTTATAACCAAATGGCATATGCTTTTTTTTTTTTTTTTGCCATCTGTTTTCATGACTCAACAAGCTTCATTTTTGCAATTTAGCTTTCTGACTCAGTGCTTGTGCCTTCAATAACTTCACAACTTTCTGCTCCTCAATGAGGAAAGCACGCCTGATCCTGTCACGGGCACATTTAGCACACATGGATCCACCTAGGCCCTGCTGACATGTGCCTTCATTTTGGACAACCTCGTTAGGACTTCAGGTCCCACAGCACCGACACCACGAAGCCCCCCTGGGCACATGCCACCTGCAGAGTTTGGTGCTTAACCAACCTTCTTGGTATAAAGGTAAACAATTCTATTACCAGGGGTTCCAGACAGCCTAGTTTTGTTAGAGGATGTATTGCAGGTCAGCCTCTGACGGTATGTCACATGCTGGACCGTTGGGAATGCCTTACACCATCCCCGGAAGAGTGGCATTTGCTTTTTAAGAGATGCATTTTCCAAAGCAGTGAATAACTTTAAAAAACAACTTCTTTTTCTTCTTTTCCAAGTGAGACGAGGGGTTATAGAGAGACAGACTCCTGCATGCACCCCCACCAAAAGCCACCCCACAACCCCGTCTGAGGCTGATGCTCTGCCCATGTTGCAACTGAGCTATTTTTTAGCACCTGAGGCAGAGGCTCCACAGAGCCATCCTCAGCGCTGGGATCCTATGTGCTGGAACCAATCGAGCCATGGCTGTGGGAGAGGCAGAGAGAGGGAGAGCAAGAGAAAGAGAGGGAGAGGAGAGGGAGAGGTAGGAGTGGAGAAGCAGATGATCACTTCTCCTGTGTGCCCTGACCAGGAATCGAACCTAGGACATCCACATGCCGGGCCAACACTCTACCACTGAGCTAACCAGCCAGGGCCAGTAAATAACTTAACGGACCTACTTCTCTATGTAAGAACATTCTTTTCAGCTGATATGCCCCCCCCCCCGGGTGACCTAGTTATCTCTGAGAGCAACATGCTACTTCCTCTTCTTCTTCTTCTTTTTTTTTTTTTTAAAAGATTTTTATTTATCTATTCTAGAAAGAGGAGAGAGAAAGAAACAGAAAAGTGAGGGAAAGAGCGAGAAGCATCAAATAGCAGTAGTTGCTTCTGATATGTCCCTTGACCGGACAAGCTCAGGGTTTCAAAACAGTGACCTTAGCGTTCCAGGTCGATGCTCCGCCCACTGCGCCACCACAGGCCAGGCAGGACGTGCTTCTTAAGATGGTGTCATGGTTATGACAAGCACTAAAACCCATTTTGCCTAACAACATGGATTAGTTACTTTTGTAGAAGGAGAAATATGAAATTAGGTGAAGATTTAGGATCATGTCTGGGCCCAGTGAGAAGCCACAGTGAGAAGCCGGAAACAGAGGGAATACCCAGGGTATTTGGAAATGATAGGTGGCCACCCAAGGGGGCCTTTCTCACATCCCTGTCCATGCCAAGCCCCACTTTGCTCCTTTGGCCCTTTCACCGGTCACATTATTCTTTCTGACCTAGTAAACTTCCTTCTAGAAATTTATCCTCTGGCTATGCTCAAAAAGAGTTTGCCCATCTATATAAATAGGGAATTCCACTCAGTATTACTTTAACACAAAACCCTGGAAAGAGCCAGTGAGTTCATCAATAAGGTTAAATACATTATGATGCATTTATAGCGTGGAATACTATGTAGCCGTGAAAATGATGAAGTATTATTAGGTTAAAAATTAATATGGACTCCTGGTTTATTCATTAATTTAATAAATATGTAACCTGACCGGTGGTGGTACAGTGGACAGTGTATGGACCCAGAATGCTGAGGTCCCCAGTTGGAAACCCTGAGGTCTCTGCCTAAACGCGGTCTTGTTGGCTTGAGTGCGGGCTCACCAGCTTGAGCACAGGGTCGCTGGATTGAGCGTGGGATCATAGACATGACCCCATGGTCGCTGGCTTGAGCCCAAGGTCGCTGGCTTGAGCAAGGAATCTTTCACTCTGCTGTAGCCCGCCGGTCAAGGCACATATGAGAAAGCAATCAATGAACAACTGAGGAGCCGCAACGAAGAATTGATGCTTCTCATCTCTCTTCCTTCCAGTTTGTCTGTCCCTATCTGTCCCTCTCTCTGTCTCTCTCTCACACACACACAAAAAAAAGAAAGAAAGAAAGAAAAAAAAGCTTTGTTAATATTATAATACTGTTAACAACAATAACATGTCCCAGCCTGACCAGGCGGTGGCACAGTGGATAGAGCGTTGGACTGGGATTCAGAAGACCCAGATTTGAGACGCCAAAGTCGTCAGCTTGAGCGCGGGCTCATCTGATTTGAGCAAAAGCTCACCAGCTTGAGCCCAAGGCCGCTGGCTCGAGCAAGGGGTTACTCGGTCTGCTGAAGGCCCATGGTCAAGGCACATATGAGAAAGCAATCAATGAACAACTAAGGTGTTGCAATGCGCAACGAAAAACTGATTGATGCTTCTCATCTCTTCGTTCCTGTCTGTCTGTCCCTATCTATCCCTCTCTCTGACTCTCTCTCTCTGTCTCTGAAAAAAAATGTCCCAAACCTGGACTGGGTCAGAATTTTTTTTATTTTTTAGCCAAATATAATTCACGATCTCCTTCTGAAAATAAATTAGCATGCCTGATGAACTGTGTAAGCAATTTCCTGATAAACTCTAAGAGAATTGAAGACTTGTTCTAGGAAACTCATTTATTCCAACTGTCAGTCAAGTGTCCAATTATCTCTAACCAAATATAATTTTATGTTGTGTCTAATCTAATAATTATCTATTTCTGTAAAACATCCCCATCAAGAGTAAACTTTGAATTGTCTTGGTAGACTTATTTTCTTTTGCAGTAAACTTGTAATAAATTTTTATAAGTAGTCATAACTAACTTGCTTGGAAATATTTTCTTCAATAGCAGTTAAACATGTAAAACTTTTAAAAACCTGGGCCCTGGCCGGTTGGCTCAGTGGTAGAGCATCGGCCTGGCGTGCAGAAGTCCCGGGTTCGATTCCCGGCCAGGGCACACAGGAGAAGCGCCCATCTGCTTCTCCACCCCTCCCCCTCTCCTTCCTCTCTGTCTCTCTCTTCCCCTCCCGCAGCGAGGCTCCATTGGAGCAAAGATGGCCTGGGCGCTGGGGATGGCTCCTTGGCCTCTGCCCCAGGCGCTGGAGTGGTTCTGGTAGCAGCACAGCGATGCCCTGGGGATCGCGTCGCCCCCTGTTGGGCAGAGCGTCGCCCCCTGGTGGGCGTGCCGGGCAGATCCTGGTCGGGCGCATGCGGGAGTCTGTCTGACTGTCTCTCCCGGTTTCCAGCTTCAGAAAAATACAAAAAACAAAAAACAAACAAAAAAAACCCTTTAAAAACCTGGATGATGTTCACCTCCGTTACTAAAGGATGAGGGGATGATAAACGACCGGTTGTAGAACTACAGGAATAGAATGTAATTTGTTCATTTATAAGACAAGTATTTGAGCGCCTACCATATCCGAGGCTTTGAAAAATACTTGAGTGTCTACTACGTTCCTGACACTGTTCTATAACCTGCAGATACAAAATTGAACAGATGGGATTGGGAGAGTAAAACTACAATTCCCACAATATCTTGCTCTTCCGCCTCTTCCCAGGTGGGCGCTTCTTTCCAATTATTCTTTTCCCATGATTCTACTTGTGCAGAAAAGCCCCGCCTACTTAAATGCCTTATGCCCAGTCTCTCGTTAGGAGATGGACTACAACTCCCACAATGCCCATGGGCGTACCCTATAAGGGCTCGACTTCTTCCCGGCTGTGCCTAGTACGACTACGGTTCCCAGAATGCTTTGCTTCCTCTCTTGGGTGTTATTGCCCCTTTCCCGGTGCGGGACACGGTAGAAGCGAGGGAGGATGCCAGAAAAGGGGTGTCTTGTGTCCTTCCCCGGAGCAGGGACGAGGCAGTGACTTGACTCTTGGGCGCTGAGCCCGGGAGGGAACCCAGGAGGCCGCCGTCCCTTCTGACTTGCTCTACTTGCTCTCTCCACGCTACTTTCCGTCTTCTACACCCGCCGCCGGCTGGACGGCTCCGGACAGACTGTCTGGGGCAGAGGTGGCGATCTCGGCCACCGGGGCTGTGGCCAGGCCGCGGCCCTTGGGGCGGCGGTAGCGGCGTCAGCGCTGGGGAGGAGGACGAGAGAAGATGGCGTCGGAGCTGGAGCCGGAGGTGCCGGCCTTCGACCAGAGTCTGCCGGAATGTTCGGCTGAGAAGACCGCGGGGGTGAGTGCCGGGACCCGGGTGGGGACGTCCGGCCTTTGCAAGCCGAACCCCGTGGGAGGACTGACTCCTGGAAATGCCGGAGCGGCCGGGCCTTGACTCGGTGTAACCACCGCGTCCGGCTCTCCGGCCTCCCCTAGTGGGGAGCTGTCGGGGGAGGCCACCGATCCTGCCCCTTTCCTTCGCTCTTTATCCTCAAATAGCCCCCGGAGCTGCTCTGGGCACCAGCCGCCTTTCCAGTCCCTTTCTGCCCGGGAGAACAAGCAGCTTTTCATTATTCCTCCTTTCCCCACGCTCCCATTAAGTCCCCAGCACATTATGCCAGGTCCTGCAAGACGGGAGGAGAAGATTTCCTGGTGTTTTGGGTATAATCGCCCTACTTTCTCTGCCTGATTCCTTTTCCTGAGATCAGGAGGAGCGTTGGCTGCTCCACCGAAAAATGCCACCTTTCAACGAGTCCCTACTCTGTTTCTGGGACAGCCCTGAGCACCGAAGGATGCAAACGACACCGTTCTTCCTCTTTCCCCTCTTCCGTGCGTTTTTACACGGGTTTGGTCAGTCAACAGCGTTGATGAGTGTGCGGAAAGCAGTGTTTCGCCACACTTGCGGAGTGTGAGAAAGAAGTAGTGGGCGCTGGGAGCTCAAAAAACTAATTTTTCTAGGAGTTTTGGGGGTAGTTGGGTGGAGAACAAACATTACATTAAACTTTGAAAGACCAGCCTTCGATAAACAGAAGTTAATAATGTGAGGTTTGGTCACAGCATAGTGGGAACAAGTTATGCCCCAAACTAAAACCATTCAAACCCGGTGTTGCGCTTGATGTGTAGTAAGAATATGCTCGTGTAAAAATAAGTAGCAGGGTTGTAAGATGATTACTTTAATAATCTCGATGGCATCTTTCTTCAAAGACAGGAAACACCCATTAGAACAGATTGTCCAAAATGATTATGAATGGACCAAAACAGCTCAGGCCTCATCGCTAAGGCCTTCTGTTTAAAAAACTACTAGGAAGGAAGTGAATTTGGATCACAATGTAATGAACAAAAATTTAGCGGGTCGCTGTAGGGATGCTGGTCAGTGAGGAGTTATTTTGGGTGAATTGATGAGGACACTAAAGTCAGAGAGGATGGAACAAATGACAGGAGTAGAGGTGAAAAGTTTAAAGAAATATATAGTTGAATGATAAGCGTTTGCTTTTTTTTTTAACCGACTTGTTTAATCTAGGTCAATTTTCATTTATAGTACTTTCTGCTTAATATTACAACCACTCAAGGATTTCCAGCCCCAGGGGCCTTTCATTTAGCAAAGAGATTTAAAAAAGAAAAAGTGTTACAAGTAAACAGTAAAATGGCAATCATGGTTCTCTGTCTCCATGTCATCCCGTTAATATCCATATTGATAACTAATCTGGTATTTTCTTCAAAGTAATATTTTCTTTTACTCCCACCGAATTTCTCGTGTCTGTTGGCCCAGTGATACAGGCTGTGTACTCTTATTTTCAAAATCCTGCAAGTGCAACTACTAATTAGATCAGAACTTCAACTTGGTGAGGTTCCTGAGGAAACCAGTTGGAAAACCAGTGCCAGAGACCCGTGCACCTAGGTCTGGTTGAGTGCAATTCTCAAGCAGGTGCAACAGAGAAAATGGAGGGAAACGCAATCAGAATTTATTGATTTGGACTTAATTCTGCTTCTCTCACCTTTTCTCCCTCTTCCTCTTTCACTGGTTCCAGCTAGGGCCCAGGTGCTGAGGATAGCCCGGTTTGTCAGAGCTAGTCTACTCAGGTGCTAAGAATAGCTCTATTCAAGCACGGCCCCAGACACGGTTTCCAGGTGGATCCCAATTGGGGCGCATGCGGGAATCTGTCTCACGATCTCCCCTCCTCTCACCCAGCCAAGCTATCCTCAGTGCCTGGGGAGGACGTGCAAACCAATCAAGCCACTGGCTGCGGAAGTGGGAGAGAGGGGCAGAGAGAAGCGGATGGTCACTTCTCCTGTGTTCCCTGACCGGGAATTGAACTTGGGACATCCATACGCCAGGCTGGCGCGCTCTGTCCACTGAGCCACTAGCCAGGGCCTGTGAAGAGTTTATTGTGTGCATTCAACTTAAGTTCCAGCATAGCTCTTCATCACATATTAAAATGAATCAAGTTTGCCCTGGCCTGTTGTCTCAGTGGTAGAGCGTCGGCCTGGCGTGCAGGGGACCCGGGTTCGATTCCCGGCCAGGGCACATAGGAGAAGCGCCCATTTGCTTCTCCACCCCCACCCCCTCCTTCCTCTCTGTCTCTCTCTTCCCCTCCCGCAGCCAAGGCTCCATAGGAGCAAAGATGGCCCTGGTGCTGGGGATGGCTCCTTGGCCTCTGCCCCAGGCGCTAGAGTGGCTCTGGTCACGGCAGAGCATTGCCCCCTGGTGGGCAGAGCGTCGCCCACGTGCCGGGTGGATCCCAGTCGGGTGCATGCGGGAGTCTGTCTGACTGTCTCTCCTCGTTTCCAGCTTCAGAAAAATACAAAAAAAAAAAAAGAATCAAGTTTTCTCGGGTTAGAAGTCAGTTTGGGGGAGGGTAAACACTTAAAGAAAGTAGCTATTGCAGCCTTTGGAGCTCTGATACTGTGGCTTGTTGGGATCACATCCATTTGAAATTACTTAGTAAGCACTAGTGTCCTGGGAACCATTTTATTTACACATGGCTTCTCTTCTATTATGAGGAAGAAGGACTCTCCTAACTAGTATGCCTCACAAATAAAAGCATGTAAGCACTCTCAATACTTTTAAGTTTAGGATATTAAAGAGAACCTCCCTTCTCAGTCTTCTGTTTTTCTTGGTGGAACTGATTCCACAGGTACGACTTTTCTGACACTTTTTGAGTCTTATGTTGGGTGCTCCACAGATTTGATTATAATATGTTCCAATGGATGAGTAAGAAGTAATGTTGCCTGACCTGTGGTGGCGCAGTGGATAAAGCGTCGACCTGGAAATGCTGAGGTCGCCGGTTCAAAACCCTGGGCTTGCCTGGTCAAGGCACATATGGGAGTTGATGCTTCCAGCTCCTCCCCACCTTCTCTCTCTGTCTCTCTCTCCTCTCTCTCTCCCTCTCTGTCTCTCTCTCTCCCTTTCTCTCTCCTCTAAAATGAATAAATAAAATAAAAAAAAATAAAAAGAAGTAATGTTATTTTCCCCCAAGTATAAAAGAAATACATATTATTATAGAAGTTTTATGCCTTGGTTATTTTTTTGCTTAAAAATTTTTAACAGTTTTATATAGTATTCAAATACACAGTTTAATTCTGTAGTTTTTACTATATTTACAGAGTTGTGCAAACATCACCACAGTCAATTTTAGAACATTTTTATCACCCCCAAACAATAATCCTATACCCATTAGCAGTCAATCCTCTCCTTTTTTTTTTTTTTAAGAGGGTCAGAGAGAGCGAGAGAGAGAGGGAGGAACATGGAGCTGCTCCTGTACGTGCCCTGACCGGGGAATCAAATCTGCAACCTCTACGCTCCAGGACAATGCTCCAGCCAACCATGCTCTGGCCAGGGCTTAACTTTTATTGATATATTTTTTAAAGGTTTTATTTATTCATTTTTTAGAAAGGGAGAGAGAGAGAGAAGGGAGGAGGAGCAGGAAGCATCAACTCCCATATGTGCCTTGACCAGGCAAGCCTGGGGTTTCGAACCAGCGACCTCAGGGTTCCAGGTCAGCGTTTTATCCACTGCACTTCCACAAGCCATGCACAACCTTTATCGATCTTGAGAGAGACAGAGAGAAGAAGGGAGAAGGGAAGCATTTGTTGTTCCACTCAGTCATGCATTTTTGTTGTTGCTTCCTGACCAGGGATCAAACCTGCAACCTTGTTGTTTCAGGATGACATTCTTTTTTTTTTTCTTTTTTTTTTTTTCTGAAGCTGGAAACGGGGAGAGACAGTCAGACAGACTCCCACATGCGCCCGACCGGGATCTACCCAGCACGCCCACCAGGGGCGATGCTCTGCCCACCGGGGGGCGATGCTCTGCCCCTCCGGGGGGTCGCTCTGCCGCGACCAGAGCCACTCTAGCGCCTGGGGCAGAGGCCAAGGAGCCATCCCCAGCGCCCGGGCCATCTTTGCTCCAATGGAGCCTTGGCTGCAGGAGGGGAAGAGAGAGACAGAGAGGAAGGAGGGGGTGGGGGTGGAGAAGCAAATGGGCGCTTTTCCTATGTGCCCTGGCCGAGAATCGAACCCGGGTCCCCCGCATGCCAGGCCGACGCTCTACCGCTGAGCCAACCGGCCAGGGCCAGGATGACATTCTTAACCGACTGAGCTAACCAGCCAGGGCCAGCAGTCAATCCTCTTTATTACCTAAACTTCCAAACTTTAGGCTACTACTAATCTGTTTTTGGTCTCCATTGATTTTCCCATTCTAGAAATTTTATATAAACAGAATGGTACAGTATGCTGTCTTTTGTGTTTGGGTTTTTCATTTATACTCCATTCCTTTTTATTGCAAAGTAATATTCCATTGTTATGCATATGCCATACTTTATTTGTTCATCAGTTGGTGAATATTTGGGTTGTTTTCACTTTTCAGATATTGTGAATCATGCTGCTATGCATATTTGTATACAGTATTTTTGTGGGTACATATGTTTTTATTTCTTTGGGCTTATACTCAGGAGAGATGTTGCTAGGTCAGATGGTGATACTATTTTTAATGTTTTTGAGGAACCCCTAAATTGTTTCCCCTGAAGTGTCTGTATCATTTTACATTCCCACTAACAGAGTATGAAGGATGTGGCTTCCTTCACATCCTTGTCAACACTTGTTACTGTTTTTTTTTATTATAGCCATTCTATTGGTTGTGAAGTAGTACATATATGCTTGTACAGGTATTGATCCACTTACGACCATTCGACTTTACGACCACAATCGCTAGCCATGACTGCTCCGCGTCTGGCAGTGCAAGCGTTGCCCAGCTGGGCGTACGGCAGTGCTGGCCAATAAAATATTTCATACGTGTTTCTATATTTTGATATGTTTTGCAATTGGGAAAATGTTTCCTATGGTATTTTTTACACCTGTATTTTGTATTTTTGTGTGCACCTATATTTTGTAATTTTGTATGTTTTGCAAATATTAAACCAGTTGTACTGGTA
The DNA here is from genome assembly GCF_036850995.1 of Saccopteryx leptura. Lineage (NCBI taxonomy): Eukaryota > Metazoa > Chordata > Mammalia > Chiroptera > Emballonuridae > Saccopteryx > Saccopteryx leptura. The sequence continues at coordinate 377,557,467 of NC_089503.1, read as the reverse complement.
ATGCAGTGTTTTACTTAAACCCGACAAATGTAAAAATAAGAAACAAAATGGTATAGAGATGATACAAATGGCATAAAATGAACAAAGAAAATTATGATATATAACAATAATGAGAGAAAATTATGATAAAATATGACTTAAAGGTTTTTATAACATCATTTCACAGTACTGTACATATAGCCTACTCAACTTATGACCAAATTGTACCTACGACCAGTCTGTCGGAACCAATATCGTGGTCTTAAGTCGAGCACTGGTTGTAATTTTGGTTTCAATTTCCCTATGACTTGTGACGTTGAACTTTTTTTCCCCCATTGATTTGAGAGAGAGAGAAAGAAAAGCATCAACTCATTCCGTTTAGTTTTGTGCTCATTCATTGCTTCTTGTACGTGCCTTGACCAGGAGTGGAACCCACAGCCTCTGTGCTGGCACAGTGCTTATCCACTGAGCCACTCAGGGCGATGTTTAGTGAGCATCCTTTCATGAGTTTTTGGCTATTTATATATCTTCTTTTTGGAAGTTTCAATTCCTATCTTTGGCCTGTTTTTAAATAAGATTTTTTTTTGTCTTTTATTATTGAGTTTGTATATTATTTTGACTTGTGAATGCTTTTATTCCTTTTTTAGAACTCATAATGTGATTTAAGTATTTCCTTATAATATATAGTCCTGAAAACTCCATTTCTGCACTTGCAATTGTTGTTTTACAATTAACTTACATGTTGATTATCCTTGTTGGAAAGCAAATCAGACGTGGTAAAGAGGATATAATTTTAATTGGGTGTAGAATAATTCGGTAATGTAAAAAAGCTAACCTCTAGGGAATCTTCGTTTTTGTGTTTATTGTAGTTGCACCCCATCCCCAGGCTTCGATTTAGCATTCAAAAAAAGGAACACTCCCAGAAACATTGTCATAACATGTTTACTTTAGTGAAATGAGTTGACAGTTTCTTCACTTCCCTGTCAAGGACTTCCAGTGCTGCAGTGTTTATTATTCTGCTGTGTACATTGGTGTGACAGCCACAGGTGTCTGAAATAAGGACAAATTAACCAAATTAGAAATCTCAATAGTTTTTCATGTTAAACACACTAGAAGCTTATGTTGGTGGGAACTAATGTGAAAAGCCGGAGATTTCACTCTTGAGAAATACATGAGGAGTTCTGAAAGGCAGCCAAAGACTTTATCTTCCTGCTCACTTTCTCTTCACAATTTTTCCCCTTTTAATTTATGCTGTTGCAAGTTAGTCATTCAGTATCTCTGGTATGGAATTCTCATGTAAAGATACTTAATTTTATATATTATTTAAATTTAGTGACACTAAAATGCCTGTAAAAAATCCCAAATCTATCACATGTTTGAATTTGGAATATATGCCTGCCTTTCTTGAACCAGATTTTAATATCTTGTTAATAATTTATAATAACATGTGATAAGTAATATTTAGAATGAAATGCTTGTTTATTAATAATATATTTTATATAAGTTAGCTGATTTTTTTTTCCATAACCAAAAGCTGATAATAGTTTCTGAATTTTTTGTATAAGATGTTTGAACAGATTTGACTTGTCAGTGTTGTTGGAATTGCAAAACAACACGATTTCTTTTAGAAAGCATTAAAATTCTGCAAGTGAAGTTTTAAGAGAAATGGGAATGTAAAAATAAAAACAAAAGTTGCTTTTAAAAGTAAACTTTTAAAATTACCTGAAGCATAATTTTCCAGGATCATGGAGGTGAATTCTTTGAGTCTATTTTTCAATTACAGTTGATATTCAATATTATTTGATAAATTTCAGTGTACAGTGTAATGGTTAGACAATATGATTTATGAAGTGATGCCCCAATAATTCTAGTACCCACCTGGGAATTCTTTGAATCTTTTTTTTTTTTGAGAGAGAGAGAGAGAGAGAGAGAGAGAGAGAGAGAGACAGAGACAGGAACATGGAGCTGCTCCTGATCGGGCCCTGATCGATCTGGCATCCTCTGGGCTCTGAAACAATGTTCCAACCAACCGAGCTATCCAGCCAGGGCAGTGTTTTGAATCTTAATGTTTAATTTTTCTTTCATAAACAGTAAATTGCTTAGGATAATTTGACTCTTATTTTCATTCATATTTTAAATAGGGTTTGCTGAGAATGGGTGAAACACTGGACATTTACCCTTGAATGTAACCCAAAAGTGTTTTGTTTGTTGTTTTTTTAGTTCAAAGAATTAGATTCTAGTTTGCTTGTTGGTTGATGACTCTTTGACTTTTATTGTTGACTACTATATTTTTTCTCATTCTTTTATAATTACTAAACTCTGCGTGTGTGCGCCTGGGTGTACTTGTATGTGTGATTTAGATTTAGAGCCGCTGCTCTAAAGGGAGAAAAAAACAAAGTTGTGGGATTGTCTCCCAAAAAGAGCTGTCTTTTTAAGAGTAATTTAGCCTCTTTTCTTCTTGCATAAAACTTCCATCAAGCCCTTTAACTTATGAACAAGTTTTTTACATTTTAGTAAAAGTTCTCTGAAATGTGCAATTGACTAGAAAGTTAATATATGCCACCTCATGAATATTTAAAGTCTCTTTATATGCTATTTTTATTTTTTTATTTTTATTTTTTATTTTTTTATTTTTTTATTTTTTTAGATTTGTAACTTTTTTTTTTTAGATTTTATTTATTCATTATAAAGAGGGGGGAGAGAGAGAGAAGAGAGAGAGAGAGAGAAGGGGGGAGGAGCAGGAAGCATCAACTCCCATATGTGCCCTGACCAGGCGAGCCCAGGGTTTTGAACTGGCAACCTCAGCATTTCCAGGTTGATTCTTTATCCACTGTGCCACCACAGGTCAGTATATATGCTATTTTTAGACGGAAGGAAGTGGTTGAAAGCTTGTACAAATAAGAGTTAAAATGAAGATCTTACTCTGTTGTCTTGTGCTGTTAGACATCATTTGAACATGAACTCTTTTGTTGAGGTTGTAATTTGGAATTTAAAAAGTCATAGGTAAACGCTGGATCTGTGTCACTAATTCAGTTAACTGCATTTTTGTAGAAGTGAGTTATTTTATATTTTTTATTTTTTTTTATTTTTCATTGATTTTAGACAGAAAGAGGAAGAGAAAGAAGCATATTTTTTAATTTTTATTTTTAGCACACGCAAGAGAGATAGATAGAGACTGAGAGACAGGAAGGGGGAGATGAGAAGCATCAAGTCGTAGTTGTGGCACCTTAGTTGTTCATTAATTGCTTTCTCATATGTGCCTTGACTGGGGGGGGGGGCTCCAGCTGAGCCTGTGACCCCTTGCTCAAGCCAGCGACCATGGGGTCATGTCTATGATCCCACGCTCAAGCTGGCAACTTTGGGGTTTCGAATCTGGGTCTTCAGATCCCAGGTCAATGCTCTATCCACTACAGTCAGGCAAGAAACATTCTTTTGTTGTTCCACTTAGATGTTTATTCCTTGATTGCTTCCCATATGTTTAGAAACTGCAGGCCTGGGATCTGCTTTATCTCTGCTTTCAATAAAACCACAGCGTGGCCTATGGTGGCGCAGTGGATAAAGCATTGACCTGAAATGCTGAGGTTGCCGGTTCAAAACCCTGGGCTTGCCTGGTCAAGGCACATATGAGAAGCAACTGCTATGAATTGATGCTTACCCCCCCGCTCCTTCTCCCTCCCTCTGTCTCTCTCTCTTTAAAAAAAAAAAAAAAGAGGTCAAACGGACTTGATGGCGAGTGAGTTATATAATGCCTTATTGTGGTCCTAGTCCTGTACTGCCTACAGAAGGTTGCTCCTCGAGTTGAGAGTTGAGAAGAGGGGCTCATTTCACTTTAATTTTACTTTCCCTTTAAGTAGGATTCTAAAATAATTTGTAATTTAATAGAGTTATAAATCTTGTCCTTTTTGGAAAGAAGACATACAGTGATGAGTGTTGTCAGTAAAATTATTTATAAGACTCTTATCATTATTAAACCTAAAGAAAATAGATTTGTTCAAATTAGTTTATTGACATTCTTTACAACTTTTTTCTTTTTATCTTTCTTTAAAGAAATGGCTGCAAGCAACTGATCTTACTAGAGAAGTGTACCAGCATTTAGCCCACTATGTCCCCAAAATCTACTGCAGGGGCCCCAACCCTGTTCCACAGAAAGAAGACACACTGGCCCAGCATGTCCTGTTGGGGCCAATGGAGTGGTACCTTTGCGGGGAAGATCCGACGTTTGGATTTTCAAAACTTGAACAAGCGAACAAACCTTCTCATCTTTGTGGTCGTGTTTTTAAAGTAGGAGAGCCTACATACTCTTGCAGGTAAAATATTGCAGTTCTCTTTCTAAAAAACACTTGTTTGTACTTGACTTTTTTTTCACCTGAAACTTTAAATCTTTGATTTCAAATTATGAAGGATAATATAAAGAGAAAAAAGAGTACATAGCAAGTATTTATATATGCAGTGTAATAAGTAATTATAAAACATTCATGTGATTATTTTCCAGATCAAGAAATAGGATATCACCAGCATTCCAGAAACGCACTGTGTGGTTTCTGCCTACCCCACAATTAATTGCTACCTTGACTCTTGTAATAATCGCTTCCTTGGTTTTCTTGATAGTTTTTAAGTTACAGTGATTGTTAATGTTCACATTATCCCGTATTTGGCCTGTGGGAGCCGTGTCACCCTAGCTGCTTTATCCTTTGCACAGGCCTTCAGTAGTGTTGGAGTGCTGCTTTGCTCTCTGGCTCAAGACGTCCATAGCTCATTTTTTACTTACTCTGACCCACCTAGGATCATGTTACCAGACCGAACCAGGTCCAAGTGCTCAGTAGTTGCCAGCTAAAAGATGATTTTATGAGAAGGAACTTTATTGTGAGCCAGCAGGCCAGGACAAACACCCAGTCCTTCTGTTTATTAGGGGAATCATGCACAAACATCAGGGTAGACTGTGCCATTGCATGTATGGGTGGGGACTTGCCAGCGCTTGCGCAGTCAGGAAACATGCTTAAACATATATCATGTTCAAAACTATGATCTGGGTGGAGATTTTAGTGTTCGAATGAGAGTATAGTGAGGAAAGTTCAGGAGGAGGTCACTGGAGGGTTCTTCAGCTGCTCCAGACTGTCTCAGGACCCCCACCCCCACCCCTGGTCCTGCAAAATACCCTGGGCTTGTTCCCGAAAAACAGTGTAGCAGTCGTCAGCATCAGGGATGGTAGGGTAGTACACACACGAGTCTGACCAAGTCTTGGTCTTTCTGTGAAACTTGAAGCAAACTTTCAAGATAGCATTACACAAACCTTACAAATTGTAGACTTATCTGAGTGAGTTATAGATTCCTCGAGACAGAGTTATAAAGTCTAAAGGAAGGGTAGTTGTGCTCGGTTACTTGCTAGGCTACATGTGTAGGTTAGGTTATAATCAGCCATTTCTGCAAGAAGTTTTCTTTTGGTTGGGAGTGACAGTTCGGAACTGTGATCTGAGTGTTGTAGAAGTACTGCTATTTTTATTTATTTATTTTAACGTCTTATGGAGAATTGAGTATACTAGAGTAGAAGATGGGAAAATACTCATCTCCTTTATGACTTTCTTTTCCTATTTCTCAGAACTAGTCGTTAACATTTTCTTACGTATCTTTTCAGAAGTTTTATATGCATATGCAGGCCTATATATAAAATTCTCTTAAACACACATGTGCAAACAGACATAAGAAAGAGAGTATGTTATCTATGTTCTCTATACTGGAATAAATTTTTCTTTCACTGTTTAACAAAATTTTGACATCTGGTCTTATCAGTTAATATAACTAGATAATCTGTTCTGTGGGTGTACTGTTTCTTTTATTTTTATTTTTTTAAGTCAGAGGATGCGAGACAGTGAGACAGACTGCCGTATGTGTTCTGGCCAGGACTCACCCAGCAACCTCCTTCTGGGGCCATGCTCAAATCAACAGCTATTTTTAGCACCTGAGGCTGACATGCTCAGACCAACCAAGCTTACTTTAGGGTTGACACTCAAACCAATCTAGCCACTGACTGCAAGAGAGGAAGAGGGAGAGAAACAAATGGTCTCTTCTCCTGTGTGCCCTGACCAGGAATTGAACCCTGAACATCCACACACTAGGCCAACACTGTATCCACTGAGCTAACTGGCCAGGGCCTGGATATACTATTAGTTGAGGCATTGTATAACATATTTTTCCATAAGACTTTTTCTTGTAATTTTTGGGAAAACCTCTGAGTATCAATGGTCACCTTTATCAGCATGGTTACAATACTGATATATATACGTGTGTGTGTGTATTTTTTTTTTTTTTTTGAGAGAAAGATATAGGCAGGGAGACAGATGAGAATCATCAACTAATAGTTGTGTCACTTTAGTTGTTCATTGGTTGGTTCTCATATGTGCCTTGACTGGGGGGCTCAAGCCGAGTCAGTGCCCCCTTGCTCAAGCCAGTGGCCTTGGGCTCATGAGCCTTGTGCTTCATTCAAGCTGGTGAGCCTGTACTCAAGCTGTATGAGCCCATGCTCAATCTGGCAGCCTTGCGATTTTGACCCTGGGACCTCAGTGTCCCAGGTCAACGCTCTGTCCACTGCACTCCCACGGGTCAGGTCCAGTAGAATTTTTTTTTCTTGTATTTTTCTGAAGAGAAGCAGGGAGGCAGTGAAACAGACTCCGTCATGTGCCTGACCGGGATCCACCCGGCATGCCCACCAGGAGGATCGTGATGCTCTGCCCATCTGGGGCGTTGCTCCGTTGCAACCAGAGCCATTCTAGGACCTAAGGCAGAGGCCATGGAGCTGTCCTCAGTGCCCAGGGCCAATTTTGTTCCAATGGAGCCTTGGCTGCGGGAGGGGAAGAGAGAGATAGAGAGAAAGGAAAGGGGGAGGGGTGGAGAAGCAGATGGGCGCTTCCTGTGTGCCCTGGCTGGAAATCGAACCCGAGACTTCCACACACCAGGCCAACGCTCTACCACTGAGCCAGCCAGCCAAGGCCCAATAGAATATTTTTTTTTCTTTTTTCTTTTTTTTTTTTTTTTTTTTTTTTTTTTTTTACAGAGCCAGAGAGAGAGTCAGAGAGGGATAGACAGGGACAGAGAGATAAGAAGCATCAATCATTAGTTTTTCGTTGCGTATTGAGACACCTTAGTTGTTCATTGATTGCTTTCTCATTTGTGCCTTGACCGTGGGCCTTCAGCAGACCGAGTAACCCCTTGCTCAAGCCAGTGACCTTGAGTCCAAGCCAGTGAGCTTTTGCTCAAACCAGATGAACCCGCGCTCAAGCTGATGACCTCGGGGTCTCGAACTTGGGTCCTCCGCATCCCAGTCTGACGCTCTATCCACTGCGCCACCGCGTGGGCAGGCCCAATAGAATATTTTTATATACATATTAAAAGACTATTAGATCTAGTTTTTTGTCGGTCTTTACAAGTACTTCTCTGAATCCTTTAATTGATACAGTATTGGAGTTGTAGATCTAGCTTTCCCTCATGATATATAGATGAGGAACTGGGGTTCAGTTGTTTCAGTAATGCCTTTTGTAGCGAAAGGAACCAGTTTCAAAGCATGCTTTTGTATGGCTTGGCTTTTAATTTTCAGTCTCTGGAGCATTTCCTCAGTTTTTCTTTTGACTTTCATGATCTTGACACTTGACGATTTCAGGCCAGTTATTTTTTATGTGTCTTTCAATTGGGCTTTGTCTGATACACTTCACGATTCGAGTTTATATCTTTCAGAGAAATATCACAGAAATCACCTATTCTCATTGTACCTTATCAAGTAGCATATGATTTTGATTTGTTTGATAACTGGTGATGTTAACTTAGATCACTTGATTAAGGGACTGAAAGACTTCACTGGAAGATTACTTTTTCCCTCTGTAGCCAGTATTTTGTGATGAGGGATTTTGAGACCATTAAATAGCCTGTTTCTTATCAAATATTCAGTTCATTCATTTATATATATTAGTATGTATTCATCGAGTTCCATTATTCTTGCACTCGCATTGTCCTGTGTTTGACCTGTGAGAGGCCCCTCAAAACTGTCTTTGCTCTTTTTCATGTCCCCGTCATTCTTTGAGCATTTTCTTTTTCTTTCTGACACAAGATATGTGAGGCACATCTTGGACTTTTCCCTTCCCCAGCCCTGTAATCAACCATTTCTCCAAGGAGCCTGGGTCCTTTTTAGTGTTAGAAATAAGATACTAGGTGTGCTTGTTGCTGTGGGTACGTCACTAATCCTAGGCCCTCTCTGTGGGTCTTTATCTACAGCTCCATATTGAAAGAGTTACTGAAAACCAGGCATGTCTAGTGATCTCTGCAGTTCCAATCCGACACCACCGGCTTCTTGCACATTTTTCCCCTTTATGTATTTGAAACCCTCTTCTGACAACCCTGGTTTCCATCCTAAAAAGTATTTACTAATTTGATCATCACTGTTTGTAACTGCCCTCTTGGCCCCTGCCACCAGCTCTGTATGGCTGCTCTCCGTTACCCCATTTGGGCTTCACACTCAGTGCCGGGCCTTCCTCCCAATCCTGAATAGGGCACATATGAAGTAAGTCTTACTTTAAAGTGCATGGTCCTTAACTGAAATCATGGCTTTTCTGGTATCTCAGCGGGAGTCTAGCTTGACTAGAATTCCGGAGTCCTCTTGCTAGACTTCATGTATCTCATGGCACTCAGTTCCATAGTGGCCACTCTCCAGTAAACTAGTGTCGCCCAGGACGTGTGCAGCCCAACCCTCGGCCCAGAGCTCATTTCACTGGTGACACTCACGTGGACTTTTGCCCTTCCCTGGCTCCTCCCATCCTGTACACATTTCACTTTCTGGTGCCCTGACCCTGGGCTATTTCAGTTGTCCCAAACTCTGATCTAGTCTCAGCTCAACAGAACCTTCCTGCTCTGTTTAGACTCTAGTTTATTGTGCCGCAGGCGGGAATTTCACCCCTCTGTGAGAGGTGGGACCATCAGGGGGCTCAGCTCACGAATTTCCCTTCTCTTAGTCATTGCGGCCTAGTGCTGCCTGTCCAGTGCCTGGAAATGTGCTCATCTAGGTCTGTGGCTGTGGACAGTGGGAGGGTTAGTTCAGTACCAGTTACTCTGTCATAACCAGTCCCACACTGTGTTTTTACAATGAAAGTTGCTTATGTTTGTGGAGTACCAACCAATTTAATGCTAAGCATTTTGTATATAATCACCTTTAAGCCGCCTGTAAACTTCTTAGGAAACAGGCTCAGAGTGGTTTAAGGGACTTACCTTCAGTCATAAAAATTGAAACCAGGCCCTGGCCGGTTGGTTCAGTAGATAGAACATCAGCCTGGCATACGGATGTCCCGGGTTTGATCTCCAGTCAGGGCACACATGAGAAGCGACCATATGTCTCTTTCCCTCTCACAGCTATGGCTCAGTTAGTTCAAGCGTCCGCCCCAGGTGCTGAGGATAGCTCAGTTGATTCAAGTAACAGCCCCAGATAGGGTGCCAGGTGGAATCCTGGTCAGGGCACATGCAAGAGTCTGTTTTTCTATCACCCCTCTTCTCACTTAAAAAAAAAAAAAATTGAAACCAGGGCTCTTTGACTCTAAAGTCCTTTTATTTTTTTCATTTTACCTTTTTATTCTCATACATTGGTCTTATGAATTTTTCACTCATTCTCAGTAAAACGAGAAAAAAACTAGGGAAAATGTACTGAGTTTTTCTTGCAACTAAATTTGTTTAGTTCCTAAATTCTAAGATATATTCTTTATTGTTAAAACATTAGTATGTAAGATGAAGGCAAGCCTGACCAGGAGTTGGCGCAGTGGATAGAGTGTCAGACTGGGACTCAGAGGACTCAGGTTGAAACCCCAAGGTTGCTGGCTTGAGCATGGGTTCATCTGGTTTGAGCAAGGCTCACCAGCTTGAGCAAGGGGTTACTCGGTCTGCTATAGCCCCACGGTCAAGGCACATATGAGAAAGCAATCAATGAACAAATAAGGCATCGCAATGAAGATCTTCTCATCTCTTTCCCTTCCTGTCTCTCTGTCCCTCTCTCTGTCTCTATCTCTGTCAGAAATAAATAAATATGGAAGCAATGAATTAGGTAGTTTCGTTTTGTTTTGAAATGTTCTTACCAAAAAACAGGTCTTTTTTGGGGTCATTCCGCTGGTGCCTGAAACTCTGAAATATGGGAACTGCTACACAGTCGCACTCTGACCCCTAACTGGAAAATAAAGTTGTATTGCAGTACTGTTTTCTGCACCACCAAGTCCATGTAAGGAATATTAAATAAAAATCATAATTAGGCTGGAGAAAGGGCTTTTGGTGACAGAACTGTGGACTTGGCCTGAACCTCTCTCCCTCATTGTCTCCTGAGACCACTCTTTAAGCTGCTCTCTCCCATTTGCAGATGTTTGGCATATATAATTGTGCCTTGTGTGCATTAGGTGCTCAGCACGTATTTGTTGAGCAAACATCTGTTACATTGTTCAAAGCACAGAGAACAGTTTTAATGATGTTATTTCGTTGTTTCTACTTTAATTAATTTGTTGTCATGTTCCTATTTGTTGAACATTTCCATACTTGTTTAGTAGAGATATCATATTTATTGTAAACCAGTTATTTTCTAGGATTTACTCATGGTTATTTATATACAGGAAAATTTTCCATTCTGAATTTGTAAGACTATTTTAGACCAAATACTTAGTCTTCAGATAAGATTCTGAGACTTTAGTAATGTCAGAGGGGGTATGGATAGCGTCTCCGTCTGGAAATAAAAAGCTCTAATATGGAAGAACTACTTAGTTCCAGTAAGAAGAGTTGTTTATTCAGTTTGTTTCTTTAAAAAACCTAGAGACTTGATCTTTTTTTTTTTTTTTAAGCAGAGTTTTATTTTAAGACTTTTTGAGTTTATTAGGGTGACAGTAAGTTAACAAAATTATACAGGTTTCAGGTGCACAGTTCTACAACACATTTTCTGTACACCATATCATATGTTCACCGCCCACAATTCAGATATACACATACAAAATGAACGGCTCATGTTACAGAAATGAAGAAGTATAGAATGGGATATATAACAGGAAGATTTGGATGCGTTAAAAGTACATACACTTGCCCGTCTGTTAGCTCAGTCAGTTAAGAGGGTTGTCCTGAGCCTGACCATGCAGTGGCGCAGTAGATAGAACATCAGCTGGGATGCGGAGGACCCAGATTTGAAACGCCAAGGTTGCCGGCTTGAGTGCAGGCTCATCCAACTTGAGCACAGGCTCACCAGCTTGAGTGTGGGATCATAGTCATGACCCTGTGGTTGCTGACTTGAGCCCAAAGGTCGCTGGCTTGAGCAAGGGGTCACTTGCTCTACTGTAGCCCCTGGTCAAGGCACATATGAGAAAGCAATCAATGAACAACTAAAGTGCCACAACGAAGAATTGATGCTTCTCATCTCCCTGCCTGTCTGTCCCTGTCTGTCCCTCTCTCTGGCTCTCTCTCTGTCTCTGTCAAAAAAATAAATAAATAAAGAGGGTTGTCCCAAAACAACAAGGTTGCAGTTCAATCTCTGGTTAGGGTACACACGGAAAGTAACCAATGAATGTATGCCTTGGTGAAACAAATAAATGCTTCCTTTAGGACTGAGTAAATCATATGAATGTCTCCCATACCTCTCCTCTCTCTCTCTGCCCCCCCCCCTCCTTCTTTCTTCCTTCCTCTGTCTCTTAAAAAAAAAAAGCCCTAGCTGGATAGCTTGGTTGGTTGGATGATCATCCAGGAGCATGAAGGTTGCCAGTTCAAATCCCTGGTCAGGGCACCTACAGGAGCAGCTTGATGTTTCTCCCTCTCCCTCTCTCTCTCTCTCTCTCTCTCTCCCCCCCCCCGTCTCCCTCCTCTCCAAAAAAAAAATACATGCACTCAAAAACATTTTGCAAGAACATATATAAATAAAAAGACACATGATAAGCACATTAGAGTGGTTGCCTATGAGAATAGAGGAACCGTGATAAGGAAAATTTAAAGATACACATAACTCTTCATCTCATTTTATGAAATTACAGAGATTCTCTTATTTAAAATTCTATAGGTAGCCTGGTGGTGCAGTGGATATAGCGTTGACCTGAGTCGCTGAGATTGCAGGTTCCAAAACCTGATCATCCAGCTTGAGCATGGGCTCACCGGCTTGAGTGTGGGATCATCGACATGACCCCATGGTCGCTGGCTTGAAGCCCAAGGTCGCTGCCTTCAGCAAGGGGTCACTGGCTCGGCTGGGGCCCCCTGGTCAAGGCACATATGAGGAGCAATCAATGAACAAATAAAGTGACACAATTTACAAGTTGATACTTCTCATCTCTCTCCCTTCCACCCTTTCCCTCTTCTCCCTCCCATCCCCGCGCACGCTTATAGAAAAAAGGTATGATCTGTAGATGTATCTAACTGGCAGTATGACAAAAGCAAATGAAATAACTGAGAACCCCACTGTCGACCCATCCACCTTGAGGAATTCTTCCTTTCCTGTCAAGATATCTTATGAACCATAAACCACATGTGTTGTATGATCAAGTGAGGAGACTCATGTCAGTCTGTATATTGATCACTTAGAATATTTCATTTTCCTTTTATTTTTTATTTTTTTCTTTATTTTTATTTTTTTTGTATTTTTCTTAAGTTGGAAACGGGGATGCAGTCAGACAGACTCCCGCATGCACCCGACCGGGATCCACCCGGCACGCCCACCAGGGGGCGATGCTCTGCCGCAATCAGAGCCATTCTAATGCCTGAGCACAGAGCCATCCTTAGCGCCTGGGCAAACTTTGCTCCAATGGAGCCTCGGCTGCGGAAGGGGAAGAGAGAGACTGAGAGGAAGGAGAGGGGGGAGGGGTGGAGAAGCAGATGGGTGCTTCTCCTGTGTGCCCTGGCCAGGAATTGAACCTGGGACTCCCACACGCCAGGCCGACGCTCTACCATTGAGCCAACCAGCCAGGGCCTCATTTTCCTTTTAAATTAAATCTAAATAGAAATATAAGTTGTAATATTTTCTTGCATCCTAGTTAGACCTCTTGCCTTTTGGGGGGTGTATACATACCACCTTGGAGACCATTGGTCTGAAACACCTGTTTGGAGGAAGTTATTTTAAATCTCAAGATACTTCTTAAGAATTCATTAAACTTAAATTTTATTTCATAACATCTGTGTTTACGGTGAAATGTGATTTCCCCAACTCTTTGGGGGAAATTACCTTCCTAATAATATGTGCCTTCAGAGATTTGCTAGTACACATCCAGTAGGAGAAGCAGGTTCTTAAACTGACTTCATTAATCAAAGATCTGAGAGGTCTTTGGAAGCAGTATTTTCTTTCTTTTAACACCAAGGCACTTCACTGTTACTGCTTTTCTCTGATGGATTCCAGTTGAAATAGTATGTTGCGAAATATAGTTATTTTATGACTCTAATTTTTTTTTCTTTAACTTTACAGAGACTGTGCAGTTGATCCGACTTGTGTTTTATGCATGGAGTGCTTTCTTGGAAGTATTCACAGAGACCATCGATACAGGGTTAGTAATGTCCAGATAATAACCACCCCCAGTATTGAATTTGATACTACACATCTTTTCTGCTTTTTTGAAATTCCAAGATTTAACACTAAACCGGAAGATTGGTTTGAGAAATGTTTTAAACACCATTAAACAGATGACAGCAGTGTAGAAATGAATCCAGACTTCTTGGAACACATGGCCTAAGAAAGACAACATAGATATCAGGTCCTCCATATTGGTGTTTAGCTAGTTTGTTTTGTTGTTTTTTTGTTTATTATCTTCAGAACTCTTAGGTTGATAAAGGGAGGTGGTATCCAAAATCAGGATACAGTGGTACCTTGAAATATGAGTTTAATTTGTTCTGTAACCAAGCTCGTAAGCCAGTCAACTCGTATATCAAACAAATTTCTCCCATTTAAAATAACTGAAATAGATTTAATCCGTTCCAGCCCTGTGAAACATCCCCAAACCATCCTAAATTATGAAAAAAGACATGTTTTTAATTAAGAAACACATGTATACTTTTACCAGTGATAACAAAATATATGAAAGAAAAGAAAAAAGTGTTATTTAGTACTGTATTCTTACCTTGGAGACAGACGAGTGCGGCTAACGGAGGTGAATGGCGGAGGAGGAGGGAGGGAGGAAGGGATGCAGGCACTGTAGACACGTAAACTAAAACTGCACTTTCTTAACACTAAATGTAAACTAAAACTGCATTTTCTTTACTTTAAAACCGCACTTCCTTTACTTAAAATGAAACCACAAAAACTTAATTGTAAAAAAATGCACTTCCTTAACTTTAAACTTAACCTAAGCTTAACATTATGTATTTTTCATTTAATCATCACCTGTTTTTGCCTTTTTGGCTGCACTTTCAGCACTTTCACTTGCAGGACTTTTGAACAAAAAGTCTATCCAAAGAGGTTTGCTTTTGTCTGCCTTTTAAAATGTTACGGAAATGTGACAAACAAGTGTTATTAAAAAGTGCTGAAGTACGACCAGTTGAAAATTTTTCTGGGTGTTTCTTTTCAATGAAACTTGAAAGCTTCTCCCACATTGCCAGCATGTCTTTAATTTCACTTGTAGAAATCACTTTCTCTGACTGTACCTCGTCCTCACTACAAATCTTGCAGAAGCTCCGTATGTTGCATCATCTGTAGCTCCTTCAACTCCTCAGTTGAGAGTTTCTCCTCATGTTCCTCTACGAGCTCGTGTATGTCACCCTCACCTACCTCCAGACCCATCAACTTTCCAACGGACACAATCTCCTTCAAAGCTTTTACCTCGGTCTCAGTCTCTGGTTCAAATCCTTTGAAGTCCCTGTCTGCTACAACATCTTTTTTCCATGCCAAGTTCAAGGTTCTTGTAACCTCTTGCCGTGCCAACTCAATAATGCATAAACATATCACGATATTGTAGTGATCTTTCCAAAACTCTCGAAGGGTTAGAATTGTATTCTCAGTCACCTCAAAGCAGCGGCGGAACAAGTGCTTTGTGTAAAGCTTTTTAAGGTTGGAAATGACCTGCTGATCCATAGGTTGCAATATTGAAGTCGTGTTGGGTGGGAGGTAGAGGACTTTCACGAATTTGAACTCATCGAGAATGTCATCTTCAAGACCAGGTGGGTGGGCTGGAGCATTTTCAAGGATTAGTAATGCTTTCATCGGGAGTTTATTTTCTTGAAGATATTTCTTCACTGCAGGACCAAAGACGAGATTTACCCATTCAATAAAAAACTGCCTCGTAACCCATGCCCTAGCATTGGCACACCACATAACCTGCAGTTTTTCTTTAAGAATCTTGTGAGTCTTAAAGGCTTGAGGATTTTGGGAATGATACACTAGCAGTTGCTTTACTTTATAGTCACCGCTAGCATTTGCACACAGTGCAAGGGTCAGACGGTCCTTCATGGGTTTATGGCCTGGCAGCTTCTTCTCCTCTGTGGTGACGAAAGTCCTCCGGGGCAATTTTTCCAAAACAATCCTGTTTTGTCACAGTTGAACACTTCTTAGGGGATTTAACCTTCCTTTGCGATAAGCACAGCAAAGCGTGCGATGTACTCTTCAGCTGCCTTAAAGTCAGCACTCGCAGCTTCACCATGCCTCACCACAGAGTGGATGCCAGATCTCTTATTGAAATTTTCAAACCAGCCGTGACTTGCTTTAAATGTATCTTCTGCTGCCTCTTTGAGGTTGATGGTTCTTTCTTCTTCAAGTCGCCATAAATAATATGTGCCTTTTCGCATATTACAGTCTCTGTCACTGTATCTCCTGCCAGCTCTTTCTCTTTCACCCACACCAGCAGAAGCTTCTCTATTTCTTCATGGATATTTGTCCTTAATTGGGACAGAATTGTAGTTCTTTTCGCTGGATTTGCGCTTTTGATGGCATCCTTTTGTTTAAGGACGGTACAAATTGTAGATGTATTATGGTCATACAGCCTTGCCAGTTCAATCACTCGTACACCATGCTCATATTTTTCTATTATTTCTTGCTTTACTTCTATCGACATCATTCTCTTCTTCTCACCACTGTCCTTTACACTCACTTTCTTCAGCCCCATGATAGCACACACAAAAAAGTTGGTAAATGATGCAAGAACGAGTACAGCGCATGAGATTACACTTGATTCTGCGGGTAACACGTGAGAAAGAACGAGATGCTGGTGTTGTGCTGCCGATACCGGACCCGTGCGCCAAATAGCGGCAGCTTCCTGAATCACAAATCACGACTTGTATCTCGGAATTTCGCTCAGATCTTGAACAAAAATACGGATCAAGTCGCAGCTCATATCTTAAAAATTCATATGTTGGTCTACTTGTATCTCAAGGTGCCACTGTAAATGTGAGAATTAAAAATATGAAAGGGAGGTTCCTAGAGGGAGATTTATGCGACAAGGAGTGAGGAAAAGTGACAGGATTATACATTTAAGAAATATTCTGTTTATTGGTCATCTTCTACAGATTTGTCATTCTTAATAATAAAGAAGCATCTACTGCGCTGACCGGATAGTTCAGCATCGTCCTGATATGCAGAGGTTGAGGGTTTGATCCCTGGTCAGGGCACATACAGGATCAGATTGAAGTTCCTGCCTCTTGTTCTCTCTCTCCCTTCCTCTCTCTCAAATCAATCAAGAAATAAAAATTTTAAGGAAGCACCTAACTACAGTGTAAAAGAAGGCCCAACTCCAGAACATAAGACCCACCAATTCTATTCTTTTTTTCCCCCTCTATAATATAGTCATTACTTTTCCAAGAATCAGGCATGTCTGCCTTTAAGTCAGGGTACAAAGGCTGAATGTTGCTCAGCCTGGCTTGGTTTCTCTACTAGAAGTTGAAAACAGCATGAACGTTAAAATTAGGAAACTGTTAGTAGCTGGAACTTTTTTCATCCTATCTGAAATAAAATGGTAGAAAGGAATATAGCAACCTTACTTAGGAGCCCTGTTGGTTCAGGACTTATCCTCCTGTTTGTTTTATACGCAGGATTGATCATAGTGAACTATAAACAGCTCTAAAATTGAACTTGTATTATTGTATTCTCTTTGATTTCATAAATCGGTAAGAGAATCCCAGTTTCCTTTAAGCTGCTCTGCCCATCTTCAGTAACGAAACTGTAGGACGGGTTTATCCCTTTCCAAGTATCTGCCTTCCTATGTTTCTTGAAATACATCTTTATAGCCCCTAAGAATAACTGTCTTTTGTGAGTTTACATTAATTATTTTTTTAATATTTATTTATTTTAAAGACTTTATTCATTTGAGAGAGAGAGAGAAAGAGAAGGGGGGCGGATGCAGGAAGCATCAACTCCCATATGTGCCAAAGCCTGGGTTTTTGAACCAGGGACCTCAGCGTTCCAGGTCGACACTCTATCCACTGCCCCACCACAGCTCTCACTAATTATTTATTATATAAACAGATACTTTCTTTGGGCAGAATATATTAGGGCTGTTCTAAAACTTGCATTTAATAACCATTTCTAAACTCACAGGATCTTTTAAAAAGCAGACTTTTCAGTCTATCAATGATTAATAAGTTCGATAATGTCATATTCCTTGAATCATTATATTTTAAGGAAATTTGAATAATTCTTGAACCCTGCAAGTGGTAATGAAAAATTTCCTTTTTTTTTTTTTTTAGAGAGAGAGAGAGGGTGGGAGGAGAGAGATGAGAAGCACTCGCTGATAGTTGTGTCACTTTAGTTCATTGGTTGCTTCTCGTGTGCCTTGCCAGGAGTCAGGGGCAGGATAGTGCTCAAGCTGAGCCAGTGGCCCCTTGCTCAAGACAGCCACCTTGGGCTCCAGGCCAGCGACCTTGGGATCATGTTAATGATCCTCTGCTAAAGCCAGCAACCTCGCTTGCTCAAGCCAATGAGCTCACACTCAAGCTGGCAACCTTAGGATTTCAAACCTGGAACTTCAGCGTTCCAGGTCGACACCAGCGTTCCAGCGCCACCACAGGTCAGGTCAGGCAGTCTACTTTTTTTGTTGGTTTTTGTTTGCTTGTTTGTTTTGTTTCAACAGAGGTAGGGAGAGAGAGAGAGACCGGAACATCTATCTGGGGATAGAACCGGCAACCTCTTTGCTTCTGGATGACACTCCAACCAACTGAGTTTTCCAGCCAGGGCTTAATTTTTTATTGATTGATTTATTATTATTTTTTTTTAGATAGAGAGAGGAGAGAGATAAAGGAAGCATTCATTTGTTGCTCCACACAGTCATGCACTCATTGGTTGCTTCCATTGTGTGCCCTGACTGGGGATTAAATCCAGAACATTGTCGTTTTGGGACTACGCTCTAACACAGTGGTCTCAAACTTTTTGAAGTCGGGGCACATTTAAAATCCTACAAATAATTATAGGCGCACTATACTATATACAAATTTCTGAGAAATATGTTATAATAATTAAGTCAAATATTAAAGAAAAAAAAAGTCCAAGCGTGCTTTTATGGTAATTAAACAAAATAAATACGACAAAATTAAATTTATTCTGACATTAAAAAACATTTTTATGTTACATTTTTTGAGTTATACTTTTTAGAATTCATAAAAAAGAGGGGTTAAAAAGTAAAAAAATGACCAAAAAAGTTATCTTTTTATATATATAGATACCGTCTTAGTAAGATTTAAAGTAAATTCGGCAGGTCCTGGCGCAAATATGTTAAGTTTTTTCATTCTTGTGTTTATGAGAAACATGAGCCTGATGTGTCCTAGCAATTTCTTCAATGTTTGGGCATATATTTGAAAGGCAAACTCTCATTTCCTTGTCGATACATTGAAGAATTCCTCTCTTTTTACTCTTGTGATTCCACTCTTTTTACTCTTGTGCTGAGGGTAGAAAATCCTAATTCACATAAATAGGATGTTGAAAATTGTTGTTAAATGTTCAAAGCTTTTTTAAATATTGCCACATATTCTTCTTTTATAGAAATCCAAAAGACTTCAAGAGACAATTCCTTATGCTTAATCATCAATCCAAAACCCCCACCACACATATCATCTTAACTTTACACCAAACAAAAGATAAAAGAAACTTGCCTCCAGTCTTGCTCAAGACAGCCACCTTGGGCTCCAGGCCAGCGACCTTGGGATCATGTTAATGATCCTCTGCTAAACATGGGGGGTAACATGGGGGGTAGTGTAAACAATCCAGCACCACAGTTTAAACAGCCTTTTGCAACCTAATCAGGCAAGTGAGGTGGGGGATTGGACAGACTGTCAGCTTACAGCCAATTCACCACACCTCTGTCCCCCAAAAATCTAAACTCCAAAAACCCTGTTGGTTTTTTGGTCCCCAAAGGCACATATTTCTCTGGAATACCATAGGGCGCACCTGGAAATCTTCTAGGGTGCACCAGTGCGCCCTGGCGCACACTTTGAGAACCACTGCTCTAATCAATGGAGCTAACCGGCCAGGGCTGACTTTTGTTATTTCCTGAGTTTCCTTTCCTTTCAAAGAATACTATTGTCTTTAGGAGATGTGAGAGAAGAAAATTAAACTGATTTTAGTTTTTGTTACTTTCTCTGATGCAAATGCAGTCCTCCTGTTGGACTCTTCTAAGGGGACAGTAGCTGGAGGACTCTTTGTAACTTGAATCTGGTATATTACATCGTAGCACTAACCCTGCAGCCTAGAGGCCAGCATTGGACCAGTTTAGCTCAAATCCAGCCCTCAAAAGCAGCCTCGTTCTCCTAATTACGGAAATTATGTAGGTGGGCATATTTTACCTCTTTAAAGTATCCGTAGTTTACTAGTATACTAAAAAGTAGCTTATTTATTTTGAAATCTCTTAAATTAGCTTCTAGGCTTACTTAAAATAAGCTTTAAAACAGTGAGCAGTGTGGTATTTTATTTAACTTGTATCGTTCAGAGTAATTTAAGCGCTTTAACAATGTTATTTCCTTAGTACTTATTTATAATCTGATAGCCCTCAGTAAGTATTTATTGACAAGATGCTTTACAATTTTTTCTCAAGATGACGACATCGGGAGGCGGAGGTTTCTGTGACTGTGGTGATACTGAGGCGTGGAAAGAGGGTCCTTACTGTGAAAAACATGAACTTAACACCTCTGAAATCGAGGAAGAGGTAAAAACATTTTCAGTTTTTAAGGAAATGTTGTTTTAACCATGAGTTATAATGAGAAATAGGTGAGCAAAATAGGCCTGTCACTATTAACAGTGACCAGGTATTCTTTAAAAGTTGCACTTTATGGATGCCATACCATTGTTAGTAGTACACATTTGAAATTCTAGAAATGTAGTTTAACTTGGACTTTTTATATGTTTGAGGTTTTGTTTCGTGTTAACCACTTATCAGGGTATTTTAAGTTCTTCTTTATTATTGAAGGGCTTAGTTTTCCGATGTGTGTAGACCACACACATTTTTGTATTTTTGTGTTATAACTAAGACGCTGTAGGCCAGGTACCTTTATTTTCTGTCGCCATACTTGTCAGCCAGACCTGGTTGTAATCTGGTATATCAGTGACATTGGGTATGTTATGTACCAAGTATAGAGATGACAGCTCTAAATATATGCTTTTTTCATTGCTGTTGATCCTGCTTTATTTTTCTCTAAGTGATACTTATAATGATGTTTTCATAAGTAAATAAATATTTGAATCTGTGCTGCTACTTGTGACAATTTGATGTTTGATCCTTATTTCACTATGTTTTTTGTAGTTTTTATTTTTTTAGCAAAAGAGAGAGGGTGGGGGACACAGAAAGGGACAGACAGACGGGAAGGGAGAGAGATGAGAAACATCAACTCATAGTTGTGGCACCGTAGACGTTCATTGATTGCTTTTCATGGGTGCCTTGACTGGGGTGGGAGTAGCTCCAGCCAAGCCAGTGACGTTGGGCACAAGCCAGCAACCATGGGGTCATGTCTGTGATCCCATGCTCAAGCTAGCGACCTCAGGGTTTCAAATCTGGGTCCTCAGTGTCCCATGCTGATGCTCTATCCACTGTACCATGCCTGGTCAGACTCAGATTATGTTTTAAATGACAGACAGGTGGGTACCTTCGCAGTACTTCTGCATGATTAGTAGGTCTGACATAGATTGGGGTAAGTGGGCATTAATAATTCTTCCTACTGCTCATACCTTGCAGGTCTCAAATATTTTAACAGAATGATCAAAACTTTATGGTGTAAGACAATGTCTTCTATTGTTCCACTATGTTTTGGACAAATAAATTTGCCCAGAATTGTTCAGTGCTATAGAAAATATGTATCTTGTGTCTTATTTTGTCCAGGTATTCTAGCATTTGCAACAGAAAGACAATATGTGATCAGGATTTCAGATTTCTTCACTCCTATTATAGCAGCCTCATTTTTACCTCATTTTATCAGATTGGAGTTCTATACATAAAAATACAAACAAAACAAAAGAAGGTATATTTGAAAAAAACAGTTTTGCATTTAAAAAAATTGAAAACTAGTATAAGACATAAGGACTATGGTAGAAAATTTTTGCAAACTCATATCTGATAAGGATATAATATCCAGACTGTCTTACAACAACAAAAAGACAAAACAGCTCAGTTAAAAATGGGCAATAGACATTACTCTGAAGGAGATACAATACAAATAAGGAGCAGACACGTGAAAATATGCTCAGTATCATTAGTCACTAAGGAAATGAAAATCAAAACCACAGTGAGTTACCCTAGGATGGCTGTAATAAAAGAAAAATGGACAATATGTGTTGGTAAAAAATTGGAACTTTTTGTACATTACTAATGGTAATGCAAAATTATTTCAGCCCTGTGAAAAATTGTTTGGCTCTATCTCACAATGTTAAGCGTAGAACTGTCATATAAGCTTGGAATTTCATTTCACAACTAGCTATATATTCAAAAGAATTAAAAACAAATACTGAAATAAGTACATGCACACGCATGTTTGTAGCAGCATTCTTCACCATAGCCAAAAGGTAGAAACAGCTGAAAATCTGTCGATGAATGGATAAACAAATTGTATATGCCTACAGTGTAATGTTACTTGGCCATAACAATGAAAAAATACCAGTACGTTCTAAAACATGAATGAAACTCCACAACATTATGCTAAGTAGAATAAACCAGACACAGAGTCACATACTGTCTGGTTCTATTTCTGTGAAATATCCAGAATATATAATGCAGTATTGTAGAGACAGGACAAAGACTGGGGGCTGCCAGGGGCTGGGGAAAGGGAGAAAGGGGGGACACTGCTCAATGGGTAAAGGCTTTTACTTTGAAGAGATAATAAAAATGTTTTGGAATTAGATAGAGGTGGCAGTGGCACAAATTAGGAATATACTAAATACCACTGAGTGTTCACTTTAAAATGGTTTTATTTTATATCCTGTGAATTTCATCTCAATACATTATTTAAAAGTAGTAACTTTAGGATTTCTGTTGCCTTTTTATCTTTGTTTTTAAAAAGTAGACTTAAAGTAGTTTTCTAAGAAAAATTACGAATCTGCCTGCAGTAAATCTGTTTGCTGTCTCTTCATATGTTAATAAGGAGCTATCAAATAGTGCAGACTTTGGTTAATTTTCTGAATTTTAAGAACAGGCCAACAAGATCACTTGCCTGGCTGAGACTACAAGGCCCTGCCTGGAGAATCTGTACTCCAGAGCTTGACAAATAAAACCTCTGGACCCGGTCATCTAATTCCTATTTAAGAATTCAGTTAAGAGAAATGAGGTCAGCCGAGATAAGACTGTAAAATAAGATAAAAAGATAGCATTGTATTGAGAATACCTGGTTCCCACTTACTAAATTCATATACGTATATAACTAGGTTTTTTATTTTATGCTTGAAATAGAAGAAAGCTGTATATATTTTTAAGTCTGTCATAGAGTTTTTATAGAACTTTTGTTATTGTTGTTATATACCTTCAGCCTGAATCTTAAGAAAACGTTGAAAAAATCTTGGTAATAGACTTCCGTATGGATAATGCTCCACTCTTGGCAGTTGGGGCGGGACACTTCTTCACTGTGTAGGCCAGGGAGCTGCAGAATAAGGCCCTGCAGGCCAGTCTTGTTTGCAGCCGGTTTCCGGTGCCACCCGAAGCTAATAGTGGTGTCTATAATTTAAATAGTTGGGAAAAAATCAATAAGATAGTATTTTGTGGCATGTGAAAATTATATAAAATACGAATTTCAGTGTCCATAAGTGAAATTTTATTACCACATAGCCTCAATTATGGATGTATAGTCTACAGCTGCTTTTTTGCTACAAAAGTACTTAGTATCTGTCTCTTTACAGAAAAGGCTTTCTGATCCCAGGTATACACTATGAGAAGCATTTTTTTTTTTTATTCAGTGAGAGGAGGGGAGGCAGAGAGACAGACTCCCTCATGCTCCGGGACCAGGATCCACCCAGCAAGTTTCCTAGGGGGTAATACCAAGCCCATTTGGAGTGTTGTTTCGTTGCTCAGCAACTGAGCTCTTCTTAGCACCTGAGTTGGAGGCCATAGAGCCATTCTCAGCGCCTGAGGCCAACTCACTCCAATTGAGCCATGGCTGCAGGTGGGGAGAAGGAGAGAGAGAGAAGCAAGAATTGGAGGGGTGGAGAAATAGATGGGTGCTCCTCCTGTGTACCCTGACCGGAAATTGAACCTGGGACATCTACAGACATGACTGATGCTCTACCACTGAGCCAATGGCTGCATTTTGTTTATTATACCTGATTCCCATTCATTAAATGGCATCTCCTACCCTGTAACAACAATAAATAGAAACTAGGTTTCCAAATGGGCCCTTGGGTGTGGTGGTAAGTAGGAGGTTAGTGGAATGGTGCCTCTTCTAGGTGAGACCCATCACATAGTGTCTCCTTTGTTGATCATCATAAGAACCATAACAAATTTCTCTTAGTTCTCTGCAATTGGAAATGTTATTTTTCTCTTGGTATTAGCCTGGTAACTGATTGTTTTTACTTTGGTGGAGGCTTCTGGAAAACAGAGCCAAATGTTTGGAAATAAAACCTATCTATAGTAGCTGTATGGAAATTTATGATCTGAATTTGTAAATAGATATTAACTTGAATTCAGTTTATTTTCCTGCTTTTATTTTCATTTTACCTGCTTTGTGTATCTATTTTTATTTATTTAAAAAAAAAATTTTTATTAATTTTGAGAGAGGAGAGAGAGTGAGAGAGAGAGAGAGAGAAGGGGGAGGGAGGAGCAGGAAGCATCAACTCCCTTATGTGCCTTGACCAGGCAAGCCCAGGGTTTTGAACTGGCGACCTCAGTGTTTCCAGGTCGATGCTTTATCCACTGCGCCACCACAGGTCAGGCCTGTGTATCTATTTTTAAATTCTATTTTATTATACTGTATATTCTTCAGTTGCGGTGAATCCTTTTTGGAACAAAATTTAATTCAGTAACAAATATTAACTGAAAAACCTCAGTGAATATTTTTTAACCTAAAATTTTTACTTATCAGCGCTGTTTTCATCTTGTTTGAATGCAGATTAGCGTTATTAATAATTAAATATTATGTGAAGTACTATACTTAGTTTATCTCATTTAGTTCTTAGAATGTCCCTATAAGGTAAATATTACAGGTACCAATATTTTATAGCTGCAGAAGCTTGAGTTTTAGAGAGATAAAGAAACTTGCCCAAAGATCCCACGCAGTAAGTGCGGATGCAGTGCTTTAAACCTAAGTAGTCTAGACTCCGGTAATGGAATTCTTTGACAGTACCTTATACTGGTTGTAGCAGTGGAATTGTTATTTTAAATAGGAGTCTAATTTAAAGGTCCCAATAATAAAACACATAAAAATGATATTAGTAATTAATTCATTTTTTTAGAAATTGAAATGTATGTTATTTACTTGTTAGGAAAACAATTTATGAAATAAAGGAGGCTCTTTTGATGACTGTTCAGTTTCTAGTTTATTTCTGGTTTTAGTTGGGTAATATGGAGAAAATCCTCATTCTTGGTTTACTTGCATATGAAAACAGTTAAAATCTTTATTGTAATACATGTTACATTTAAAATATTCAAACATTATAAAAGTGTAACACATAAAAGATTAAAGTTCTCCATAATTTCCATTGCTCTCTGAGATAACCACGGATAATTTTTTTAACAATATGCCTTGCATTCTTGTAATTTGAAAGAAGAGTAAATCAAAGGCTTGTGTTCTCTAACATAATAATAGTCAAAGAACTATAATTATTAGTCATAACTGATAATACAACATAGGATAAAATGGCCATTTAGTTACTCATTCCAGCTGACTTATGCTGTGGTAAGAGCACTTTGAGCAGAAGTCCTTCCTAGCCTTTAGTTTGCCATTATACTAATGAGTAGATTTGCATAGCCTAGCTTCTTTTGACTGCAGAAATAGTTCTTATTCAATGACCATTTTAAAAAAAGTTAATGTGCATACAAAGATAGCACAGGAATCTATTCCTAGGCCTGCCCCAAACTAGGTTAAAGGTAGCAGCAAAATTATCAATTGGTGATTCCTTAACGCATTTGAGAGTGTATTTTTTATATTACCATTTTAAAAGCATAATTATGTGTTTTTAAATTGATGTTTAATTTAAATAGGAAACAGCCCTCCCTGGCCCTGGGATTTTACAGAACAGAGTTGGAACACTGCTGGGTTGGATACTAAAAAATTGGCAGATGTAGCCGGACCAGTCGGTGGCGCAGTGGATAGAGCATTGGACTAGGATGCTGAGGACCCAGGTTCAAGACCCCGAGTTCGCCAGCTTGAGTGCGGGCTCCTCTGGCTTGAGCAAAATGCTCACCATCTTGGACCCAAGGTCGCTGGCTCGAGCAAGGGGTTACTTGGTCTGCTGAAGGCCCGTGGTCAAGGCAAATATGAGAAAGCAATCAATGAACAACTAAGATGTTGCAACAAAAAACTGATGATTGATAGATACTTCTCATCTCTGTCTGTTCTTGTCTGTCTGTCCCTGTCTATCCCTCTCTCTGACTCTCTCTCTCTCTCCCAGTAAAAAAAAAAAAAAGCAGATGTTTCTGTCCAGGACCATTTAATTCTTAAATCCTGTTTACTGTAATTCTTCAGTCTTGTGAATGTCTTGTATTATGGGACATAATTTTAAGAAATGGAGTGACTGTACAGAGAGATAATGTTTTCAGGGTTCTACTTTCTATGTTGGTGTGGTGTGAGGTTCATGTTGTTATCTGCTCTTAGGAATCCCCAGGAGATCCCAGTTCTTGTTCCTTCTCTGTACAGGTGGTTCACTGTTAACAGCTTCTGAAATTTATAAGAAGTAGTAGGAAACCTTACTAGTAGTAGGATTTAAAAAAAATTGTGTGTGTGTGAGACATACAAAGCAGCCTGTTAGCCCTGGCTGGGTAGCTCAGTTGGTTAGAGCATCGTCTCGATATGCCAAGGTTGCAGGTTTGATCCCTGGTCAGGGCACGTACAAGAAACAACCAATGAATGCATACATAAGTGGTATAAATGGATGTTTCTTTCTGTCTATCCCCCTCCCTCCCTCTCTCTCTAAAATCAATAAATAAAAAAATTTAAAAACCCAATAAAGTAAGACTGAATAAGTAAGACTTCAAAAAAATCTTTTTTCTTCTTAAACTTTTTCTTATATTTTCAATTCCTACGTTCATCTCCTTTAGGAATCTTTTTCCTTTGTGCATTCTTTTTATTCCTTTTCTCCAGTTGTTTTGTATCAGTGCCCCTAGGCGTATCTTGTGTAGCCATATGTATATTTGCCAGAATGTGCTGATTGTTATTCTGTGATGTTGGAACAAACTGATCTTCTCATTTGAGAAATGACAATAACACTGTTTAGCCATTAAGCTAAAGAAGGTGTGCAGATTTTTTTTAAGAGGAGGGGAGATGGACTCCCACATGTTCCATGACAGAGATCCACCTGGCAACCCCCATCTGGGACCAAATGCTCTGATCAACCGAGCTATTTTTAGCACCTGAGGCTGATGCACCGGGACCAGCTAAGCTATCCTCAGTGCCCAGGGCCAATGCTGGAAAGTGGCTGCAGAAGGAGAAGAGAGAGAAGGGGGAAAGGGAGGGGAAGAGACGCAGATGGTTGCTTCTCCTGTGTGC
This sequence comes from Saccopteryx leptura, assembly GCF_036850995.1. NCBI lineage: Eukaryota > Metazoa > Chordata > Mammalia > Chiroptera > Emballonuridae > Saccopteryx > Saccopteryx leptura. Next base: position 377,530,437 of record NC_089503.1, on the reverse strand, counting down.
CCTGACTAAAGATTAAACCCAGGACATCCACATGCCGGGCCAACACTGTCCACTGAACCAACCAGCCAGGGCCTCGATTTAGGATAAAACATTAAGATTAAAAGCATTTTGTCAACCTTAACTGAAAGATACCATAATAAACTTGGTGTATGTTTATAGTAATACTTTTTTACATTATCCTAGAAATTTAGTAACTCACTGTTAAATCTAAAGTAGGAAGTTTCCTGATACATGCGTACATAACCTGTGATACTTGTAACATCAAGGAGCAGTTTTCTGACCTTGTTGACATCTCCCCTTTATAATCCTGAACATCAGGCTCTCCTTTATACCTATAAAACGAAATATTGGTGGTCTGTCCTTAGATAACATTCCTTTGTTTATTCTGGAAATTGGGGATTTGTAGGATATGAAGCTATAAAGATGGTTTGATGGTAGGTTTTAAAGATCCGGGACTGTCATTCTAAAGTTTCTAGATTTATTCATTAGACGTTGGAGTGCCATTGAATATTTTAGTTCAGCTGATTTCCGGAATTGGGATTGTAATGAACAGAACGTTGTAGGAAGCTTGACTTGGTTGGGTGGATGTAATATGTAGGATCAAAGTGAAGAGAAGCTGAAGCGGAAACAGCCTTTTACGGTAGTAGTTTGAGGGGTGGGGCAGAATGGGGAAGAGGAGAATTAATGTGCAGTTAATTGTTTTTTTGTTTTGTTTTGTTTTGTTTCAGGATCCTCTTGTTCATTTACCAGAAGATGTGATCGGAAGAACTTACAACATTTTTGCTATTATGTTTCATTATGCAGTAGAGATATTAACCTGGGAAAAAGAAAGCGAATTGCCAGCGGATTTAGAGATGGTGTAAGCACACCCATGTATTTTCTTGTATTTGTACGTGCTCACACTCAGCTTTAACCATTTTCATTCTAATTCCTTGTCTTAAATGCAGCTAGAATAGAACATAATTCTTAGCAGAATAATAACCTTGATTTCATACTTCTAAAATGTGTTCAATCCACTTAATTGGTAGTTTTCTCCCTATTGGATGGTTTAGTTAGGTTAGTTGGTTTATAGCCATATTTAAGCCACATCAAGGCCCTACCAGTGATTTCAGTCACAGGCAATTTTCTCTTTGTGTGATAAAACTGATCAGAAAGTTTTCTTGTTTGACTAAATGCTCAAACTCAGTTTTAACCATTTGATTCTAAAATTTTATAAAATAGCCTGGCCTGTGGTGGCTCAGTGGATAAGGCGTCGACCTGGAACGCTGAGGTTGCTGGTTTGAAACTCTGGGCTTGTCTGGTCAAGGCACATATGGGAGTTGATGCTTCCTGCTCCTCCCTCCTTCTCTCTCCCTTTTCTCTCTCTCCTCTCTAAACTGAATAAATAAAATCTTTTTAAAAAATTATTAAAAAAGTAATAATAAAAGAAAAATTTTATGAAATATATTCCACACTTGGAGCTTCCTTTAGTGTATCTCTGACATATTAACCATGTGTACTGAGGTTATTGATGAGTCGCAGACTTGTGAGCAGAGACTGGACTCTGCCGTAGCTCCGTTAAGATTAAGGGCTGACTTTCCCTTGTGACTGCTCACCTGAGGGAGTCCTCTCTTTTCATTCTCACCAGGCTTGTTGGAATTGTTTTTGTAGTTCAGGTTGAATACAAGTTGAAGTGAGAATCTGAAGGACATCGGTGGTGTTTCTTTTTTGCTTTCTCAACAGTGTTTCAGAAAATTAGTTGTGGGTTACGTGTTTTAATAAAATGAGGTATTACATACCTTTTTGGAAATGTTGAAAATGACTTAGTACCTCATGACTCTATGTCCTTTAAGTTGGGAACCGTTGATCTGAGATCTCAATTTAGACTGCAGAGAATAGAAGCTATTTATTTATTTATTTATTTATTTTGCTTCATTTGTAGGGTCAGGGTACCGGTATAGAAAAGAGTTGAACTTGCTTCTCTTGTATTATTGTTTTCACATTTTAGTAAATGGCATTCTGGTACCCAGACACCTGACTCGGCCATATCCATTTAGATTTCAAGTCCAGCTGCTTCACTTCCTATCAAATTGTTCTACTTCTGTTCCTCTATCCTTGTCTAAATTATATTAATTTCGCTTTGGGGCAATATGGTCTTCCTGATTGGACTTCCATATCCACTCTCGTCCCTCATAATTAATTCTCCACACTGTAAGGCAAAGTGACCATGTCTCCTATTCAGATCCTTGATTGCCTTTAGGATGGCGTAGTCAGAATTCATTATAAGGTCTTCTAGATTTCTGCCTCTTTCCAGACAAATCTCCCCCTTCCTTCCTGAGCCCCAGTTCCTAACATTTACCTTTGCCACCTCAGGGTTTTGTTTTCACCTTCCCCTAGCCCATGGTTTCTCAGTCTTGGCACTGCTGGCCTTTTTTGCCAGATAAATTATCATCGGACTGTCCAGTGGATTGTAGGGTAATTAGCATCCTTGCCCCTTACGCACTAGAAGTAAGTGGCACTAGTCACGGCAACCAAAATTGTCTCCAGACCTTGTCAAATGGTCAGCTGTGGGATGCAGAGGAGAACCACTGACAGCCAGTTCTGGCTTTAGGCCTCAGAGTACTTATCTGGTGGTTCCTCTCCGAACTCCTAGACCGTCTTTGCCCTGCTCTAGCATCTACTCTTTTTTTTTTTTTTTTGTATTTTTCTGAAGCTGGAAACGGGGAGAGACAGTCAGACAGACTCCCGCATGCGCCCGACCGGGATCCACCCGGCACGCCCACCAGGGGCGATGCTCTGCCCCTCCGGGGCATCGCTCTGCCGCAACCAGAGCCACTCTAGCGCCTGGGGCAGAGGCCAAGGAGCCATCCCCAGCACCCGGGCCATCTTTGCTCCATTGGAGCCCTGGCTGCGGGAGGGGAAGAGAGAGATAGAGAGGAAGGAGGGGGTGGGGGTGGAGAAGCAAATGGGCGCTTCTCCTATGTGCCCTGGCCGGGAATCGAACCCGGGTCCCCGGCACGCCAGGCCGACGCTCTACCGCTGAGCCAACCGGCCAGGGCCTCTAGCATCTACTCTTGATAAAAGCCAGTCACATAGAATTATATGTCCAGTGTCTTATCTTTTCCACCAGACAATAATGTCATAGAGCATGGGGACCATGGATAACTTTGTTATACTTAGTACATCGCACATTCCCTATAACAAAGTAAATCAGCCTAGAGCAAGATAATATGCAAATAGATAATATATCCTTGATTTTACTCCACAGTGAGAAGAGTGACACCTACTATTGCATGCTGTTTAATGATGAGGTTCATACCTATGAACAAGTTATATATACTCTTCAGAAAGCTGTTAACTGTACACAAAAAGAAGCCATTGGCTTTGCAACCACAGTAGATCGAGATGTAAGTAATTTTATTATATTGATGTCATATAATAAATTGAACTTTTATTACACATAAATGACCCTAGAATATAGAAGTAGAGGTACATATATCTAGGCTATTTTTTCAATTTCATATGAATATTAGCCCAAATATATATTGGGTATGATTGTAAGTTATTGTCAGCTAGAAAGTTTAGGAGAAAAGGTAGATACAGTTGCCCTCATCTTACCCAGTGATTAGAAGTATTCAGTTATGAAAATGGAAATCATAGCAGCCTCTGAATACTATGCTGTATCCCCAGAGAGAAACAGTCACAATATTTGCCCCCATGATTCTAAATAAACTTTTTTCAAATCTGGTTAAAAAGAAAGAAAGAAATTCTAGCAGCCTAAAAGAATAAATGTTATGTATTCAAGAAAATACATTTATTGGGGAGCCACGGGCTTTAGTGCAAATATGGCCACATCCAAGAATCACACCACCTACAGCCAGTCCTGAAAATGGCACAGAAACAACAAGAAATCCCAGTCACAAAGAGAGGACTCTCCTAAGGGGATAGAGCCCAAGTTCCTGGGGAGCTTGCGCATTCTGAAGACCCACAACAAGGGTCTGAAGAAGAGGCAGGCTGGTAGCACTAAGGCCATGAGCACGCGTGCTGAGGCTCTCCAGGCCCCCCCCTAGAGCCCAGGGAAGTCAAGCCCAAGATCTCAGGGCTACCACAGGCTCAGTCGACTTGCCTGCGTCCTCACCGCAAGGTTGGGGAACGTGCTCATGGCTGCATCACAACGGTCTCAGGCTCTGCCAAGCAAAGGCCGAGGCTCAAACCAAGCCCCAGGCTGCAGCGGCAGCGCTGGCTCAGGTTCGCAAAGGTGCCCAGTGCCCATGACGGCTCCATAGTGGAGGCCTCTGTCTGCTAATATGAGGACAGAATGACTGGTGTGACCCTTTTCTGCATCGAGCTGGTGTCCTATGCTGTTTGTACAAATACACCTAAGGCACTAAGGCAGGATCTAGCGAAAGAAAAGGAGAAGAGAAGAGGGAGGAAGGAAGGAGGGAGAGAAGGAAGAAAGGAAGGAATAAAGGAGGAAGGAGGGAGGGAAGGAAGGAAGGAAAATACATTTGAAAATGTTGGGGTAGCTTTGAAGAAAAAGACTTAAAAAAAAGGAAGGAAAATACTTTCATTTACTTTTCATAAATAAATAGAATGTTGCAAATATTAAAAACTGACTAGAGTTGTTTATGCTCAAATATGTTTATTTGTATACTGGTTAAAAGTTATTGATACCGAATGTTTTTACAGGTTAATTTTAAATATCTTTGTTTACAGGGACGTAGGTCTGTTCGATATGGAGACTTCCAGTATTGTGAACAAGCAAAGTCAGTAATTGTGGTAAGTAATTTAAAACATGTCCACACTATTATTTTCTTTATTAGTTTAAAACTAGTTCCATATTTTGGCATTTATGAAAACATTGTTCTGCCTTCACGAATGTAAAGCCAACATCAGCCAAAAATCATGTTTAACGATGTTTCTTGAGCATTGCATTTTAGCTTTATCTAGTTTCTTATGCTGTATAAGATTAATATAGAAAGTGAATGTTTAAATAACATACATATATTTTCTGCCTTTGTATTTCTCCATCAGAAACATCTTAGAAAGCTTTGCTTTTGTCTTGTTGTGTTTTTGATAGGGTTTCATGGTACTTTTTTGAGAGTTAAACTGGTCTTTAGCACCAAGAGTAGAACTGAGGGAAGTTGTTACTTGATACCTTATAGCAAGGTGTGCTGTATCTTTTTTCTTTTTTGTGTGTGTGTGTGTGTGTATTTTTCTGAAGTTGGAAATGGGGAGGCAGTCAGACAGACTCCCGCATGCGCCCAACCGGGATCCACCCGGCACACCCACCAGGGGGTGATGCTTTGCCCATCCAGGGCGTCACTCTGTTGCGACCAGAGCCATTCTAGTGCCTGAGGCAGAGGCTATGGAGCCATCCCCAGCGCCCAAGCCACCTTGGCTCCAATGGAGCCTCGGCTGCGGAAGGGGAAGAGAGAGACAGAGAGGAAGGAGAGGGGGAGGGGTGGAGAAGCAGATGGGCGCCTCTCCTATGTGCCCTGGCCGGGAATCGAACCTGGGACTTCCGCACACCAGGCCAATGCTCTACCACTGAGCAAACCGGCCAGGGCCTCTTTTTTCTTTTTTTTTACAGGGACAGAGAGAGAGTCAGAGAGAGGGATAGATAGGGACAGAGACAGGAACAGAGAGAGATGAGAAGCATCAATCATCAGTTTTTCATTGTGACATCTTAGTTGTTCACTGATTGCTTTCTCATATGTGCCTTGACCACAGGCCTTCAGCAGACCGAGTAACCCCTTGCTCAAGCCAGCGACCTTGGGTCCAAGCTGGTGAGCTTTTTTGCTCAAGCCAGATGAGCCCACGCTCAAGCTGGCGACCTTGGGGTCTCGAATCTGGGTCCTCCGCATCCCAGTGTGACGCTCTATCCACTGCGCCACCCTCTGGTCAGGCTGTGCTGTATATCTTAACAGCAGCTACTATACGTGTTATTTCTCTAGAAGGAAACTTCCCCACGCTTCAATTTGTTTTTAAAAGTTAGCATTTGTTATTTTTATCCCGTGTAACTGCATTTTATTTAAAAGTCTTTTATTGAATGTATTGGGGTCACGTTGGTTAATAAAATTATACAGGTTTCAGGTGTACAGTTCTATATAATACATCATCTGTATGTTGTCTTGTGTGTTCACCACCCCAAGTCAAGTCTCCTCCATCACCATTTATCCCCTGTTTGCACTCTAATACCTCCTTCCACCCCCTTTTCCTCACCATGCTGCTGTTGGTGTCTGTGAATGTTTTTGTTTGTTTGGTTGGTTGGTTTTTGCTTAATCCCTTCACCTATGTTCTTTTTAAAAAATAATTCTGTATATTGTGAAATGTTTTTAATATACTGTTAAAATTGAGATAACAATGAATACCTGTGTGCCCACATTATACACATTTTTTTTTCATATTTTTAAATAAATAAAATAGTATAGAGGCCCCTGTACTATCCCTTAATCCTATGTCACTTCCTCCTTCCCTGGAGATAACTACTTTCATTAATTCATTTTCTCATTCTCATGTATACGGTTATACTTCATCTATTAAATACCTGTAAACATTTTTTATATTGATTGGAAGCCTTTAAACATTTTATAACAAGATTCATACTGAATGTATTGCAACTTGCCTTTCATTTCCGTGTTGTTTCTAGTTTCTAGATCTGTGTTGATACATGATGACTATACCGTGCTGTTTCCATTCTCCTGTTGATGGACAGTCAGGGTATTTCCAGTATTTCGCTATGACTCTGAGTCCTGCTGTGGACATTATTTTGTCCTCTTGTTCCAGAGATGCAAAGGTTTCTCTAGGCTTTATACCCCAAAACTGGAATTTCTGAGTATATGAGTATTTTCAGCTTTATTACATTTTGCTAGATTAGCCTCCCAAATAGTAATAACAATATATATCTCCATCAGTATATGAAAGTTCCCATTTCTGCACAGTTTTGTCAAGACTATATTGTTAAAATGTTAAAACTTTTGCCAACCTGATGATGTGTACGAATGGCAACTTGTGAGTGAAATTTGCACTGCCTTCATTATGAAGTATCTTATTTCGTATTTATTGTATTGATCATTTAAGTTCCCTATGAATTTCCTGTTCATACCCTTACTCATGTTTTTCTGCTGGGTTATTTATTTGTCATTTTAAAAACTTATTTATGAGATAATATAAATTTTGATTTTTTTGTTGCCAATTTCTTTTTCCAATATATGACTTATTTTAAGTTTGTTTCTGGTGCCTCTCACTGAGCAAAAGCTTTAAATTTTAATGTAGCAAATTATATCTCTCTCTGAATTATACATTTTATGTATTTAAGAAATTCTTTCTTGTTATTGGGACATATTTGAGTAATGCATCAGAAACTATACTGTGATTATGTTAAAGAACATTCCTGTCCTTAGGAACTGTTTCATAAAGTATTTAGGGAGAAGGAGACTAGATGCATGATGCGTATATCTTAGCCTCAGTGGTTTGGCTTATTTTTAAAAAATGCGTATGTCTGTGTGTGGAGAAAGATAATGTGCAAAAGACATGGCACTTGGAATAAAATGTTTCCAATACATGAATCTAGGTAAAGGGAAGGGTTTTTTCCCCCTTTTCATTGTTACCTCATAACTTATATGTTTAGTAGTATCATTTAAATTTTTCCTTTTTAAAAAAATCAGTGCTTGTAATCTTTGGTGGCGTTTGCATAGATACGTTCATAATATATAATACAAAGACCAGAGGTGAATACTAGTCTGAGGGAAATCTAGAAAACAATCGGTGCATTTGAAGGGAGGAGGAGAACTTCTTAACCAAGATTAGGACCGAAGGAGTTAGAAAAGAAACATTTTTTGACTATGTAAAAAAATTGCATAGCAAAATACTGTGTAAACAAGGTCAGTAAACAAATAGATTTAGAAAAATTATTTCTAACACATAGGGTAGACAGTTAATGTTTATGATATTTATAGATTATGAAGTGGGGAACAGATAGATAACAAAATAGAAAAAGGATCGTAAGATTAAAAAAAGAAATCACAGCAGAGAAAATGTAGGTGGTCGATATGAATGAAATGAGACTCAAACTTACCAGTAATCAGTGAAATGACAGAGATTTCATACCTGTCAAAATGGAGGTGAGATCAAATGGGAGCATAGAAAGATGATTAAAAAAACAAAGGAGAGGACCTGTTAAATAAGAAGATTTGGGAGACTAAATAGATACTTCTTTAAAGAAGATATGCAAATTGCCAATAAACACATGCAAGTATTGCTAATCATTGCGAATGATCAACATTACTAATCATTGGGGAAACGCAAATAAAATCACAATGAGATACCATCTCATACCCATGAGGATGGTTATTATAAACAAAATAAAAATCATAACAGTTTGTAGATACATGAAATAAAAATACTTTTTTTCTAAAAAAATTTGTTTTTCATCCTGCCATTTCTTTTTAAGAGAAATACCAGTAGACAGACAAAGCCACTTAAAGTTCAAGTTATGCATTCATCTATTGTCGCACATCAGAATTTTGGTTTGAAACTTTTGTCTTGGCTGGGAAGCATTATTGGATATTCAGGTAGGTTAATAAAAGCTTGTGCTACTTGACTTACAGATACGCTTATATGTCCTTGCAAAACTGTTTTGGAAAAAATGTCAGTGGAACTAATTTTTGCTTTAATGTCACATTTTAAAATACCATCTCAGAAAAACTTGTGCACAGAAAACCTGTTTTCCAGTATTGATCCACAAGATTTTTTTTTATATGTATACAGAGGATTTTGTGTTCAAATAAATGCAGGATACACTGGGTTTTAACCGTTGTGACTTTAATATATATGCCAGTGAAATCTAAATCTCACAAACTTGTATATAACATTTTTTTAAAAATAGAGCATCTGTGAAACTGTTTACTTAGCAAGCTGGAAAGTGCTACTGTAAATAAAACCTAAATGGTTGGTGGTTAAAGAATAAAACACTAATGTTGATATCTTTCTTTGTTTTGACTCCTGTAACTTTTGGTTACCAATAATTTGCAACTCTGAAAATTTGCAGATTTGAAGTACTAATTTAGTTTTTTGTTTTTCTACAATATACAAATTAGATAATTTTTAAAATATAAGGGTAACAGAATTAGAATCCTCATGTCCAATGCCAAAATGACAAGTTTGGTGTATAACACCAAAGAGTAAAACAGGAATAGATTGAAACTGTCTGTCATATATTGTTCTTCGGGTAAGAGAGGCAGTTTGGATAAGTGACATTCTAACATTTAAGTAAAGGAAATTTCTAAAATATGTGTTGAAAGGCTATTAGAAAGAGCATTGTCACACTGAACTACCACATAAAAATAAGGTGTAGAGACTTAGGAGAACATATTTGCTTACCTTATAAATGTCTTTCCAATTATTTTTCTTATTCTTGTTTTTTAAGGTTTGATGTTTTTCTTTAGATAACCTATATGCCATGTATGTGCTATAGTAAAAATTACTGTTGTTTTTTCTGATTATTTTACATACTTGTAGAAGTCTAAACAGTGATTTTAAATATAAACTATGAGCAAAAAAGCATTAAAGTTTTGGTTATATTAATGCTTATATCAATATTTGAGCAACTTTAAAAAAATTTAATATCGAGAGAATGTAAGAATTTGTTTTCTGTGCCTCTCACATAGTAGGTTCACCTAGATAGATACACAGTAAAATTTTATTTAAAGATGAAGGAAATTTTGTGTGTCATTGATAAAAAGGACTGACTGGTACATATTACGGCACCGAGGTCATGCCTTCTTTGTTTTAAATATAGCACAATTTTATGTAATACCTATATAATTTTGCTGTAATACGATTTAATTAGCATTGGTGTTTGAAAAATGATGTTTATTTCAGCGGTTTTTATCTGCTTTGCTCTTTAATTCTGTACAGCACCACAGGTAATGCCTTTCTGATAGACAAATACTTTGATGTTCTGGAATAAGAGTTGGTAAAGAATGCAAGATTTGGAATTGTTCTCCTTTTTATGAAAATATTAATAAAACAGTTAATATGTTTACTTTTTTTGAATAAATTTGACCTTTAATAAAACAAGTAAAACTCCATAGATCCATTTGAACATTTCTACTAAAATGCCATTTTACTTTAATATTGGAAATTACTATTTCATGTCTACTTTTCCTCCTGTTTTAAGATGGTCTTCGTCGAATATTATGTCAAGTTGGTTTACAAGAAGGGCCAGATGGTGAAAACTCATCTCTCGTGGATAGATTGATGCTTAATGATTCCAAATTGTGGAAAGGTGAATCTTTTAACTACTTTCAAGCTATAAGGGAACCTACATAGGTAGTTTAGATAGGTAGCTAGGCTAGATGTTAAAGTGTTCCTTCTTTTTTTTTATTCTCCTCATTTGGGAAGGTATTTAATAAGTATGTTTTATAGAATTAGCACATGCAGTCTTATTCTTTGGGGAAGGGGAAAAGATTTTGGAATCCATGACCTAAATTAAATAACCTTTAAATTTTGTTAGAAACTGTGTTTATAAAAACTGATTTTTTTTTTTTTTTTTTGAGAAAGAGGAGAAAGACACAAAGGGAGAGAGATGAGAAGCATCAACTCATAGTTACATCACTTTAGTTGTTCATTGCTTCTCATATGTGCCTTGATGGTGGGGGGGGGGCGGCTCATCCACGCCAGTGACCTTGGGCTTCAAGCCGATGACCCCCACACAAACTGGCACGTCTGTGCTCAAGGCGGATGAGCCCCTGCTAAAGCCAGGGACCTCGAGGTTTTGAACCTGGAATTTCAGCGTTCCAAGTCGATGCTCTATCTACTGTGCCACCAACAGGCAAAAATGGATTTTTTTTTTAAGAAGTAGGTTATAAATATTTTATACATGTAGAGTTTTGCTTTTGAGATTTAAAATATAGTTGAGCATATAAAAACTTCGAGAATGTATATCCTTATCTTATATCTGCTCTTTTTGTTAAAGGTGCTAGGAGTGTGTACCATCAGTTGTTCATGAGCAGTCTACTTATGGATTTGAAATACAAGAAACTGTTTGCAATTCGGTTTGCAAAGGTAAGTCATTTCTCAGATTTGAAGATTAACAAAATAATTGCCCATGGTTATAGCCAGGCTTTGTAAAATTAGCAGCTAATAGTAATACATCAGTGTGTTGATTTTAAATTCTAAGAAACTTCATAAATGATCTTTTTGTCTTTTATCAATTGAATAAAATTCAGGGAGACTTTTCTTATTACTCATCTGCCATGATAATATGACTATTCATGTACACAGTATATGATATGAAACAATAAATGAATTTAAACCTACCCATTATGAATTATGGTATTCTATTAAAATTTATACAAGAGATCATCTTAGTTGAAACAGTAAGAATATATGGATATGATTCAAGAATCACAAAGTCTGGTTTGTTGATATTGTTGAATTATGTTCTCCCTTTTAGCAGCATGTGATTAAGCTAACTGGGGGGTTTCTTTTGTTTGTTTGTTTGTTTTTTAACTCACCTAAATTAGGAGTTCTTAACCAAGGAAGTATGTTAGAATCATCTGGGAGTTCTTCCAAAATACATGTGTTTGTGTTCTATTTCCAAACCTACTGAAGCGGATTCATCAGCAGTGGGGCCCAAGCACGTGTATTTTGCCAGAGCCATCAGGTGACTGATGTGTATCCAGAAGTAGTGCAGTCTGGTTCTATCAGTGGCAGTGTAGAGCGCTGTGGTCCAGCCCAGCAGTACACAGGGGTGGCACAGGAGCCTCGTGGCTGTTACTCCTTTCAGCTCATAAACTGCCGTTTGTGTTTGCACAGATTATTTAGTGAATCAGTATTTATACTCAGTTTATTTGATAGAAATCATTCCAGTTATCATTCGTATAGTGTTATCTCGTTGACTCCTCCAGCACTGATTTGTCATTATAATCCTTAAGCCTTTGGTCAGTGTGGATTAGAGGTGCATCTCCCCCTTGTTGTTTAGAATTACCAGCAGTTGCAGAGAGATTTTATGGAGGATGATCACGAGCGAGCAGTGTCCGTGACTGCTCTGTCTGTCCAGTTCTTCACCGCACCTACTCTGGTGAGTAGTGCTTGTCCTTTCTTAGTAACTGAGAGCTGGCACTCCTTGCCTTTTTTTTGCCTTCTTAATAGAACTATGAGCGTTTGCAGAGTGATTATGTGACAGATGACCACGACAGAGAGTTTTCGGTCGCAGACCTCTCGGTTCAGATATTCACAGTCCCTTCACTTGTAAGTACTGAAAGACTAAGAACTTTTTTGTTTTTCATTACCCAGAAGTAAAACGTTGAAATAAGATAACCAAGATCTGTGTATTCCCAAATAGAATATTTTCTTAATGGGCGGTCAGACTTCAGACACCTGCAACTGTGCTAGAACATATCCTCAGATATGTAGTCTGGGCGGGCAAAGTGGTTTACCTTAATCTATCTGTGCTATCCCATAGTACTTCCCCAAGGTTTTAAACTGACCAGTTAAACTGATTGGTTTAACAAATTTACCCATTAGAAACAGTATATTGTATATAATGTTACAGTTCGAGAAGTCCCTTCCCCCTTAAGAGGGGAAGGGGTAGCGAAGACACTAGAATTGAGAGGATTAGTTGGTCTTGTTCTGAGTGTCACTAGTTGCTCCGGAGGGCATCACTGCTTTAGTACTGTTCAGTAATTAAAATTCATTTAGCTTATTTAACAAGAATGTATTGAGTACCTATTATTTATTGGGTACAGTTCTAGGCTTTGGGAATGAACTGGTGAACAAAAACAGATGTGGACCTTGCCCTTATGGAACTTAACAGTAGAGGGAAAGACTCACATGCACGGTTGATTAAAATGATATGGAAACTGAAGGTTTGGGCTCTTTTGCAAGATCTGACCTTTTCCCACAGTTCACAAGGGGACTCTGAGGGGCCTTTGTGCAGGTTCACAAAGGGAAGGCCATGAGAGGGACTAGCACTTAGGAAAGCCCTGAAGTAGAAAAGTTCCTAACAGGGAGCAGAAAGCCGTATGGTTCAGGATCCTTGAGCGTGGAATGAAACGAGACCAGAATCATAGAAAGGTCCAAATTGTACAGATTTAACAGGATTCTGTAGTGATTTTACCAACCAGGTATATTTTCTATTCATTTAATGACTTTTTCCCCCGAATAACTTCTGTGTTCAAGGGTATATTCTAGTGCATTTGAAGCTGTTTGAAGTCTATTTCCCCATTAATAAAATATTATTATAGACTAATTAAGAATTTTGGGTTTTATCTAAGAGCACGGAAAGGCATTTTAAGAATTTTAATTGACACTTAACTATCACATGTGGTTTTTAAAAGATCACACTGTTTGGAGAACAAATTGGTGGGGCAAGAATGAGTGTGGGAACGTAATTGGAAGCCAGTGCAGTGACCCAAACAGGAACTGATGGTAACTTGAACTGGGATTGTTGCAGAGGATTTAAGAGTTCTGGGAGACACTTAGGTAGAACCTAAGTATGTAGATAGAACCGGCCAGACGTTGGGTTTGAGGGACACTCGGATTGGTGAGTGATTGGTTGTTGGTTGGAAGAAAAAGTGCAAAGATGAATCCCAGGTTTCCGCTTTGGCATCCAAGTGGGCTGCCTGGGGAGTTGCGGAGGATGAAGGAGGAGGATTTGTGCAGAGCAAGAGAGATGCTTTAGGTCTAGTCAGGGATAAGCTTGAGACGCCTCAGATACTCCCATGGGTACTTAAATCTGCGTCTCTCTTCATTTATCTTTTTGTCCATTTTCATGCCAGTACCCAGTTTTAATAATTTTAGTTTAATAAGCCATTTTTAGAACTTACAGCAGCGATTTTCAATAATTGTGCCACAAGGATTTTTAAAACATGCAATACCTATTTAGTCAGGGACATTGACTTCTTTCCCCATAGATTGTCAATTAAAAAGTGACAATAGCCTGACCAGGCAGTGGCGCAGTGGATAGAGCGTCAGACTGGGATGCCGAGGACCCAGGTTTGAGACCCCAGGGTCGCCAGCTTGAGCGCGAGCTCATCTGGTTTGAGCAAAGCTCACCAGCTTGGACCCAAGGTTGCTGGCTCGAGCAAGGGGTTACTTGGTCTGCTGAAGGCCCGCGGTCAAGGCACATATGAGAAAGCAATCAATGAACAACTAAGGTGTCGCAATGAAAAACTGATGATTGATGCTTCTCATCTCTCTCCGTTCCTGTCTGTCTGTCCCTATCTATCCCTCTTTCTGACTCTCTATCTGTAAAAAAAACAAAAGGTGACAATAGGCAGCACAGGAATAACCATCTGGTATGAATGAATTTACCTATATTTTTGTCAGATTGGCAAATTTTATTAAAATATTGCTGTAGAATTTTATTAATTAGTATATGTGTGCCATGATAGGAAAAAGGTTGAAAATCTCTGACTTAGATAGCTAAATTTCATTTTGTTACTCTTTCCCAAATTTTTCTTAATTATTCTTAGGCCTTTTTATCTTTAAAGATGAACTAAAATGAGTTTGTCAATTTCAAAAACACTAGAATTTTCACTGAAAAGTGACTGTACTTACAGATAATTTGGGAAGAACTGGTGTCTTTGCAATATTGAGTATTTCCGTCTAGGAACATAAAATGTTTTCATTTGTTCGTGTTGTTTTATGTTCAGTAAAAGCTACATAGCTCTGTTGTTTTGGGTCTTAGTTTAAAAATGAGTATATGTTTTATATTTTTGATGTACTAAACTATTTACATTTTAAATCTGGCTATGGCTAGGTAAGCAGGAAACTGATTTTAACATTTCTTCTAGTATTTTTTGTTGATTCCTTCTAAGTTCTAATAATGTGCACATAATTTTAGTTTTCTTCTAATATTTCAGTGTTTTATTTGTTTCTTGTCTGACTCCTTTAGTAGCACTAGAAAAATAATATATGTATTTATTCAAAACCTATTTAGCACTTTTATTAACTAGGCACTATTTGGGGCTCTGGGGATAAATGCAGCAGCAAACAAAACAGACAAGAGTTCCTGTTCCTGTGGGATTTATAGTCTGGGGAAAAGTACAAAAAATAGCATACTCTTTATTATAAGCCAAGTATTGATAAGAAGTAGGAAAGCAGGTTAAGGGGAGTATCAGTGAAGGGGTTATATTTTATACAAGCCTGTCCTGTGGTGGCACAGTGGATAAAGCATCCACCTGGAATGCTGAGGTCGCTGGTTCAAAACCCTGGGCTTGCCTGGTCAAGGCACATATGGAAGTTGATGCTTCCTGCTCCTCCCCCCTTCTCTCTCTCTCTCTCTCCTGTCTCTATAAAAATTAATAAAAATATCTAATAAAAAGAAAAAATAATATATATATTTTATACAAGGTTAGCAGGAAGGCCCCTCAAAGAAGTGTTGGAACAGAGACCTGAAGGAATGAGACAGTGAGTGCTGTGACTAACTGGTAGAGCGCCTCCTAAGTGGCAGGAACAGCAGGTACTAAAGTTCTGACACGAATATGCACGTGGTGTTTTGGAAGAAAGCACCAGAACAAGCTAGTGTTGCTAAAGTGAGGGGGGAATGGTCCGCAAGTTTGAGGACGGGTGCCAGTAGGAGACGGCAGTGCTAGACTTTGAAGGCCGTTGTAACAACGTACGTCTTTTGTCTAAAGCAGAGGTCTCAAACTCGGGCCCGCGGGCCGCATGCGGCCCGCCCACCAATTTTGTGCGGCCCGAAGACTAATCAAACGTGGATTAGTCTGCGGGCCGCACAAAATTGGTGGGCGGGCCGCGAGTTTGAGACCCCTGGTCTAAAGAAAGTGAAAAGGGGAAATAATAAAGCGCAGGAAATACTAAGGAGCAGAAATTAAATAATAAAACAAAATAAATGTACAGAAGAGAAAAAATCAACAAAAAAACTTGGTACTTTGAAAAAGCCAGAAGAAAAGCAGAAAAATTTAAATTGAAACAAAACTATAGATCTTGCAGATATTAAATAGAAAATAAAACATTACTAAGGCTCTGGCCAGATGGCTTCGTTGGCTACAGAATCGTCCCAACATGCCAAGGTGGCAGGTTCGATCCCAGTCAAGGCACATAATCATAACCAATGACTGCATAAATAAGTAGAGCAACAAGTTAATGTTTCTCTCACTCTCTTTCTCTCTCTCTCCCCCTCTTTCTAAAATCAAATAAAAGTTTTTAAAATAAATTTAAAAGGAAGAAATTTAAAAAAAAAAGACAATATGAGGACCAACTTTGTGAAATCTGGATGAAATGAAAAGAAATTCCTAAGGGAAAAAAAAATTATTAAAAGAGAAACAAGAGGCCTGACCTGTGGTGGCGCAGTGGATAAAGCATCGACCTAGAAATGCTGAGGTCGCCAGTTCAAAACCCTGGGCTTGCCTGGTCAAGGCACATATGGGAGTTGATGCTTCCAGCTCCTCCCCCCTTTCTCTCTCTCTGTTGTCTCTCCTCTCTCTCTCTCCCTCTGTCTCTCCCTCTCCTCTCTAAAAAAAAAAAAAAAAAGAGAAACAAGAAATAGAATATTTTTTAAGACAGAGCGAAAGGGCAGCGGCGGAGTGGGAAGCATCAACTCAGGAATTGCTTCCCGTATGTGCCTTGACCAGGCAAGCCCAGGGTTTCGAACTGGTGACCTCAGCATTCCAGGTCAACACTTTATCTATTGCGCCACCACAGGCCAGGGGAAAATTTTAATTAGTTTAAAAATCTTCTCATAAATCACCAGGCCCAAATGGCTGCGCTTGGGAATTCTTCTAAATATTTAAGAAAGAAATAACTTCTGTGTTATGTAAGATTTTCTGGAAGACAGAGACAGAGAATGTCCATGCCAATTTAATTGAGTTCTCTGTCATCTTGATACCAAAACCCAGCTAAGCAATTACAAGAAAAGAAAATTACCACAAATGAGGTCACACAATTCGAATCAAGTTATATAAAAAAAAAGAGATAATATATCACAATTAAGTTCGGTTTATTTCCTTAATCCAAGAGCAGTATAACGTTTGGAGAAGCTCAACTGGCATAATTCACCTTAACAGGCAAAAGAATGGGAAAGTCATATCTAATGCTTTCTCTGAAGTAATTAAAATTCAAAACTTAACTCATGGCCCTGGCCGGTTGGCTCAGCTGTAGAGCGCTGGCCTGGCGTGCGGGGGACCCAGGTTCGATTCCCGGCCAGGGCACATAGGAGAAGCGCCCATTTGCTTCTCCACCCCACCCCCTCCTTCCTCTCTGTCTCTCTCTTCCCCTCCCGCAGCCAAGGCTCCATTGGAGCAAAGATGGCCCGCGCGCTGGGGATGGCTCCTTGGCCTCTGCCCCAGGCACTAGAGTGGCTCTGGTCGCGGCAGAGCGACGCCCCGGAGGGGCAGAGCATCGCCCCCTGGTGGGCAGAGCTTCGCCCCTGGTGGGCGTGCCGGGTGGATCCTGGTCGGGCGCATGCGGGAGTCTGTCTGACTGTCTCTCCCCTTTCCAGCTTCAGAAAAATGCAAAAAAAAAAAAGTAATCAGCCCTGACCAAGTAGCTCATTTGGTTAAAGTAGGAGTCCCCAAACTACGCATGTGGCCCCCTGAGGCCATTTATCCGGCCCCCACTGCACTTCTGGAAGGGGCACCTCTTTCATTGATGGTCAGTGAGAGGAGCATAGTTCCCATTGAAATACTGGTCAGTTTGTTGATTTAAATTTACTTGTTGTTTATTTTAAATATTGTATTTGTTCCTGTTTTGTTTTTTTACTTTAAAATAAGATATGTGCAGTGTGCATAGGGATTTGTTCTTAGTTGTTTTTTTTGTTTTTTGTTTTTTTTCATTTTTCTGAAGCTGGAAACGGGGAGAGACAGTCAGACAGACTCCCGCATGCGCCCGACCGGGATCCACCCGGCACGCCCACCAGGGGCGATGCTCTGCCCACCAGGGGGCGATGCTCTGCCCATCCTGGGCGTCGCCATGTTGTGACCAGAGCCACTCTAGCGCCTGGGGCAGAGGCCACAGAGCCATCCCCAGCGCCCGGGCCATCTTTGCTCCAATGGAGCCTTGGCTGCGGGAGGGGAAGAGAGAGACAGAGAGGAAAGCGCGGCAGAGGGGTGGAGAAGCAAATGGGCGCTTCTCCTGTGTGCCCTGGCCGGGAATCGAACCCGGGTCCTCCACACGCTAGGCCGATGCTCTACCGCTGAGCCAACCAGCCAGGGCTGTTCTTAGTTTTTTTTATAGTCCGGCCCTCCAACGGCCTGAGGGACAGTGAACTGGCCCCCTGTGTAAAAAGTTTGAGGACTCCTGGGTTAAAGCATCAGCCTGATATGCCAAGGTTGCAGGTTTGATCCCCAGTTAGGGCACGTACAGGAATCAACCAGTGACACAGACAAGTGGAACAAGTCAGTGTTTCTCTCTCTCTCTCTTTCTATCCCCTGTTTCTCTCTCTCTAAAATCAATCAATAGAGAATGTGCCGTTAGATATGTAAGAGCCTTGAACCACAAAACTGAATATGAATTACATAAAATAAAAACTTAGAAGGTAAATAGTGGTAATATTTCTTTTAAAGCAAAGTGAATTGTAAGCATAAAAATCAAGTATAGTATTTTTTAGGGTAAGTGATAAGAAGTGCTAGAATTATATATATAATGTTGGATATTGAATGTTGAAAATTACCTGGAGCCCTGGCCAGATAGCTTGGTTGGTTAGAGCATCATCCTGAAACGCAAAGGTTGCAGGTCAGATTCATGTTTCTATCTGTCTCTCTCTCCCTTCCTCTCTCTCTAAAATAAATTTTTTTTTAAAAAAGGAAAAAACTATGTTGAAAGGTTAACAACAGTCTAGCCAAGTGGTAATAAAGCCAAGCACTTGGTTTTTCATTTTTCTTTTCTGATGTAACCTTGGAAAATATATGCCTTCTTTAGTTGTCTTTTTAGAAGTAGAAATGCCTGAATAATTTCCTACTTTAATGGGACAGTACTAATTAATAGTCCACCCTACAGATTTTTTTTATTTGGCACCCAGTAAAGACAGTTAGAATCTAATTCAAAACCACATAGTGGATGAAGCCTCCCTTTTAACATTCATCTAAAACTAAGATATTTCTGGTGAGTGCCTTGGTTGGCGAGATCTACAGTCCATCAACATTAAGTTGTCACTCCTCCAAACTTCCTTAACTACCGCCTGTTGGAGGGCTTGTAAGCAGGCTCTATGGAGCTTCTCCTCAGCTTAGTGCTATTGCATTATACTCACTTAATTCTTCCTCAGAATCAACTAAGATAGCACACAGAAAACAAAAAGGATTAAAACCCTCAGAATGGTAGAAAGAAAACTGTTTGAAATTGCATTGCTTTACTGAGGGCATGAGGGGAAAAGACACACTTTGTACATAGATGTATAAATTGGTATAAACTTCTTTGAGGGGACAGTTTGATGATGATATCAGTCAAAATCTATAATGTACATATACTTTAACCCAGTAATTCCACTCTGAGGACATTATAAATATGCTTCCAGATATATAGATACTTGTTGAAGCATCTTTTGTAATAAATAACATAAAACTGGGGGGAAAAACAAATGTTTCACCAGAAAGGGCCTAAGTAAGATAGAAACTAGCGATAGTTAAAAAGAAGGAGGTAATTTATATGAGTGGAAAACACGTGAAAAAATAAAGTGCAGAACCGTGTTTATAACATGCTGTTCTTTGGGTGAGAAAAGAGATATACGTACCCACATTTTTATCTACTTAATAAAACTTAATCCATGTATTATAAAAGTGTGTATGTACGTTTATCATTATATACACATACACCAACTCCAGAAGAATATGCAGGAAAACTGCCAACATGTGGCCTTTGCAAGGGGGACCTCAGGAACTAGGAGACTGATTTTTCTACCGGTTTTTTTGCATCATTTAAATGTATTTGCTTATTCAAAAATATACAGATATCTATATTTATACTTAGAAACAAAAAATAAATCTCCACTAAGGTGATTAAGAGGAAATACAGTTTTATATTGAGTTCTGCAGAATCTGTGAGATAAACCTCTGGATCCTAGAGTAATTATACCATACCATAGGTGTCTAAATGTCTCAGTTAAGGAAAATTTGCAGCCTGGTTCAGACCTCCCCACCCTGAGTTGTCTTGAATAATGAGCCTTGGATCTGTCTCCTAACATTCTGGCATCTTTCTTCCTGATATAATTGTTGCTTCATACAAGTGGCAGTTGGAGTAAGTAATTGTTATTTAGAAATACACAGTAATGCATTTATGATGTTGCTCTATAGGTGTGTTAAAAAGGCTTAAACTGAAAGTTCTAAGCAATGTTGGTGACTTTGGTTAGCTTCCTAGCAAGTAGGTTTTGATTGCCATGTATTCTGATACACTTTGTTCTAGGCTCGGATGCTTATCACGGAGGAAAACCTGCTGACCATCATCATTAAGACTTTCATGGATCATTTGAGACATCGAGATGCTCAGGGCAGATTTCAGTTTGAACGATACACTGCTTTGCAAGCCTTCAAATTTAGGAGAGTTCAGAGTCTTATTTTGGACCTCAAGTAAGCTTTTACTTAATTATCAAGCCAGTGGCAACTTGTAAAATGTCAGCGTTTATCCATATATTCATTGCTATTTTATCTTGTAAGGTATATGTTGATTAGCAAACCAACTGAATGGTCAGATGATCTGAGGCAGAAGTTCCTAGAAGGATTTGATGCCTTTTTGGAATTACTCAAATGTATGCAGGTGTGTATGAACTAACACTTTCAAAAGTGTAGTGCTCGCTCTCCTTTTTCTTCCCTCCCTCCCTCCCTCCCTCCCTCCCTTCCTCCCTTTCTTCCTCCCCCCCTCCCTCCCTCCTCCCTCCCTTCCTCCCTTCCTCCCTTTCTTCCCTCCCTCCCTCCCTCCCTCCCTCCCTCCCTCCCTCCCTTCCTCCCTTCCTTCCTTCCTTTATTTTTGTTCCTTGGACTGAACACCTTTCTGTCTATGTGTTTATATCATTTTGGACACATTTCCAAAGGAATGATTTAGATGGCTACAGTTTGGACCAAGAAGCTGCTCTTGAACTAGAAACTCGTAGAAAGGTGTAAAATGAAGGCAGTCCACACAAAGGTCCTGGCATCTACTGTCCTTTTGTATTAGGCTTTCTTGGTCACCATTAATATTCTGTCTTTGGGGATTGCAAGTTTACTTATATTTTTCATATGCTTACTTGAAGTACTGTCAGTTATTTAAGAAACTAGAATGTTTGGTTTTTGTTTTTTTTTTACCATTTCCATATTTCTTTTTTCTTAATGTGATATTTATATATTATAGTATATACTATATGTTCACTATATAGTATTCACTATATAAAGGTCACAGGATAGACTTTTTCCCCTGTTTATTACCGTGATTCTCTCTCGGAAATACCCCATATACAAAATAGAAACTGGAAGCAGAAACCAACCAGCATATTTAACCAGCTTTAACTAGAAGATAGATGACATCTCAACTAAGCAGTGCCATGGTGATTCCTTTAGTAACTATCTGGCTTTTCTTAAGAAAGTAATAAGCACCTGACCTGTGGTGGCGCACTGGGTAAAGCATTGACCTGGGATGCTGAGGTCGCTGGTTCGAAACCCCAGGCTTGCCTGGTCAAGGCACATAGGGGAGTTGATGCTTCCTGCTCCTCCCTCTGTTCTCTCTCTTTCCTCTCTCTCTCTCTCTCCTCTCTCTAATAAAAATGAATAAATAAAAAAATTAATTAAAAAAAAAGAAAGGAATAAGCAGAACTGACCTACTGTTTTTAGAAAGTATTCTAGTTCCATGTTGGGTAATGATTTAAGGGTGTTTAATTTTTAACAATATTTCTATGTTTTGTGGGGTTTTTTTGTATCTATACAGACAATATCTGCTTTGGTAATTTTGAATAAAATATATTTATAAATTCAATTATATATAATTTTTTTATTTTTAGCAAAGGAAAGGGGGGTACAGACAGGGACAGAGAGACAGAAAGGGAGAGAGATAAGAAGCATCAACTCGTAGTTGCGGGACTTGAGTTGTTCATTGATTGCTTTTTCACATGTGCCTTGACCATGGGGCTCAAGCAAAGCCAGTGACCCCTTGCTCAAGCCTGCGACCATGGGGTCATATCTATGATCCCACACTCAAGCCAGCGACCCTGCACGCAAGCTGGTGAGCCCGTGCTCAGCTGGCAACTTTGGGGTTTTGAACCTGGGACCTCAGGGTCTTAGGTTGACACTGTATCCACTGCACCACCACCTGGTCAGGCAAATAATTTATATTTTTAATGATTTTATTAATTGATTTTACAGAGGAGGGGAATTAGAAGTGTGTCAACTCATAGTTGCTTCAATATTTTAAAAGCCTGTCAGATATCTTTGAATAATTTTCCTATAGATGACAGATCTAAAACAGAAGTGGGATTTTAAATTACATTTTAGACAATGTTATATAAATATGTAATTTAAGAAATTGGTCTGGCCTAGCCTATGGTGGCACAGTGGATAAAGCATTGACCTGGAATGCTGAGATCACCAGTTTGAAACCCTGGACTTGCCTGGTCAAGGTACATACGACAGGTGATCAATGAACAACTGGAAAGTGAAGTGAAGCAGTTATGAGTTGTACTTTTCTCTCCTTTTCCTGTAAAATCAATAAAAAAATCTTTAATAAAAGAAGAAGTTGGATCGAGGCTGATTAGCTCAGTTGGTAGAGCATCATCCTGAAATGCCAAGGTTGCAGGTTTGATTCCTGGTCAGGGCACATATGGGAAGCAGCCAATGATGACATGAATAAGTGAAACAACAAACAGATGTTTAAGTTTCCATGTAGGAGAACAAGTATAATTTTAATTCATTTAAAATCTCTTCACTTTCTTTAAGGGAATGGACCCAATTACGCGCCAAGTAGGACAGCATATTGAAATGGAGCCGGAGTGGGAAGCAGCCTTCACGCTGCAGATGAAACTGACACACGTCATCTCCATGATGCAGGACTGGTGTGCTTCAGACGTGAGTTTCTTCCGGGGCTCGGAGACGGGGGGAGCAGGGGGATAAACAGATTTTTAAGTCAATTTTGAGGGGTTTTGGAAAGGGTAGTGGTAATACCTAGCTCATAAAACAGCATATTTTCCTCTTTTACCTATAAATTTGGTAAAAGTGAAAATTCTAAAAGCTTAAAAAGAAAAACTTGGAAAATCTATGAAGGAGGAAATAAGCCATACTCTCTTTGTCTTATGTTATTATCTTTTTTTTTCCATAATCCCATCTAGATTTTGAGCATTTAAAAAGAAAAGTTTCTAAATTTATTCAAAAATAAAGTTTAATTATTGGTACATTTGTCCTGTGCCTTAAAATCATTTTGTCCTTGCTTTGGCTGTACAGTCTAGATGGGAGCCTGTTTAACGTGGGGAGGTCAGAGGCTTCCGTCAGATCCGAGTGGTGTTTCCCGGTTAACTGATGAAAGGTCAAGAGTATTCCTGGCGGGGGGACAGGTGAACCCTGCCCTGATGAGGAGTGTGGTTGTCGGGGGACGTGAGAGGCTCTGGTTGGAACACAGAGGTTGAAGGGAGAGAGGTGCACAGGGTCTGACTTTGCAGGACCGTCGAGGCCGTGGAAGGAAGTTTGGGTTTCATTCTTACTGAAAAGGGACACCACTAGAGACTACAAAGCAGAAAGGTGATATCATCCAATTGACACGTTTTCAAAAATTCCTCTCCATGAAGAATGGGTGGCGAGGGAGCGAGAGCAGAAGCAGGGACTTTAGTAGAAGGTGGCCGGCTTCCCTTTGAGTTACTGGACTTCATCAGGTGCAGGACTGAGAGAAACTTAGAGAACGGGATTGATAGCCTGCCAGTAGACTGGACAGTAGGATGAGGGAAATGAGGGTGTTGGAATAATGTCTAGATTTCCCCAATGTACCGAGATGTCATTCACGGAGTGGGGCACTTGGAAGAAGGACCAGGTTGGGCAGGGAGATTGGGTTGATTTTGCCTGTCATTAGTATTTGAGGTCTTTACTCATCGAATTTGATGTGCTTATTCATGTTGTAGAAACCCAGCCTTTTGAGGAACTGACAGAAAACCCTCTTTTTGTAGGAAAAAGTGTTAATTGAAGCTTACAAGAAATGCCTTGCTGTACTGATGCGGTGTCATGGTGGTTTTACTGATGATGAACAGCCGATCACACTGAGCATTTGTGGACATTCAGTGGAAACTATCAGATACTGTGTTTCTCAAGAAAAAGTTAGCATTCACCTCCCAGTTTCTCGGTTACTTGCAGGTAAAGCATTTATCCCCCCCAAAACCCTGAAACTGTCTTTTAAATTGTTTATAATGAATACTTATTGAATACCTACTACACAGCAGTCTGCGAGTTTTATGTGCGTTAACCTGTTTATCTGTCGCATTGCTCTATGAGGGAGGTATCATAATTCACTTTGCTTCACATAAAGGACTGGGGACAGAAGTGATTTACCTAGTTGTCGCACAGTAAGAGATAGAGTAGGAGGTTTACTCTGGAGACAGTGTGGCACCAGAGGCCATGTTTATAATGATTGTGCTTCTTCAAACTGTTTAAGTTCAGGTTTTATTGTTTAATTCAACCTAGCTTTAAAGTCTGTTGTCACAGTTCAAATCAGTCTCTCACTTAAGAGGTGCTGACAGATTGAAACTATCCTAGATTTTTCTCTTATACAAGCTGTTTCTTAATCATTTATTGATAATCTTTTTAAGTAGCAGGTCAAGAGTGAGTCCCAAATTGGGGTGATAGTTTTCATCTAAGTATTGTAGTTGAATTCCAAGCCATTTATACTTGAAACTATCACCTTGCAACAGCCAGGAACTCTGAATATGCCCTGTCCATTCCTGCACTCATTTCAGTGCACTTCCTCGCATAGTTCTTTTTTTTTTTCCAGGTTGTATTTATTCATTTTAGGGGGGGCAGAGAGAGAGAGAGAGGAGGGGGGAGGAGCAGTAAGCTTGAACTCCCATATGTGCCTTGACTGGGCAAGCCCAGGGTTTCGAACCAGTGACCTCAGTGTTCCAGGTCGACCCATATTTCTTGGTTGCAGGAATTCTTGTCCTACTTACATACTATTTATTAATCCCTTTAGTTCCGGAGTATAAAGAAGTTCTAAAAATAGGTATTTTTACCCAGTATGGAATTTGAGCTTTCTCTTAAGTAGCTAGTAGCAATAAGACGTGAAACTGTGTGTGTATGTTTGTGTATATGTGTGAGAGAGAGAGGTTGGTGGACGTGAAACTGTGTGAGTATGTTTGTGTATATGTGTGAGAGAGAGAGGTTGGTGGACATGAAACTGTGTGTGTATGTTTGTGTATATGTGTGAGAGAGAGAGGTTGGTGGAGAATTGCTAGTATTTCTTCCTTAAATGGTTTGGTAAAATTCACTAGTCTATATGGATGTGAAACTTTCCTTTTTGATAGGTTTTATACTATTGACTCAACTTCTTTAATAGGTATGGGCTGGTTCTGGTTATCCATGTCTCCTTTTGTGAGTTTGATAGTTTTTGTTTTTCAAGAAATTGGTCCATTTCATCTGAATTATCAAACTTGTGGGCATAGTGTTGTTCACAGTGTTCCTTTTTTACCCTTTTAATAGCCATGGGATCAATAGGAATGATCCCTCTTTCATTTCTGAGGGCATTTTTCCCATTGTTCTGAGCATTGTCACATTATCCTGATAGCATTGGATCAGTCTTCTGAATTGTCTTTGCAGTCGTGGTGATACAGATTAGACGTCTGAGTATCACTGATACAACAGATAAAACAACAAATAAGTTCTAGACTGAAGCTGTGACTGTAGGAAGAAATCCCTGAATTCCTATAACTTGGTTAGTGCCAGTGCTGTTTTCTGTCAATGCTTTGAGCATACTGAACTTGATCCTCAGCATAGGCCAATGGCATCATGGTGCTGGGGAAAAGTATTGAGCTGGGATGCACGGAAGTGAGTCCTGTCTCCAGCTCAGCTGCTGGTTTGTTTCTGCCTTTAAAACTCTGGTTGTACGGGCCCTGGCCGGTTGGCTCAGCAGTAGAGCATCGGCCTGGCTTGCGGGGGACCCGGGTTCGATTCCCGGCCAGGGCACATAGGAGAAGCGCCCATTTGCTTCTCCACCCCCACCTCCTCCTTCCTCTCTGTCTCTCCCTTCCCCTCCCGCAGCCAAGGCTCCATTGGAGCAAAGATGACCCGGGCGCTGGGGATGGCTCCTTGGCCTCTGCCCCAGGCGCTGGAGTGGCTCTGGTCGCGGCAGAGCGACGCCCTGGAGGGGCAGAGCATCGCCCCCTGGTGGGCAGAGCGTCGCCCCAGGTGGGCGTGCCGGGTGGATCCCGGTCGGGCGCATGCAGGAGTCTGTCTGACTGTCTCTCCCCGGTACCAGCTTCAGTAAAGTACAAAAAAAAAAAAAAAATCTGGTTGTACGGGTGGTAGCTGATGTCGATATGTGTCCACAGAGAAAACAATCAGTGCTCTGAAAATGTACCAATTTCCGGCGACCTCGTTAACCTCCCTCAGCTCTTCTCGGGGATCATTTGGGAGCGTTGTCTCACTGCTTGATGAGCCTTAGCCTGAATGCTTATAATCTATTTGGAGAACTAAGTAAAAATACATAGAACAGTTCAAAAACAACTTAGAATATGTGCTAATGGAGCTTGAGTGGCAAATGCTAGATAAAATTATTAGAATAGGATTGCTAATGTAAGTCTTGGATGAGGAAAGCCTCAAACCAGGCTTGACCACGTGGCCACATTTATTAATAAGATTGTAAAAAACATCCTCTGTTTAGACCAGTGGTAGTCAACCTGGTCCCTACCGCCCACTAGTGGGCATTCCAGCTTTCTGGTGGGTGGTAGCGAAGCAACCAAAGTATAAATAAAAAGATAGATTTAACTATAGTAAGTTGTTTTATAAAGATTTATTCTGCCAAACTTAGCGAAAATCTGACGTAAAGTATTATTATATGCTTTAACTTTCTGTAACTGTGCTTTATAAATTTTATAAAGTAAAGTTACTTCCCTACTTTTGTTTTTTATTTATTTTTTACAGAGACAGAGAGTGAGTCAGAGAGAGGGACAGACAGGGACAGACAGATAGGAATGGAGAGAGATGAGAAGCATCAATCATTAGTTTTTCATTGCACATTGCAACACCTTAGTTGTTCATTGACTGCCCTCTCATACGTGCCTTGACCGCAGGCCTTCAGCAGACTGAGTAACCCCTTGCTGGAGCCAGCGACCCTGGGTTCAAGCTGGTGGGCTTTTGCTCAAACCAGATGAGCCCGCGCTCAAGCTGGTGACCTCGGAGTCTCGAACCTGGGTTCTCCGCATCCCAGTCCGATGCTCCATCCACTGCGCCACCGCCTGGTTAGGCATTACTTCCCTACTTTATAAATCACCATTACTGTGGAACCAGTGGGCGGTTAGAAAAGTTACTACTAACAGATACAAAAGTGGGCGGTAGGTATAAAAAGGTTGACTTCTACCCCTGATTTAGACAATATAATTACAAGACACTTAATTCTTAGTTAACAGAATTGTCTGAAGTTGAGCTATGAAAGAGCTCTTTGCATTTAGGAACTAAAGAGGCTTTGATCCTAAACTAGAAGTTAAGGCTCATCCCTGGCCATTTGCTCAGTGATAGAGCATCGGCCTGGCATATGAATGTCCTGGGTTTGATTCCTGGTCAGGGCACACAGAAGTACCCATCTGCTTCTCCACTACTCCCCCTCTTGCTTCTCTCTCTCTCTCTCTTTTTCTCTCTCTCCCTCTCTCCCTCTCCCTCCCCCTTTCCCTCTTTCTCTCTCTTCCCCTCCTGTAGCCATGGCTTGATTGGAGCAAGTTGGTTCCAGGTACTGAGGATGGCTCCATGGCCTCCACCTCAGGTGCTAAGAAGAACTCAGTTGCTGAGCAACAGAGCAACGCTCCAGATGGGCAGAGCATCGCTCCCTAGTGGGCTTACTGAGTGGATCCTCGTTAGGGCGCCTGTCTCTGCCTCCCTTCCTCTCTCTGAATAAAAATAAATAAATAAATAAAGTTAAGGTTCTAGTTCTAAGTGTGCCATTGAGACAGAGGTTCATGAGAATAAAGCTTTATTTATGGATGCAATTCATTTTATATTAATATTTGTAGTGTGATAGGTTTTCAAAGAGAAAAAGAAGTTAAACTTGAGTAATATTTAGGGTTGTTTTTTTTCTAAATATTTTCACTTGTAAAATACATTTTTATTTGTTCTTCCATGCAGGTTTGCATGTATTGTTAAGCAAAAGTGAAGTGGCTTATAAATTTCCAGAGCTCCTACCTCTAGTAAGTAGTACTAACTTTAAAGGTAAATGCCTCTGTATTATGTTTATTAGTCAGGGTTCTCCAGAGAAACAAAACCAATAAAGAGAGAGAGTGAGTGTGTGTGTGTGTGAGCGCGTACACGCACAAATATGTTTGTGTGTGGCGAGAGGAAGAGACAGAGATTGATTTATTTTAGGAATTGTTCGCCCAGTTATGAGGCCTGGCAAGTCTGAAATATGCCCACAGGGCTGCCTGCCAGGCACGGCCAGAGAGCGAGGAAAGCTGGTATCACAGTCGGTGGTCCAGAAGCAGTCTGGAAGCAGAACTTCTTCATTGCTTAGGGGACCTCCCTCTTCTCTTTTAAGGCCTTCAGCTAATTGGATGAGGCCCAGCCCTGTTATGGAGAATAATCTGCTTTATTTGAAAACTACTGATTTAAATATTGATCACATCTACTAGACTGATCTTAATCAAAAACTGAGTACTGTGGCCTACCCAAGTTGATATAAAATTAACAATTATATAAACGTCCATTGAAATTATTTTACTTGTGTTTTATTTGAAGCTTCCATCTCTATCAGATAATCTTTGTATAGAGCTGAGAGTTGTGTGTTTGTTTTGTGCACACAGAGTGAACTCAGCCCCCCCGTGTTGATAGAGCACCCTCTGAGGTGTCTCGTTCTATGCGCCCAAGTACATGCAGGGATGTGGAGACGGAATGGCTTCTCTCTCGTAAACCAGGTAAGCGTCTTTTTCAGTTCTTTGGCTTCTGTGAAGGATGTAATTTTCACTGTACTTAGTCATTGAAAGTTGAGTACCTATGTTAAAATTATTTGAGAAAATGTTAAACCAAAACTGTTTATCAGAAATTCTATCCATACTTTGTCAAGAAATAATACCAAGGCAGAAATGAACTTAATTTCCTCGATTCTTTACTTGCAGTCATTTTTAGAACCAAATTGGATATTTATTTATTTATTTATTTATTTTTAGCAAGAAGAGAAGGACAGGACAGACAAGAAGGGAGGGAGATGAGAAGCATCAGCTTATAGTTGTGGCACTTCAGTTGTTGATTGATTACTTCTCATTTGTGCCTTGATGGGGGGCTCCATCTGAGTCAGTGACCCCTTGCTCAAGACAGCAACCATGGAGTCATGTCTCTGATCCTTCACTCAAGTCGGCAACCCCGCACTCAAGCTGGTGACCTTGGGGTTTCGAACCTGGGTCCTCAGCATCCCAGGTCGATGCTCTATCCATTGTGATACTGCCTAGTCCGGCCCAAGTTGAATATTTTAAAAAAATTAAAAATTCAAATTTTATCTACTTAAATTGGGTTAAAAGATAAAAGTTCTGTTAATATATTATTAAGCTCTGAAATTGAGGTTTTAAATTTTTTTATTAGTTAATTTATTTTATTGATTTTAGAGGAAGAGGAAGGAAGAGAGAGAGAGAGAGAGAGAGAGAGACAAAAACATTGATCAATTTCTGTATATGATCTGACCAGAGATCAAACGGGCAACCTTTGAGCTTCCAAATCATGCTCTAACCAGCTGAGCTATTCAGCCAGGGCAAGGTTTTAATTTTTAAACCTCACCAAGGCTTGGTATAGGCTTTTCCCCAATGGAAACAGCTTTTTTGAGCAACCTAGAAATTTGGATGCAAAATGTGAACCATAGAGTGACTGCTGAGATCTGAAAATTTCTGATTAATTAATCTTTATTAAGACGATTATTAATGCCTGCCCTGTGGTGGTGCAGTGGATGAAGCATCAGCCCGGAACACCGAGGTCGCCGGTTCAGAACTCTGGGCTCGCCTGGTCAGGGCCCATATGGGAGTTGATGCTTCCTATTCCTCCCCCTTCTCTCTCTCTTGCTCTTTCTCCCTCTCTCACTCTCCCTCTCTCCCCTTTCTAAAGTGAATAAATAAATAAATATTAATTACTTGAAACCTGTGTACTCTTCCTGATCAATGTCACCTCATTAAATTTAATATCTAAATATATTTTTTTAAATGGCAGGAAAAAGAATAGAAGGAAGGGAAGGAGGGAGGAAGGAGAGGAGGGAGGGAGGGAAGGGAGGGGAGGGGAGAGAAGGGGAGGGGAGGGATGGAGCACCAAAAGCTAGCAAGCTAATTGGATAGGACAAAACCCTCCCTTCCCTATCCCTGTGAGAACCTCGGGCTTAAACCGAAGGGGCTTTGAGATGGGAGTTCACCATTCTCCCAGGTTGCAGCACCTGAATGCACCTCTTTCCTTTTGCACCAAAAAAGAAAAAGGAGGAGAAAAAAAGATAGTATTAATTATGGGAAACCACATTGTTTGTGCACGTGCACTTGTCCAAAACCCACGTGTTCTTCTGGGATGTGAGGAGAGGAGGGAGCTCCACAAACAAAAACCTATTTACTCAATAGTATCTTTTTTTTTGCAGATTTATTACTACCATAATGTGAAATGTAGACGTGAAATGTTTGACAAAGATATAATAATGCTTCAGGTAATGAATTTTTTTTTTTTTTTTTTTTTTTTTTTTTTGTATTTTTCTGAAGCTGGAAACGGGGAGAGACAGTCAGACAGACTCCCGCATGCGCCCAACCGGGATCCACCCGGCACGTCCACCAGGGGCGACACTCTGCCCACCAGGGGGCGATGCTCTGCCGCGACCAGAGCCACTCCAGCGCCTGGGGCAGAGGCCAAGGAGCCATCCCCAGCGCCCGGGCCATCTCCGCTCCAATGGAGCCTTGGCTGCGGGAGGGGAAGAGAGAGACAGAGAGGAAGGAGGGGGTGGGGGTGGAGAAGCAAATGGGCGCCTCTCCTATGTGCCCTGGCCGGGAATCGAACCCGGGTCCCCCACACGCCAGGCCGACGCTCTACTGCTGAGCCAACCGGCCAGGGCCTTCAGGTAATGAATTTAACAGCATTGATTTGATGACTGTTCCTCCTGTTGCCTTCAGGCCTGGCACTGGGATTTTAAGTCATCATACAGTAAAATTGATTTTCTTCACTCAGAGAATGTTAGGGTAATGGGATTATCTGTTCATTCTCTGAAATTTGCGGAATCAAACACTAAGGGGAAAAAAGCATTAAACTTAAAGGTATGGGGAGTGTTCTTCTTCTTGTTAATTCCATAGAACCCGAATCTGTAACTGCAGCCTAGCCCTATCTACTGAGCACAGACTTACAGCTAACAGGCTATTGAACATTCCATCTAGATTTTCAGGACATGTTTTAGGTGAACATTAACGTATTCCAAATATAACTCCTCTTCCTTCCACCATACCTTCTTCCTATCTTGGGTTTCCCACCTTGGTGAATTGTTCATCAGTCTATACAGTTGTTAAAGTAAGAAATCTGAAAGCCATCCTTTCTCCATTGTCCTCTGGCTAACGACCCAACCCCTTACTGATTTCCAAGACCCCAGATACTTAACTCTGTTAAAATTCTCTTTGCCATGATATCTCTTAAGTCTTAAACTCTGCACATTTATTTATTCTTCTGCTTCCTAGAGTGCCCACCCTACGTCTTTCTTTTTCCATTTACCAGTAACTTATTATCCTGCATGTTTTATTGCTATTTTATTGTCACTTTCTCAGGAAGCCCTCCTGCCACACACACACCATGGCTAGATTTCCCTTTCAGGAGGGCCTGTGGCGTGGTGCTCATCCCCACTGTAGCATAACAACTCCACATTGTGCTTCCCTGTTTACTTTCCATCCCTTCCACTAACCCAGTGGTAGTCAACCTGGTCCCTACCGCCCACTAGGGGGCATTCCAGCTTTCATGGTGGGCGGTAGCGGAGCAACCAAAGTATAAATAAAAAGATAGATTTAACTATAGTAAGTTGTTTTATAAAGATTTATTCTGCCAAACTTAGCGAAAATCTGACATAAAGTACTTGGTAAGTTATTATTATATGCTTTAACTTGCTGTAACTGCTTTATAAATTTTATAAAGTAAAGTGACTTCCCTACTTTATAAATCACCATTACTGTGGAGCCAGTGGGCGGTTAGAAAATGTTACTACTTACAGAGATACAAAAGTGGGCGGTAGGTATAAAAAGGTTGACCACCCCTGCACTAAACCGTGGTAACTGTATCTTATTCCTTTTTTTTGTCCTTTTTTCATAGCTCAGTGCTTTTCACATGGTCATTTTTCTGTATTATTGCTGAATGAATTTCAAAATTATTTTTAAAGTTACAAAATGGAAATTCAAAAATTAGTTCAAAATAAATTAAAATCCAAATTGATTTAGAATTTATACATGTGGAATTAAAGGAGAATTAAAACCAATATTTAAAAGCTGTTGCCTCAGTGTAGAATTTATTACCAAAAATTAGTTTGAGTTTTTGATGAATTTAATATGATATATATAAAAAATACTATACTAAAAGGTTAATTGGCATACCACATTTCTCTCCAAGTCTGTACACCAGAGTGATAAGAGAATCCTGAGGTAAAACTTTAGAATCGAATTCAGAGGGATACAATGAATTCAAAGCATTAAAAGAAAAAGTAACATAGAAGCTATTTTGTTCTGACTGTGGATTTATGGGTTTGCTTTGTTTTGTTGACCAGCTTAGATTCCTGTCCACTCTTAGACTACCACAAGTAGGGGTTGGGGCTCAGTGGGTTTCCACATTTATTGGGATTGCTTTATCCTGCGCAAACCAAAATATCTCTCATTAATTATTTAGTAGTTCTTTTGACCTTCCTCTTTTCCTTCATCTGAAAAAAAAAAAAAAAAAGACAGGTGTCTCCATGATGGATCCAAATCATTTCCTGATGATAATGCTCAGCCGCTTTGAACTTGATCAGATTTTCAGTTCTCCGGACTGTGGGAAAAGAGTGAATTCTGAGCTTACGCATAAGGTAAGGGCGTGTCTCCTGCCACCTCAGCACGTCATTAAAGAAGCAGCTTTCGTTTTGGGGGGGTTGTGTTAATCATCTGAAATAATACAGTGTCTGTACTCTTATCTCTGAACTTTATCCCCCCACCACTTGCTACAGGATGTAGTTCAGCAAAACAATACTCTCATAGAGGAAATGCTGTACCTCATTATTATGCTGGTTGGTAAGTTTGGATTCTCTGAGATGCTTGTAAATTAGATGGGCTTTTGTGGAAACAGTTCAGAATTTCCGAACTATGTTTCTTTTGTTTGAGTGGCTGTCAGTTTCAGGAGAAGGAGAGTTTTTTCCCCTCTGGTTACTGTCCTGTGGAGAAGAACAGCACTGGACTGCTTTTGGAAAAGGGAAGAGTATGGCTGCTGAAGCCAAAGAAACTGGAAGAATCTGTTTTGGGAGGAATAGGGGGAACAGGAGAATTTAGCTAGCAAGAATAGGATGGCTAGGAGCTGTTTACTCTTACTTTATATCTTAGCTATATTTCCCTCGATGGTTTTGTGGTGCACAGTGTTACATTGACTTCAGACATAATAATTCCAAGTTAATGGAGACCTATGGCAATACGATGCAGATACTGTATTGCCTATATTTTCAGTCCTTTCGCCTCCATCTTTCCTATTCTTTTCTCCTTTACCTTCTCCCACCTTCCCTGCTGTTTCAGATTCTGTACAGTCCAGAGAGCAGAGACTCCTGGCAGCTGTCAAGGGGTGATGCCAGTGAAGGAAGGTGACCTCCTTTTAGCTCATTTGCCAATAAAGAGAAGGACATAGGAAGACTCTCCTCCCCTGTGGCAGATGGCATGAAAGCAATTCCCTAGATGGCTGGTACAACTACTGCTGTACCACATCTTTACGACAGCTAATCCCTTCTCACCTTCTGATCTCACCTTCTTTCAAAATTGCAACCAAAGTTCTCTGGCCACTCTCTAAAGCAGGGGTCCCCAAACTGCGGCCCCCTGAGGCCATTTATCCGGCCCCCACCGCACTTCTGGAAGGGGCACCTGTTTCATTGGTGGTCAGTGAGAGGAGCATAGTTCCCATTGAAATACTGGTCAGTTTGTTGATGTAAATTTACTTGTTCTTTATTTTAAATATTGTATTTGTTCCCGTTTTGTTTTTTTACTTAAAAATAAGACATGTGCAGTATGCATAGGGATTTGTTCATAGTTTTTTTTATACTCCGGCCCTCCAACAGTCTGAGGGACAGAGAACTGGCCCCCTATGTAAAAAGTTTGGGGACCCCTGCTCTAAAGCCTGCACTCGCCGATTGTTCCTGAGACTCAGAGTGTGCTTAGGAGCTCCTCACTCTCCCCTAGCGTGTCCGATCTGTCATGGCTTTTCCATTGTGCAGAAAGAAAAATCTATTGTGTTGTGTGAATTGTAGGTACATCGCACATAAGTATTGTGTTTATGTTAAATGTGTGTGTGAGTATACTTTCTCATTGTTGACAGGAGAGAGATATAGTCCTGGAGTTGGACAGGTGAGCGCCACAGATGAAATTAAGCGCGAGATCATCCACCAGTTGAGCATCAAACCGATGGCTCATAGTGAATTGGTAAAATCTTTACCTGAAGATGTAAGTACCTATATTTCTTAAAAGAAAATTATAGCAATCTTTTCCTGTCAGTCATATTGTATATAGATTTACTTCTATGTACCTTTTTCGCAGTTGTAAAAACTACAGTTCGAGGACATGTATAACTAGTCACTCTTATTAGAAATAATTAGAAAAGGAGAATGCTGGGGACTGGGAGTGGAAAGCAGCATAGGAATAGACTCTTTCACAGTGAAGCTTTGAAAGAGGTAAGTCGCTGAATAAAAGTAAGCCTAGCCCTTGGAACTGAGTTCATGTATTATAGGGATTGTTACAGTCGTTAGTACAAATTTGCCGTGGTTAGAATATTTTGAGGAAGGGAGTAAGAAACATCTACTCAGCTGTGTTGAGTAGTTTTCCAGAATCTTTTTCTCCTGAAGCTTCCAGACGGTCCTAATTGAGCCACCTCCTTCATTTTAGTGAATATAAAATAATATTCCCCTGGGCTTTCTTGGGTTAATAGTGATGAGTTTTCCTACCAGGATCTTAAATACTCAGCTGCCTATTTTTTGGCCATGAGTCTTTCTAGAAACCCAAAACTTCCAGTTGGGAAAGGACTTGATTTTCATTGAGTCTTCAAATGTTTTCCTGAATTTGAAACATAAATCAAAACTTTCAACCTTAGTATTCATTCTTCTAGGATTTGAACCTATATTGTTACATAGCAATACTTCTTTTAGACCTTGTATTATGAAAATTGTAAACATCTGTAGAAATAGGAAACATGCAGAACCCAGCACCAGCTCCAACAGACGGCCGGCCGGTCTTGTTCCATCGATGGCCAGCCTCTCATCACTGCACCTGCACTGGCTTACTTGGTAGAGTTGCCATTTGATCTGTGAATAGAACTGGACAGACATACCTAAAACAGTGGTTCCTAACCAGGGACGATTTTGCCCCCCCAGGGGACATTGGCTCTCAGGGCAGGGTGTGTGGTGCTGCTACAGGCTTCTGTTGAGCAGAGGCCGGGGCTACTGTTCCACATTGCACAATACACAGGACAGACCCCCACACCCCTAGAACAAGGATTTAGCTGGCCCAAAGGTCAAAGCACCAAGGTTAATACCTGGCAGAAGAGATACTGTGATCACGAAGGTGGTTTTCCAGGCAAGGTTTATCCATTGCACTCCACTGTGCTGACCCCTGCGATTTCCCAAAATATGGGGAACTCGACTGCATAATTTGTAGGGGGAGACTGCATTCACTCCCTCCCCTACAGAAAAATACCGTGGTTAAGAAACTGTTCTAAAAGATAGGACTTTTAGGAAAACCTATATGCCATTACCACACCGGAAAAAAAAATTAATGATTCCTTAATATCACTAAATATCAGGGTAAAAATTAGTTGTACTTTTTAATGCAGGAAATGAATCCTGAATTTGATGAGGAAGCAGTTACATTTTCACTTAGACTTTAGAATAAGGAAGAATAAAATTTAAAACCGCATTTTAAAAGTGGTATGCCGTGTGTAAATAGATAGCAACTATATTTACCAAACAGTTTTTGATCAAAAAGTTCTTTATGCATAGAATTCCTATTAATATCTTATCACGAATGGGATATGATTTAGGAAATACTGTTTTACTGAAAGTAGATAAGAAATTAGTGTAAATATTTTACAGAATATCACAGTATCTTACATAAATTTTGTTTAAATGTGATGTGTACTTTGTTTTCATTTAATTGCTTTGGAAAGCTGTCACCTTAATTCCCTATGGTAATGACTTTTTAATTACATCACTCTGAAATAAGTTTCCCTAGTGGTATATTAATCATGTTTACTCGAGTCCTCATCTGTAGATGGGGGTAGTAGTATGTCTGCACCATAGGATTGCTGTGTGAGGCTAATGAGAGAAGCCAGTGCTCAGGGCGCTGGCAGCTGTCACTAGCATGAAGCGCGCTTACTTATTTCCTGTACTGCTAGGAGAACAAGGAGACCGGCATGGAGACTGTCATTGAAGCAGTTGCCCATTTCAAGTGAGTTTACGTTCTGTTTTCTCAAGTTTAATTTTTTTTATACACTCATTTTTCTTCGAGTGTTTCCTTTGCTGGAACTGAGAAGGAAATTGTTGCTTTCAAGGAGTAACATTTTCATTTTCACATCTATAATTCTGAACTATATTTCTCACTGACTTTCACTTTTAAAATCTAGCCCTGTGCTCAGCAACATAAAATGGCTTTATAGGGATTTTCATTGTATTTGGAATAGGTGTTTATAGCTGATAGTTTCAAATAATTAAAATTAGCCTGAGGAGCTGACCTAAGGAAATGCATTAAGCTTTCTTAAAGTTGTTTTCTTTTTACTATTCGAACGTGCCACCTAAGCTGTGGGTTGGCCCCTGAATGCTGCCTTCTCTGGTGGCCAGTATGTCGCCCAGTCAGTGAGCTAGTCTGTCCCCTTAAGGTTGTTGAGACAGTGTCTTGATCCTGCTTTTTCTTTGCTCCCCAACCTAATGGCAATGTCTTTATTCTTGTTCATTATAAAGACTGTATGTGCTTTTAAAGAAATGATAGAAAAAGTATATAGAAAATATTCTTTAGCCTGACCAGTGGTGGCACATGGATAGAGCATCGACCTGGGAAGCTGAGGTCCCTGTTCAAAACCCCACGGTCATTGTCTGAGTGCGGGCCCATCGGCTTGAATGCAGACTTGCCAGTTTGAGCACAGGGTCGC
The DNA here is from genome assembly GCF_036850995.1 of Saccopteryx leptura. NCBI lineage: Eukaryota > Metazoa > Chordata > Mammalia > Chiroptera > Emballonuridae > Saccopteryx > Saccopteryx leptura. The sequence goes on along the minus strand of NC_089503.1, from coordinate 377,493,022 downwards.
CGGCTTGAGCACCGGATCATCTACATGATCCCATGATCACTGGCTTGATCCCAAAGGTTGCTGGCTTGAGCAAAGGGTCTCTGGCTCAGCTTGAGCCCCTCCCCCACTCCCAGTTAAGGCATGTGTGAGGAGCAATCAATAAAAAACAACTATGAGTTGATGCCTCTCTCCTCCCTTCTGCACTCTCTCTAAAAAAAAGAAAGAAAGAAACCAGAACCTGCTTACAGTCACCAGTAATACACGAGGGTTCTGTTTTTTATTCTCTTATCTAAGACTGTCTCTCATTAATTATGTATGACTTTAGTAATAATATTCTAAGGACCTTCTTTTTTCCACAGGAAACCTGGATTAACAGGAAGAGGCATGTATGAACTGAAACCAGAGTGTGCCAAAGAGTTCAATTTGTATTTCTATCACTTTTCAAGGGCAGAGCAGTCCAAGGTAACTGGGAAAATTAAAAATGTGTGGGGGTTGGGTTGGTATTTTTTATTGTTGCTGTAGTCTAAACAACATTTATTACTTCTCACAAATTGAAAAAGGATACATTCTTGTAGGAAAGTTGGAAGATATAAACAAATATAAAGAAGAAAATACAGGTTATCTATAATAATACCACCTAGGCTTTTAAGGACCCCCCATTTCTGTGCATAGATATATAAGATCTCCATGATTATATACATGCTCACATGCATAATTGTATTTTATGTGCTTTTTAAGACAAATTATTAACCTGTGTTGTAATCAGTTAGCTTATTTTACACTCATTTCAGAATTGTGCTTTTCCATAGGGATTTAGGAATTTTCCTGATCATTCTTAGCTAGCTAAATTTTGTATTTTAGCAATCTACTCAAAGTACTTTTTTTCAATAATTGACATTAAGCAAAAGTTTAACGTGAAGCTTTTTAGTTTTTGATGAGTCATAGAGCTCAAACCTAAATAAGTTTTTGGTTTGTACATGTTTTTGCTTCATTTTAAGAAAAGTTTTACTAATGTGTTACTATTTCAGCGAAGTTATTGCAACGGGTTTAAAAGGCAAACACATTATTATAGTAGTTTTTGCTTCATTTTAAAGCAAAACAACCCATTGACGGGAGGAGGGATCAACCTTGATATATTGATTTGGGGGAGGGCGGGTTACAAAACTAAGGATAAAAATCTAAAATCAGAAGATAATGTGACGAAACTGTCAGTAGTTTCAGATTGTGGGTTATTTTGAATTACTAATTCCTGTCCAAATTACTTTCCTTTTCATTAGGCAGAGGAAGCTCAACGGAAATTGAAAAGACAAAATAAAGAAGATACAGGTATTTTTAATCTTTCCAAAAAATCTCATGTCAGTCTATTATTACACATTGTTCCTGTTGACAGTGATGTTTATCCTTGTGAAGTGGAAGATTTAAATGTAAGCTTTCTGTGTGAACATTCAAATGGCTAATAAAGATGCTGATACAGAAATAGTCTAGACTGAGTCATCTCCGGGTTCATGGGGTTTTTATCTCAGATTTTAAGACATAGGGAAAAGAAAGGCTTTCCTTTGTACTGCTGCTATTTATGAAGCAGTTTTTAATGCATTTGACTTTAAGAAGGTAAAATATAGTGTGATGTTAATAAATATTCTTTGGGTGAAGACTGTCAAAAGTATCTTAAAAAGAGCTCGTTTTTTCAGAATGTTCTACCAAAGAAACAAATACAGGTAATAACTTTCTTTTCAGCACTTCCACCTCCAGTCCCGCCTCCATTCTGCCCTCTGTTTGCAAGCCTGGTGAACATTTTGCAGTCAGAGGTCATGTTGTACATCATGAGAACAATACTGCAGTGGGCTGTGGAACATAATGGACACGCCTGGTCAGAGTCCATGCTGCAGAGGGTAGGTTTAAGCCAGTTATATTTACATGTTTTGTAGTAAAAGCCAAAATCCTTTTGTCATGATCTGTACACAGAAAACTTAGGACAAATGCAATGTTACCTTAATTTGAATATAGTATATTTATTATTCCTACTTTTTGTGTGTCTGACAATAAAATACAAGCCTGACAGATTTATTTTATACCACATTGGTTGTGATTATCTGGATCCTGTTGGCCAACTGCCTCTCACTGTTTGGTCCTAATAAGACATTCACTGTGTGTCGTTCAGGCTAACCTTGCTTTTCCACGTCTGACAAGCACAGTAGCCCTATGTGTAGGAGAAATACAGAGACACCACACGCATATCTTTTACAAAAACTGGAAAGCAGGATAGGAGCAGTAAAAATGCAAATAGATTCAGTGTGGTTATATGTTCTGTTAGAAGTCTGTTAAGGAATTTTTTGAGATACGCTGAACTGTGACTATCCTTATAAATTATGTGACATTAGAGATAAAAGTATGTCTCTTTCTGAGATGATTGAGATTTTCAGTTCATAGAAACAAATTAAACTAGGTAGTATTATAGACTAGATAATTACATGATAGATGTTTGCAGCTTTAATCACTTGGTCATTGATTCTTAGAAGATTTTTAAAGACTATACTGTAGAGAAAGAATAAAACTAAAAATTATGTGTTACATGAATTGCTGGTCACATCTGGTAATAACTTTAACTTATCCTAAGAATTTGCAATTGAATTTTCTTCCTAGCTGAAATAGGAATTGTTTCCTTGCTTTATTACAAAATGAACCATAAAGTTTGAATGTAATAAAAATGAACACTTTGAATTGTTTTTATTGCATTTATTCTATAATAGTTTGATTTATCTTTTTTAATATTGAATTTATTTTTATTATTTCTGATAAAAATATGTACATGATTTTTATTTTACTAAAAGTTATAAAATGTGTTTATTTGAGGTGTTACATTTAATTGGAATGGCACTACAAGAAGAAAAACAGCATTTGGAGAATGTCATGGAAGAACATGTAGTAACATTTACCTTCACTCAGAAAATATCAAGTATGTATACATTTTTTTACTGAATTAACTCAAAATAGCAGTGGTTTTAAATATATAATATAGCCTCTTTTATTTGATCACATAGGTTCTTTTTTTAATATGTTATTATTTTTTTAATTTTTATTGATTTTAGTGAGAGGAAAGGAGACAGAGAAACCCGAACATCAGCCTCTGTGCTTTGGGATGATGCTCTAACCAACTGAGCTATTTGGCCAGGAGTGATCACATAGGTTCTAAATAGGTCATATTGAATCCAAATCTCTGCCAAGGAACAATGTGAACTGAGGAACGAAATTAAACCTGAAGGGAAGGAGGGGGAGCGTTCGTGAGGGGCCAAGGGAGATGTTGAGGGGAATACGGGGGAGGGAGGGGAGATGCTATCGGGGCGACACTAGAATCTATGTAAACACAATAAATGAAATTAAAAAAAAGATTTATTGATTTTTACAGAGGGGAGCTGGATGAGAAATACCAACTCATAGTTGCTTCACTTTGATTGTTCATTGGTTGCTTGTTGAATGTGCCTTGACCAGAAAAGCCTATGTTATTGAACCGGTGACCTCAGCATTCCAGGTTGATGCTCTATCCACTGCACCATGACAGGCCAAGATACACTTTTAAAAACACAACATATGCTATCAGAATTTCACTCTAGCCTGACCAGGTGGTGGCGCAATGGATAGAGTGTCAGACTGGGATGCCAAGGACCCAGGTTCGCGACCCCGAGGTCGCCAGCTTGAGTGAGGGCTCATCTAGTTTGAGCAAAGATCACCAGCTTGGACCCAAGGTCGCTGGCTTGAGCAAGGGGTTACTCGGTCTGCTGTAGCCCCTCGGTCAAGGCACATATGAGAAATCAATCAATGAACAACTAAGGTGTCAAGGAAAAACTGGTGATTGATGCTTCTTATCTCTCTCCGTTCCTGTCTGTCTGTCCCTATCTATCCCTCTCTCTGACTCTCTCTGTCTCTGTAAAAAAATAAAAAAATTTTTAAAAAGAATTTCACTCTAAATTGTTGATGTTACCTTATAAAAACATATTGAAAATAAGAAGAGTAACTATAGGGGATTAATTACCATTTTATATAAAGTAATGTGACTTTTTTAAAAAGCCAGGGAGTTTTTTGTTTAGCTTTTTATTTGAAAACATCAAACAGAAAGTTGAGTTGTACAGTAAATATTCATATACCTACCACCTAGACTCAGTATTTTGCTATATTTGCTTTTACATTTGCATACAGTTTTGAACCCTTTGTTTCAGACATCATAATATTTTGCCTCTAAAAAGAAACTTTCTCTTTATATTTTTCAGAATAAGCAGTTGATCTGACAGTTACCTGCAGTGGTGGCAACTGTGATCTTTTTGCTTAGGGTTGTCTTTATTTTAATATTACTCATGGGTTGTTTTAGAATCTGTTGTAATCAGCATTCCTTTTGATGCTCAAACTGTACCAGTGTTGGTGAGGGGGAGTATGTTCAGCTGCCTTCTTTGTCCAGGTGACCCAGCCCGTTAGTGTTTCAGTACCACATTGCTTTCAGGTACAGAGGTGACTGTCCCAGGCTCATTTTGTCCTTTCCTGCCCCAGACCAGCATCAGCCATTTGCTGAGGTATTTAAATGCTGACATTGTAAAGTAGGAGCTCATGCATTCTCTGATGGCGAAGGGGATTGTTTCTGTAACTTGGGTCAGTGTCAGGTTCTCTGCCGTTTCTTCCTAAGAGATGACAGAATACTAGGTTCTGCTGCAGCGTGGGCAGGACAGTCCCCGTGTGCTGCTAGACTTTCCCTTGTCCTCAGCCAGTTCAGTGGGAGGAAGAGGGGACATTGCCTCCTTCACTAATAACTGTATTCTTAGGTGTCAGCCTTTCCCTACTCTTTTCTGCCAGTATTTCTTCCTGTAAAATAACACTGTCTTTTGCCTTCATTATCACTTTTACTTTAGGATAATAACACAGGAAACTCCCTAATTTTAAATTGATTGATTGATTTTAGAGAGTGGAAGAGAGACAGAAACATTGATCTCTTTCTTTATGTGCCCTGGCCGGGGATAGAACTCACATTTCAGGACTACGCTTGAACCAACCGAGCTATCCAGCCAGGGCAAACCTCCCAAATCTTATTCACTTAATACAAGACAATCTTGGGTTCTCTCGCTCTTCCTTCCTTTCTTTCAAAAATTATTATTTTCTCTTGACATTCCTCAGTATTTCTCTTTAAACATTTTAAATAATTACAACATGCTACTTAAAGTCAGAGCCCTGCCCTGGCCAGTTGGCTCAGTAGATAGAGCATTGGCCCAGCTTGTGGACATCCTGGGTTCAATTTCCGGCCAGGGCATACAAAAGAAGTGACCATCTGCTTCTCCCCTTTCTTTTCCCCTTCCTCTCCCCTTTCTCTCCCTCTTCCCTTCCCACAGCCAGTGGCTTGATTGGTTAGAGTGTCAGCCTCAGGTGCTAAAAGTAGTTCAGTTGATTTGACATCAGCTGAAGATGGGAGTTGCTGGGTGGATCCCAGTCAGGGTACATCCAGGAGTCTGTCTCACTGTCTCCCCCTCCTCTCACTTTAAAAAAAAAATTTTTTAATTAACAAAATAAAGTCAGATCTCTAATCCATAGCCACAGAATTTTAGATCTGGAAAAAATATTAAAGATTACATAGTTTAATCTCCTTTTTTTAGGAAAGAGAAACATTTTGCTAGAATGGTAACACTTAAGCCTGACCAGGCGGTAACACAGTGGATAGAGAGTCGGACTGGGACACAAAGGACACAGGTTCGAAACCCCAAGGTCGCCAGTTTGAGCACGGGCTCATCTGGTTTGAGCAAAGCTCAGCTTAAACCCAAGGTCACTGGCTAGAGCAAGGGGTTAGTACTCAGTCTGCTGTAGTCCCCCGGTCAAGGCACATATGAGAAAACAATCAATGAACAACTAAGGTGCCACAACAAAGAATTGATGCTTCTCATCTCTCTCCCTTCCAGTCTGTCTGTTCCTCTCTTTGTCTCTCTCTCTCTGTCTCTGTCACACACACACACACACACACACAAAATAGAATGGTAACACCTAAATCAAGAAAATCACTAATTGTTCCTGGCCAGATAGTTCAGTGGGTAGAGCATGGTTCTGAAGCATAGAGGTTACTGGTTCTATCCTTGGTCAGGGCATATACAGGAATACATCAGTGTTCCTGTGTGTGTCTCTCTATACCTCAAATCAATAAATAAAATTAAAAAAAAAGCAATTGGACATTTCTTATTATAAAACTAAATTAGCTAATGTACTCTTAAGAATATGGACTTGAGCCTGACCAGGCGGTGGTGCAGTGGATAGAGCGTCGGACTGGGACGCAAGAGGACCCAGATTCTAAACCCTGAGGTTGCCAACTTGAGCGCGGGGGCATCTGATTTGAGCAATGTTTACCAGCTTGAGCCCAGGGTCGCTGGCTTGAACAAGGGGTCTCTCGGTCTACTATAGCCCCCCAGTCAAGGCACATATGAGAAAGCAATCAATGAACAACTAAGGTGCTGCAACAAAGAATTGATGCTTCTCATCTTTCTCCCTTCCTGTCTGTCCCTATCTGTCCCTCTCTCTGTCTTTCTCTCTGTCTCTGTCACACACACACACACACACAAAGAATATGGACTTGATTTTTTTGTCTTTTCCTCAAATAAGTAATTTCTAGAGGAAGATTTTTTTTTTTTAATAATTTAGATCTTATTAAAGAAAAGGTCAAAGCAAGTAGGTATATTTAAGCACAAAGGATGATCCTAATTCATTTTCTTAGACTTATAGAATCTCAGGTAGACTTTTTAGCTGGGCTTTTATTTAGTTTTGCTAGAGACTATATTAAAATAATCATTTGGTATAAGATGTCAGTTTTGAAAAATTAAAGCATTCTAGTTGTTATTGGTAAAGTACAAATATATCACCTCCTAAAGAAGTACTGAGGCCCTAGCTGGTTGGCTCAGCGGTAGAGCGTCGGCCTGGCGTGTGGAAGTCCTGGATTCAAATCCCGGCCAAGGCATACAGGGGAAGTGCCCATCTGCTTCTCCACCCTTCCCCCTCTCCTTTCTCTCTCTCTCTCTCTCTCTCCCCCTCTCGCAGCCAAGGCTCCATTGGAGCAAAGTTGTCCCAGTGTTGAGGATGGCTCCATGGCCTCTGCCTCAGGTGCTAGAATGGCTCCTATTGCAGCAGAGCAAAGGCCCAGATGGGCAGAGCATCACCCCCTGGTGGGCATGCCGGGTGGATCCTGGTCAGGGGCATGTGGGAGTGTGTCTGTCTGCCCCCACCTCCCCCTCACCTTCTCACTTCAGAAAAATACAAAAAAAAAAAGTACTAAAATTCCAATACATAGAGCAGTAATCAAGTGATTAAGTAAATGTTATAAGCAATTTCATTTATCTTGTGCATAGTAATAAGCTCTACAAAGTGTTAACTGTTGTTATCACACCTTTTATTTGTTCTACCCTAGAACCTGGTGAAGCCCCAAACAACTCTCCTAGCATACTAGCCATGCTGGAGACACTGCAGAACGCTCCCTACCTGGAAGTCCACAAGGATATGATTAGGTGGATATTAAAGGTAAAATTGCCTGCGTTGCTCTTGCTTTTTGCAGGAATCATTAAGTATTTAACTTTAAAATTTGAAAATGTTTCATAGCTTTGGAATAACTGATGCACTTTTTTTGTAGACTTTTAATGCCATTAAGAAAATGAGGGAGAGCTCATCCACCAGCCCTGTGGCGGAAACAGAAGGCACCGTAATGGAGGAGGTATTAGAAGTAGAGTGTGGTAACACTTAGCGTGGTAACACTGATAAACTGTGCAAGTTCACTGTATGAGTTTATCTGCAATAAGTTATTAGCAAATATTTTCATTCTCAGCAATGCTCTGCTACTTGTTTATCTGTATTAGTTACAGCAGTTCTTTTGGTCTGCCTTTTTTTTTTTTTTTTAACAATTTAGTTTAAGAAATCTTTTGTTTAGTAGAGTGTGGTGGTTACCAGGGGTGGGGGGAGGGAGGACAGGGGGAGAGTTAGGGGGAGGGGGAGGGGCACAGAGAACTAGATAGAGGGTGGCGAAGGACAATCTGACTTTGGGCGAGGGGTATGCAACATAATTTAATGACAAAATAACCTAGACATGTTTTCTTTGAATATATGTACCCTGATTTATTAATGTCATCCCATTACCATTAATAAAAATTTATTTAAAAAAAAAAAAAAGAAATCTTTTGTTTAGAAAAGTAAGAATGAAGAACAGTTTCTAATTAGTATTTATAAGGTCTACCGGAAAGTTCTGTTCGTTTCTGTCACAACAAGTTTCGACATGTAAGAACGTTTATTTGGCACATGTGTGCCTCTCTATATTTATCACTTAATGTATACATACTGACGTAGCAAATTAATTAAAACAAAGTTGATTCACGTTAGTCTTATGTGTGAAGCGATAGTGTACCCATGGCTACTGATAAAGTTCATTTTCGCCACTGTAATTTTTACGAATTTCAACAAGGAAGAAATGCTACAGAAGCATGTCTGTTGCATCCACCATATTCCCCGGACTTAACACCCTCCAACTATCACTTGTTTTTGTCCTTACAAAATTTTTTGAGGGGCAAAAAATTCAAAAATGAAGATATCAAACAAGCACTGGTTCAATTTTTCGCATCAAAAGATAAAAAATTTTTCAAAAATGGGATATACAAATTGCCCTCACGCTGGCAAGAAATCATTAATAATAATGGCAATTATATTATTTAATAAAGTTTATTGGCGGTAAGAAAAATTTGTATTTTGTTTTATTCCAAAAACGGACAGAACTTTCCGGTAGACCTTATATAATGAAGATACCTGCTTTGGGGGGGGAAACAGTGCATTTAGCATTTAATGGTCTAATTGAATGAAGCATAATTTCAGAGTTCGCGAGACAAAGACAAAGCGGAGAGGAAGCGGAAAGCGGAGATCGCACGCCTGCGCAGAGAGAAGATCATGGCGCAGATGTCCGAGATGCAGCGGCACTTCATCGACGAGAACAAGGAGCTCTTCCAGCAGACGCTGGGGCTGGACGCCTCCAACGCTGCGGTCCTCGATCACAGGTGAGCATTCTCAAACTCAAACCTGCTCATCTCCTGACCGTTGAGTCTCAGCTGGGGCAGAGTTTGATTTTTTTTCCTTGTAAGTACACTTTTAATCCTAAAGTAACTGAGAAGATTGAAAGGTAAATTTTGCAGCCTTCAGTTAGAGGAATTTATCTTAGAAAAATGAGTTTTTAGTATGTGTTTATGAGTGTGTCTCTGTAGATAAGATAATTCATGTGTCTGTCTAAAATGTTATACAGAAGACCCTTGGCATTCATAAAAGAACGAGTACACTGGGCTCAGGTAACTGAGCAGGTGGCTTCTGGCTGCACACCATAGTGCTGTGAGGATTAAAGGGGGAAGGTTTGATACATAGAGATTCTGGCAGTCATTGAAACCACACGTGTTGAACATGTGCATACCTGGCAATCACTGTTTTATGTTGTGTAGGAACTTCTTAGGCTCATTAATTATACTCATAACCTTTCATTGCAGCCCTATGGTTTCAGATACGACTCTTACAGCATTGGGCCCGGCACAAACTCAGGTCCCTAAACAAAGACAGTTTGTTACCTGTATATTGTGTCAAGAGGAGCAAGAGGTGAAGGTGGAAAGCAAGGCCATGGTCCTAGCAGCTTTTGTTCAAAGATCCACTGTGTTATCAAAAAACAGAAGTAAAGTCATTCAGGATCCAGGTAAGTCATAGCATGATCCTCTCCTCCTTTTAGTAGTGCCTGCCACTTAGTGTGGGTGGTGACGTAGAGACATTTATTACTCTAATAGCTCCATGGACTTGATGGTGTCTTAGATAACTTGGGCAGAAATTTCTCCTTTGACAGATGTGGAGACATTGCAGAAGTCTAAGGATTGTTTCTCAATTACATATTTGGTGAATAGCAGGGGTTCAGAGAAAAGCTTTTCTTTGTGATATGACATTAACATGCTTTGCTACTGAACAGTCTCCCATTTCCAGCACATTTGTCAATCAGTTGACACACTGAAACAACAATAGTTGTCTCATGAGCAGATCCAAAGTGTGCTTTCCTGAGAACAATTGTGTGTTACCTAATCCCTGAGCCAAATTCTGACTTAGAGTAGTGAAAATATCTCAGATAGCATTCCCCAGAAAGCAGCTTCTTGAGATAGAGATTCCTGTGTAGGACATATAGTAGGGAGAGCCATGGCATTGATATGTGTGGGACAGAGAAGAAGGAAGCAGGTTTAGGCAAGGGAATGATTAAGAGGTCCCCAGTAGCTCTCAGCTAGCCCCATGGGAGTGCTTCAGAGTGTCCTGAGTTGGGGTTAGGGGGCTGGGTGTTTGTACCTAGAGACTGATCAGTGACTGGTTGTGGCGGACCTCTGAAAAGAGGTGTGACCTTAAGCAAGGCAGTCGTCCCTTAAAGAGGAATGACAGTTGAGTGTCTTCCCGGTTCTTGGTTGTTTTATTTTTTTTGTCTTTTTCTGAAGTTAGAAGTGGGGAGGCAGTCAGACAGACTCCCACATGTGCCCGACCAGGATCCACCTGACATGCCCACAAGGGGGTATTGCTCTGTTGCAGCCAGAGCCACTCTAGTGTCTTGCGGTGGAGGCCATGGAGCCGTCCTCAGCGCCCGGGCCAGCGTTGCCCCATTGGAGCCTTGGCTGCGGGAGAGGGAGAGAGAGATAGCGAGGAAGGAGAGGGGGAAGGGTGGAGAAGCAGATGGGCACTTCTCCTGTGTGCCCTGACCAGGAATTGAACCCGGGACTTCCACATACTGGGCTGGTGCTCTACTGCTGAGCCAACCGGCCAGGGCCCATTTTCCAGTTATTGAGGGGTAAATAATTCATTCCTACAGGGGCATCTAGGCTGCACGTTCCCATGTCCACCACAGACAGACACCTTTATGTCTCTGCTCTCAGTTGTTTGTGCACACGCCTCACAATACCAGTAAACTGCTTGGGAATAGGAACTGTTCGTGGGATTTCCAGAGTACTTATTTAGTAGTGTCTTTCACATTGTAGGGTTCAAAGGAGGTTTGAAACCCCACTAGTAAGCTTGCCTTCTCTCCGTAAGGAACAGCGGCACAGTGTGGCTCTCAGGCACCTAGTTAGGAAAGATTGACCTGTTTTCGTCTTATAAAGTGGTCATTTGAACTGGACGATTTATCATTTCATTTCAGGTCAAAGGTAAAGTCACTAAGTTTATTTAGTTGGTTATTTTATGAAGAAAAATTTTTGGCTGCCTGTAAGCATATTTTCTTTATGCTGTGATAGTTTCACTGTTATATAAAGCAAATTGAAACTTGAGTAATTCTTTCTAGAATGTTATAGAATTTCTAAGATCATACTAATTTATACAAAGAACTAAAAAAACACCAAAATAAACCAGGCACCCATCTTATGAGCATCTTTATTTTCCATCTCCTGTGACTAGAAAAAAATAGTACCAGAGCCGCAACCGAGCCCCTTTCCCGACCTCTGGCCTGGGTGCTGTCCTGGATACTTGGCTGCCTCTTTAACTCCGGACATTGACTGGGGTTCTTCTCTGCGTGGTGATGTTAAGCAGAATCTCCTCTAGGGGGCGCCCCATTGCTGACAACACATCTGTTTGCCAGAGATCACTGAGATTCAGCTCCCCTGAAAGTATGAAAGGCAGCTGGGTGAAGAATATCCCTTTTACTGAGCTCAGGGCTTTTGGAGGGAGTGGGAGTCTCAGTGCTGAGATTTTGATATGTTCAAAAGATCAGATGTACTTAAATACAGAATTCCAATTTTGGTTAACAATTGAGGGGTATTTTATTTGCTTCAGGTGATGAAAGTTAGAGGGTCCTGCTTTTTTCTAAATAATCCAGGGTCTTGCACAAGTGACTGCTATCTCAGAGGAAAGGAATAAACTAGCATTTCATTTCAAGTTTACAAGCCCTTATCCAAGTCTCTCTCTCTCTCTCTCTTTTTTTTTTTTTTGAAGTGGCCGGCATATGGCAAACCCACAGTACCCATTAGTTCTTTTTTAAATTTAATTTTATTTTTAAAGATTTTTATTTATTGATTTTAGAGAAAGGAGAGAGAAAAGCAGGGAGTGGGAAGAGCAGGAAGCATCAATTCATAGTTGCTTCTCTGTGTGTGCCTTGACCGGGCAAGCATTCCAGGTCAACGCTTTATTCACTGCGCCACCACAGGTCAGGTGTCAAGGATTTCACAATTTAGCCTGACCCAGGTGCTGGCACAGTGGGTAGAGCAGTGACTTGAGATGTGGAGGACCCAGGTTCAAAACCACAAGGTCGCTGACTTGAGTGCAGGCTCATCCAGCCAGAGCACGGGTTCACCAGCTTGAGCATGGGTCGCAGGCTTGAGCCCAGAGGTCTCTGGCCTGAGCCCAAGGTTACTGGTTTGAACAAGGAGTCACTGGCTCAGCTGGAGTCCCCCAGTCATGGCACATATGAGAAGGCAATCACTGACAACTAAAGTGGCTGCAACTACAAGTTGATGCTTCTCATCTCTCTTCCTCCATCCCTCTCTCTCTTCCTCTCTCTCGCTTAAAAAAATAAAAAGGATTTCACAATTTAAATTTTCACGTTTGTCATAGGAAAATTAAATGCTTTGTTTCTTGTTTTGTAACGTAGAAACATATGACCCACTATTCATGCACCCTGATCTGTCTTGCGGAACACACACTGGTAGCTGTGGCCACATCATGCATGCCCATTGTTGGCAAAGGTAAGATCATCTTTATATTAGTCAAGAGAAGCTTATTTGAAGGCTCAAAATTGAATTCATATATAAAGGACATTCCATTCTAGAAAAAGGGAGAAAGAACTACAGATGTTAAAGAAAAACCCCATATCACTACCTAATAAGTAACAATTAAAATTGATTTGCTGCCTGACCTGTGGTGGCGCAGTGGATAAAGCGTCGACCTGGAAATGCTGAGGTTGCCGGTTCGAAACCCTGGGCTTGCCTGGTCAAGGCACATATGGGAGTTGATGCTTCCTGCTCCTTCCTTCTCTCTCTCTCTCTCTCTCTCTCTCTCTCTCTCTCTCTCCTCTAAAATGAATAAATAAAAATAAAAAAAAACTTAAAAAATAAACTTTAAAAAAAATTGATTTGCTTTGTTATATATGTAAAGGAATGACAGAAATTTCATAGCATATCAAATATTATTTTTTAATGTGGCGATATGTATTGACTAACAAACTGGATAAAGATGATTTTTAGTGAGATAAACCCTGGAGGGTAATGTCTTTTGAGGGGGACAGCTCTGGATTCTGGAGGTGTTAGTTCTTGCCTTTACTTCCTGAGATCCCCTGGCTTCTGAGATAAGCTGGGATAACCTCAGACTTACTCTGCCTCGGTCTTTCTTTGCTTCTGTAAAACCAGCAAACCAACCCCGCTGTCCTGGCACTGCGCCTACGGAGTTCCCATGACCTTGCTCTGGCGAGTAGCCACCGCCCGGCAGTGACCAGAGCACACTGGAACCAAGTTCGCTGCTTTGTGGCTGCTTCTTTGAAAGACAGTATTGTTTTTATTGTGCTGTTGTAGAACTCTTAGAGCCCATTTTGATCATTAAAGCAACTCAAAAAATAAAGTAACAGTGTTAAAAATAATTTTGTTCATTTTAATATTTTAATTTGTGGATTATTTGTGTAAACAGATTGCTTAGAATGTTGAAGCTTATGGCTCTCATTGAACAAACTTACCGTTTTTGATGCCTCGTGTTTTCTAATTGTGAAGGTATTTTGATTCCGTTCAAGCTAAAGAACAGCGGAGGCAGCAGCGACTGCGCTTACATACGAGCTACGACGTGGAGAACGGCGAGTTCCTGTGCCCCCTCTGTGAGTGCTTGAGCAACACTGTCATCCCTCTGCTGCTGCCGCCGCGGAGCGCCTGTAGCAGGTACGCCGTGCTCGTGAACCCTTCTCCAACAGCTGCCCTTGAAGATAATGAAATAATAAACAGGGTTGTGAGGAAGTCACTCTCTCTAATTGTATAATGCTTTCCAGATACATTCCAAACGTTTTAGTCATTTCTTACAGGCCTGTAAAATATTTTGGTTTTGCTTGGGTTTTTTTTAGATGTTTATTTATTCATTTTTAGAGAGAGAGGAGAGAGAAAGAGAGAAGGGGGGAAGGAACAGGAGGCATCAACTCCTGTATGTGCCTTGACCAGGCAAGCCCAGGGTTTCGAACCTGCAGTCTCAGTGTTCCAGGTCGATGCTTTATCTACTGCGCCACCACAGGTCAGGCCAGGCCAAAATTTAGTGGTTTCTTCTTTACCTATAAAATATACTATAGAAGATAGAAATTCCTCTGTATTCTTGAAAACTGCCTTTATTTCTAGGATCTCTCCTAGAAATATCTCCCTCATACTTTTCAAGAGATGCTCAGTAATTTGATAGGGGAGAGAGCAGCAGCTCTAACTGACTTTATCGACTATTCTAACAATTAAATGTAATTTTTTGCAAACTCCTGGCTAATAATAGCTTCAGGGATTACACCAAAACAATGAAAATCTGTGGGTGTATTTAAAATGGAAAGTTTTGTCATTTCATAATTTTGGGGAATGCTTCTAGTTAATAGGTTTAACATTTCAAAATGTGAATTTGTTACTGTCTACTGTTTAAATCCGATTTGCATTTCTCAGTTTAGAATTGTGGTATCTAGGCACTGGCTAGGTATAATACAGTGGGTTAGAGCATTTAGTTCGTAATATGACCGGGTTCAGTATCTGGTCAGGGCATATACAAGAACCAACCAATGAGTGCATAATGAATGGAACAGTGCCTGACCAGTAGTGACACAGTAGATGGAGCATTGACTCCAAACGCTGAGGTCCCCAGTTCAAGGCACCAAGGTCACTGGCTTAAGCACTGGCTCACCAACTTGCGCGCAGGGTTGCTGGCTTGAGCATGGGATCATCGACATGATCTCGGGGGTCACTGGCTTGTGCATGGGGTCACTGGCTCAGCTAGAGACCCCTGGTCAAGGCACGTATGAGAAGCAATCAATGAACAACTAAAGTGAAGCAACTGTGAGTTGATGTTTCTCAACTCTCCTCTTGCTCTCTAAAACTGAAATATAAAAAAAAAAATGACGAGTCCCTGGTTGGTTGGCTCAGTGTTAAGCATGTCAGCCCGGCATATGAATGTCCCAGTTTTGATTTCCAGTTAGGGCACACAGGAGAAGCACCCATCTATTTCTCTACTTCTCCCCCTCTCGCTTCTCTCTCTCCTTCCCTTCTTCCTCCCCCCCTCCTGCAGCTATGGCTCGATTGGAACAGTTGGCCCCAGGTGCTGAGGATGCTTTTATGGCCTCTGCCTCAGGTACCGAGAAGAGCTCATTTGCTGAGCAATGGAGCAGCGCCCCAATTGGGCAGAGCATCGCCCCTAGTTGGCTTTCTGGGTGGATCCCGGTTGTGGCACATGTGGGAGTCTGTCTGCCTCCCCTCTTCTCACTGAATTAAAAAAAATAATTGAGTAGAACAAAACAGATTGATGTTTTTCTCTCTCCTCCACCTTAAAAAAAATCAATTAAGAAAAAGAATTATTTTATCTACTTTACATGCACAAATAGTAATTTAAGTTTTACGAATATGAATTAATTGTTAACTTCTGTGCTATTTGGATTCAGTTTAAAACAAAGTAATTTTTTTTTCTCTTTAATTATAGAAGTTCAAATTTTGGTGTCTTAATTTATTCTACCACAAAATGTTCTTTAAATATTGTTAGATTTGGTATAAGCTTATGCTTTTTAATCACAAAAGAATATCATGGAATTGACCTATCTGCATTTGAACTGATAAATTAATCATTTTTAGATTAAGAATTCACTGCATAGAAGGAAGAAGAACACCCTTGTTGGATTTCACCTCACTTTTATAGTCTAGGTTTTATATTTTTTCCTTAAGAGCCAGTTATCACATAGTCATGAAGAAACCGACTTTGAAATCTGATATAACTGTATGTGAATGCCAAATCAGTTCCTTGTATGGCCTAGTCAAGTTACATAGCTCTAATCCTCAGTTTCCTCATCTGTAAAATGGGGACAAAAATATAACCTGTTTTATATGAATATTTTGAGTATTAAATCTAATACTGTTAAATGCTTTTACTAGGTGCTTGTCACATAATAAGCACTCAATAAATATATATTAGTGGTGGTGTGGTGACTGTCATATTTAAGAAATACTAGCAAATTTTAATACTGAAAAAGTAAAATTTTTGACAAATAATGTTATTAGCATCATAGTAACAAATATATGTTCTTATTTCCATTGGCAAAAGTATGTTTAAAATATACCCATGATCATTTAAGGAGTCTTTTTGTATTTTAAACTAAGCAACAACAACAGACTACTAAATACTCTCTATAATCTCTTCTAGCAGGTTAAATTTTTCAGACCAACCAAATCTGACTCAGTGGATTAGAACCATATCTCAGCAAATAAAAACATTACAGATTCTTAGGAAAGAAGAAAGTATTTCTAGTAAGTTCTAATAATCTGCTTTCATTTTTCCCTAAAGTCTGAGATTGTTGGAAAATTTAGTCCCCAAAAGAATTGTTTATATTTTAAATGAAACCTCTCATTTTAAAATTTGACTTACTCTAATTTTCTTTGTCTTAATGAACTAAATTTGACTTGACTCTGTTACTTCTTATTCCTTGAAAACTCACAGACTCATGTGACATTTGTAATAAAACTTCTTACTCCCCCATTTTATTGAAGAGCCTCTGGGGGTGGGGGATGTAACTGACTATCCCAGAGCTAGCTTCAGCTCTCGGAGGCCTAACTCATTCTGTCCTCGGCATTACCAAAGGCTTCCCAAGTTTCACAGTATGCACTGCAATGTTGGCCGCAGGAAAAGCAATCCGAGCAGAATTTATATCACTGATTTTTATGAAAACAAAATAGCACACTCTTCCCTTCCTATCTTCTCTAGCTGTGTTCTGGTGGCTCTGCTCTTAGGAAAAGCACAGATGACTGAGAAGGTGTCTTGATCAGAGCTTTGAATGCATGTTATGCAAGTTTTTATAAATGGAAGTTTTTCCTGTTATTTTTAACTTCTTTGATCTATATTTAAAATGAAATTTATGGTGGAAATGCACAGAACTATTGTGGACTGATGAATAATAATAATATGAAATACTTGTTTCTATAGATAGTGCCTCTTCCAAGAATTCAGAAAATATGGATGAATTGCAGCTCCCTGAAGGGTTTAGGCCCGATTTTCATCCTAAGTGAGTGTATTATTTTATTCCTTTCAAGTTGGGCCCGCTTGCAATGAAAAACTAAGTTAACAGTGAGAATATGATTTATAAACCAAGGAGCAAAATATAATAGGACATTGATCTTGACTACTGAGGTGTAAGCATTACACGGTGAAATTTATTACGGGTATATTAATCAGAACCTAAGAACCACGTGGCATGTTTCATTGTCACCAACCCCTCCTGGTCCGCATGCAGACTCTTCTACTACATCCCTTTATCTGGCCTTGGCAACACCTCATCAGTACATCTAAATCCACACTGCTCAGCTCCCCCGCCAAATCCTGTGCATTCCTTCTGATCTCCGTATTTTTACTTCTGGCCCCACCAACCTCTTAGTAACCTGGGATCAAAACCAGGGTGTTTTTACCCTCTTCTGTGCCGTAGCCAGTTAGTATAAAGTAGAGCATGGAGTCTAGAGCTGGACTGCGTGGTTTGGTTCCTGGTAGCACTGCTTCCTGACTTGCAGCTGTGCGAGTCCCTTACCCTCTCTGTGCCTCAGGTTTGTCATCGGTAGAGTATCATGAGGATAAAGTGACATCATAAATGTAAAGCCACCTGGAAGTTATTCCTGGCGTGTACTGAGTAACTCAATAAAAATAGCACTGGAAGGCTTAAATAGAAAAACCATCGGTCCTGTGCCACCCACGTCCCCCTCCCTATTCCCAGTCCTCTCATTTTGTTTCTTCTGCTATTTATTTCCATCTGTCTAAATAAAACGCTTCATTAGCGATTCGTCATTGCTGAGCAGCAGTTTCTGGGGACTGGCTAGCAGATTTGTATTCCGCTCTTATCTCTGCCCTGCCCACGGCCCTTACCATCTCCCTGTAGAGTTCTTTCAGTTTTTGGCTAAATCAGTTGGCAGTTTTTACTAAGGTATCTGTTAAATGTCTTACCATTGACAATTTTGTCTTTCCTATGGTTAATAATTACCTTTTTCCCCCACATACTTGCTTTCTGTGTATGTTATGCCCCCCCCACTACTGCAATAGCTTTTTCAGGTGCCCAGCATCTTTTCGAGGTGCTCAGACCCCTGCTCCCACAGCCCACAGCCAGTATACTCCTGCACCAATCAAGACAGGACCAGCTGCCACCCCGAGACTTCCCCTGGCTGTGTCCCTTTTATTTGGCTGCATCTCCTGTTCTCCTTTTTCCTGATTTGCATGCAACTGTCTAGCTAGTTTAAGTAGTTCAGTTCCAGCATAGCAGATAACTGCTAAGGTTCTGAAACATTTGATTGTTGTGAACACATTGTTTTGAGCTAATCTATGCATGTTCACCTCAGGAACCCTTATTCTGATAGCATAAAAGAAATGCTAACAACATTTGGAACCGCTACTTACAAGGTGGGACTGAAGGTCCACCCCAATGAAGAGGATCCCCGTGTGCCCATAATGTGCTGGGGCAGTTGTGCCTACACCATCCAGAGCATAGGTGAGAGACTCAGAGTTGTGTCTGTCGTTAGGTCACAAGCACACGTTACATGTCTTCTGTGTAGGAGCCTGTACTTAAATGTTTAAAGTGGGCAACAATATGAAAAAATACACTGCTCACAAAAATTAGGGGATATTTTATTGCTTCACATTCCTTTTGAAATATCCCCTAACTTTTGTGAGCAGTATAATATAAAGGCTTTGAAGGAGGAAATGTAGCGTACTGACAAAATATTAGATTGACAGTTTATAAATTAACCATTTCGGTGGTAGTTTTAGCTTATCAGTTGAGGGAATGTGTTTCCATTTTTACCTTTCATCCTAATTTAATTCTTGTGTAATGACTTGAAGATTTCCAAACTTGACAATATTGTGCTTTCTGCAAAAACCATTTTTTCTATTCTTTGAAATTGTGATGAAATGTACATAATGTAAAATTTACCACCTTAATCTTTTTCATCTGCAGAAAGAATTTTAAGCGATGAAGATAAGCCGTTGTTTGGCCCTTTGCCTTGCAGACTGGTGAGTTTCCATTGTGCTCAGTTCACAGAGAGATGAATAGCAATTCAGCAGTCCTGCTTTTTACTAAACCTTAAAAATGTGAATTGTGTCTTTAAGCACAGCTTTACTCGTTTCATAGTAAAACCCATTTTCTGTCATGATACTGAAGTAATGTTTATGGTTTAATTTCTCATTTTTCTTTTAACTGGACTTTGGCTCTTTTAATCTAGAGCTCTTGGTTAAACACATGAAAAGATGGAAAAAACTAAAAATAGTGCTTGTTCTTGAACTTTTAATGCTATAATTGGAAATATAATAAAACAGAACACACCCTCTACCACTTCTGACTACCTTCATAAGCAATATTTAAATTATGTATCAATCAATGTCAAAACAAAATATTTAATGAATAGAAAAATGAGGAAAGGGATACAATCAATACTTGCTAATTTTTACCATGTAGCTCAGAGGTCGGGAACCTATGGCTCGTGAGCCAGATGTGGCTCTTTTGATGGCTGCATCTGGCTCGCAGACAAATCTTTAATAAAAAAATAATAACATTAAAAATATATGGCCCTGGCCGGTTGGCTCAGCGGTAGAGCGTCGGCCTGGCGTGCGGGGGACCCGGGTTCAATTCCCGGCCAGGGCACATAGGAGAGGCGCCCATTTGCTTCTCCACCCCCACCCCCTCCTTCCTCTCTCTCTCTTCCCCTCCCGCAGCCGAGGCTCCATTGGAGCAAGGATGGCCCGGGCGCTGGGGATGGCTCCTTGGCCTCTCTGCCCCAGGCGCTAGAGTGGCTCTGGTCGCGGCAGAGCAACGCCCCGGAGGGGCAGAGCATCACCCCCTGGTGGGCGGAGCGTCCCCCCTGGTGGGCGTGCCGGGTGGATCCCGGTCGGGCGCATGCCGGAGTCTGTCTGACTGTCTCTCCCCGTTTCCAGCTTCAGAAAAATACAAAAAAAATAAAAATAAAAATAAAAATATAAAACATGCCTGACCTGTGGTGGCGCAGTGGATGGAGCGCCGACCTGGAAATGCTGAGGTTGCCGGTTCGAACCCTGGACTTGCCTGGTCAATGCACATATGGGAGTTGATGCTTCCAGCTCCTCCCCCCTTCTTTCTCTCTGTCTCTCTTCTCTCTCTCTATCTCTCTCTTCTCTCTCCTCTCTAAAAAAAAAAAAGAATAAATAAAAATATAAAACATTCTCATGTATTACAATCCATTCATCGCCTACCACTCATGTTCATGGTTGCAGGTGGCTGGAGCCAATCACAGCTGTCCTCTGGGACAACACTAAATTTTTATTGGATAATGCATAACGTACACAGGTCGTTATATGGCTCTCACGGAATTACATTTTAAAATATGTGGCGTTCATGGCTCTCTCAGTCAAAAAGGTTCCCGACCCCTGGTGTAGCTAGTGTCAGGGAGAGTCAGATCTCTGCTATTCAAGCTGACAATCATAAAAATGCCCTTAAAAGTAAAATCATGTGATTTGATTCTTACCTGGGGAACTTTTAAAAATGCCTAGTCTTGGGGCACGTATGAGATCAATTTGGCTCAGATAAACTCATAAAATTCTCCAATAAAAAGGAAAGAAATGGCTAGCCTCTATCGCAGGTCACTTAAATCAGAGTCTCTGGAGCTGGGCCCCACACATTAATATGTTGTGAAAGCTTCCCAGGAGCCTCTGATGGAAGCGCCTGACCAAGGAACAAAACCCAGGTCAGGCACACCTCAGAGATGTTGAGGTCCCCTTCCAGACCGTCACAATGAAGCGAGCGTTGCGATAAAGCGAGTGACTCGAGCACTTTGGTTTCCCAGTGCACGTAAAGGTTGTGCTTACACTGTATTATAATCTATTAAGTGCGCAGTAAGTGGCAGTATGTCTTAAAAAAACAATTTACATACTTTAATTAAAAAGTACTTATTGCCGGGTGGTCTGTGGTGGATAAAGCATGGACCTGGAATGCTGAGGTCACCGGTTCAAAACCCCAGGTTTGCCCAGAGCCTGATCAAGGCACAGAGAGAAGCAACAACTATGAGTTGATGCTTCCCACTCCTCCCCCACTTGCTCTCTCTTTTCTCCCTAAAATCAATAAGTAAAATCTTTTTAAAAGTATATGTATCGCTAAAGCAATAAACCGCCTAAACCCTCAGCAAGTTGTAGTCTTTTCGCTGGCAGGCCGCCCTGACCAGGTGCTGTGGGTGGTGGTTGCTGGGCTCGGTGGCTGTGGCAAGTTCTTAAAACAAGATAACAGTGAAACTTGCCACATTGATCAACTCTTCCTTTTCCTTGAATACTTAGAGGCATTGTAGGGTTATTAAGTGGTCTGATTTCAATATTGTTGTGTCTGAGAGAGTACGGAGGCCTAAAGAAAGGGAGAGAGAGGAGGGAATGTCTGGTCAGCGGAGCATTCGGAACATCCACAGCATTGATCAGGCCAGCTGGCTGTCGTCTGTGGGCACGGTCTGTAGCCGCACCCCAAAACAATTACAGTGGCAACCCCAGTCACTCGTCACAGGCCACCATAACAAATACTGTAGTCATAAAAGTTTGAGATGCTGCAAGGATTACCAGAATGTGACAGAGACACAGTGAGCAAACGCTGTTGGAAGAAATGGTGCCATAAGTTACTGTACTTGTGCTGGCTTCCTGTTAATCTGCGGTCTCTTGATTTCAGGATGACTGTCTTAGGTCACTAACAAGATTCGCTGCAGCACATTGGACAGTGGCGTTACTTTCAGTGGTACAAGAACACTTCTGTAAACTTTTTGCATGTGAGTATTAATAATATATGTATCATATATGTTATGGTAATTTTCCATATGTAATTTTGTTTTTAATCATGCAACCTCTCTCCATTATGAAAGAAATATGTTGGTACTACTGTTTGTTTTATGTACAAGTTCTAGCTTACAAATTCATATGAAATTTGCAGAAAGATAAATGTAAACTAGGTTATATACATTTTTTTAAAATCTTGTGTGGGGGCCCTGGCCAGTTTGCTCAGTGGATAGAGCGTCAGCACGGCATG
This sequence comes from Saccopteryx leptura, assembly GCF_036850995.1. Classification (NCBI taxonomy): domain Eukaryota; kingdom Metazoa; phylum Chordata; class Mammalia; order Chiroptera; family Emballonuridae; genus Saccopteryx; species Saccopteryx leptura. Next base: position 377,470,806 of record NC_089503.1, on the reverse strand, counting down.
CAGATGTTCCGGGTTCGATACCCGGTCAGGGCACACATGAGAAGTGATAATGTGCTTTTCTTCTCCTCCCTCTCCCCCTTCTCTCTCTTCCCCTCTTGCGGCCAGTGGCTCAATTGATTTGAGTATCAGACCCAGTCAAGGCACATGTGGGAAGTCTGTCTCACTATCTCCTCTCACTTAAAAAAAATAAAATCTGTGCCTGACCAGGCGGTGGCACAGTGGATAGAGCGTTGGACTGGGATACAGAGGACCCAGGTTCGAGACCCCTGCGGTCACCAGCTTGAGCGCGGGCTCGTCTGGTTTGAGCAAAAAGCTCACCAGCTTGGACCCAAGGTCACTGGCTCGAGTAAGGGGTTACTCGGTCTGCTGAAAGCCCGCGGTCAAGGCATATATGAGAAAGCAATCAATGAACAACTAAGGTGTTGCAACGCGCAACGAAAAACTAATGATTGATGTTCCTCATCTATCTGTCCCTGTCTATCCCTCTCTCTAACTCTCTCTCTGTCTCTGTAAAAAAAAATAAAATAAAACTTGTTTCTTTAAAAAAAAAAAAATCTGCCTGACCTGCGGTGGCTCAATGGATAAAGCATCGACCTGGAATGCTGAGGTTGCCAGTTCGAAACCTTGGGCTTGCCTGGTCAAAGCACATGTGGGAGTTGATGCTTCCAGCTCTTCCCCCTTCTCTCTCTCTCTCCTCTCTCACTCACTCTCCTGTCTCTCTAAAAATGAATAAATAAATAAAAAATCTAAAAGAAAAAATCTTTATGTTGGTATATGAAATGTGCTAACGTATTTTTTCTTTAAATATTTAGCCTTGGTGCCTGATGTCTATCATGGAGACCTTCCGTGCATATTAGATATTGACATGTTTCATTTATTGGTGAGTATCTTGTAATTTTATGTTTGACATTTTCTTTATTATACTGTAGAACTTGGTCTTAGACTTGGTGAACAGTATAAAGGCAGACAGGAGGAGTTATCATCTATTAACTCTTACCAATTCTGAGTATGATTCTTTCTGAGGAGCCTCAAAAGGAAAGTGTTAAAGAAGCTAGCTGAGCCCTGGCCAGAGCTCAGTTGGTTAGAGCACTGTCCTGAAGCGCAGAGGTTGTCAGTTCGATCCCCAGTCAAGACACATAGAGGTATAGGTTGATGTTCCTGTCTTTCTTTCTCCCTTTTCTCTCTCTAAAATCAATAAAATAATTTAAAATTGTGGGGGGGGGGGGGGATCTAGCTGAGAGGCTTGAGCTGGGTTGTCTAATCTTATTTTGCTTTGGAACTGAGGTCAGTAATTTTAATCTTTGCTTTTTACTACAAAGAAGTAAACATAACATAAGTAATATAAGGGCTGCTGCTGACCCATGCAGTGCTTTTAGGCAGGTACAGTCCTGTGTGGTCACACTATTTAGTCATAGACATACCTTTGTGTGATTTAGGGAAAAGTATGTCTTCTGTGCCAGGACACACCCCTGGCTGACCTTGACCCGCCTCAGATGGTCCCCTCAGTCAGGAACCCCAGGTGCTGTTCCTTTCATCTCTTAGGGCATCCGATTCTGTACTTTTAAGCTAGTTAGTGCCTATCTCATATGATTGTGTCCAGATGATAATGATCAGTGTAAAGAGCTTAGAGCACAGTGTCCTTAGTAAGTATTGCCCACTGCGATTGTTCCCACGGCTCCTATACAAACCGCCCTGGTACTGGCAGGAGGAGGCTAACGGGAGGGCAAACTCATACTGTCTACCTGCCTGCTTCCGCCTGCATTCTTGTCTAATCCTTACATCCTTCCTACTGCGGTATTAAAAACACATATATCATCTCTAGTTTACCAACAGGGAGCCGAGGCTCAGAGGTGTTATTATCTTAAAAGTTTGTAAGAGGAGCTGTGGTTCATTTCCAGATCTTTGTGTGTCCAAAGACCATGCTTTTTCCACTGCTCACCCCTAGAAAGAGTTCACCTGTTCATTGTATTAAAATGAGCAATATGGGCCCTGGCCGGTTGGCTCAGCGGTAGAGTGTCAGCCTGGCATGCGGGGGACCCGGGTTCGATTCCCAGCCAGGGCACATAGGGGAAGTGCCCATTTGCTTCTCCACCCCCCCCCCCTCCTTCCTCTCTGTCTCTCTCTTCCCCTCCCGCAGCCAAGGCTCCATTGGAGCAAGGATGGCCCGGGCGCTGGGGATGGCTCCTTGGCCTCTGCCCCAGGCGCTAGAGTGGCTCTGGTCGCGACAGAGCTACGCCCCGGAGGGGCAGAGCATCGCCCCCTGGTGGGCAGAGCGTCGTCCCTGGTGGGCATGCCGGGTGGATCCCGGTCGGGCGCATGCGGGAGTCTGTCTGACTGTCTCTCCCGGTTTCCAGCTTCAGAAAAATACAAAAAAAAAAAAAAAAAAATGAGCAATATGCTGTGTATAGGAGAATCACTGATTAAATGAAATGGTAGTGCCTGTCAAACCATTAGCTCTTAAGTGACTTCACTTCGCCCAGTTCAGTGGCATGTCTAACGTGTGCACTGTTGAAGAGCAAACTCCTGCAGGGGAGGGGCCAGCTCCAAGAGGCTCCTGTCAGGAAAGCGGGGATGTGTTTAGGCGTGAGGGGAACTGCGAGCCGTCTGACACGCTGTACCTGCTGTCTAGGTGGGCTTGGTGCTCGCTTTCCCCGCGTTGCACTGTCAGGATTTTTCCGGGATCAGCCTGGGCACCGGAGACCTCCACATCTTCCACCTGGTCACTATGGCACACATCATTCAGATCCTGCTGACCTCATGTACAGGTAACTCTTCCTGTCGGTTTCTTGAAGGAAGTACTTGAGTTTTCTCAGTTAAAAAAAAATAGTATTAGCCCTGGCCGGGTAGCTCAGTTGGTTAGAGGGTCATGCCAACCGGCCAAGGTTGTGGGTTCGATTCCTGGTGAAGGCACATACGAGAATCAACCAATGAGTGTAAGAGAAGGACAGCAAATTGATGTCTCTCTCTGTCTCCTTCCCTTCCTCTCTCAAATTAATAAAAAATAATGTGTTTTTTTTTTAAGTATCAAAGGCAAAGGTGCTTGGATGAGGATAATATATATAAATTATAATTAGGCTACTTGTTATTTAATTTCTTATGGCAAGTTTTGAAAAAAAGTCTCATTAAAACCTCTTAGCAATGTGAATCATTATTTTTATTTTATAAATTTAGTAATACATATTTGAGGACCATGGACCAGTGTTTTTCAACTGCCCATCTGCAGATTGGTCCACCAGAAATTTCAGGCCAGTCCACGGAAGAGTTAACTACCCTGATGTTGTAATGAAGATTATAAACTCAGTGATCTTAGTCACATGCACTCACGCTCAGGGTGATGTCTGCCTTGCTAGTCCCCAAGTGAAAAGTGGTTGAGAACTACTGCCATACTGTCTGTTTAGTTGCTTTCGCTCCCAGCATGCTGCCTGGCACCCTGAATCAGCAAACTGGCTCTCTCAAAGCCTGCAGGCTCCTTAGTATGCTGGAGATCAATAGTGGGCTCACACCTAAGGAATTAAAGTTCTGTGTGTTTTGTGGGAGTATTTTTATACTATAGTGAGTATATGCATATATTTGAGTGCTTAAATGATATGGTCACCAATTCACACTCAATGGGCAAGTACAGAATGCTAATATTTTTTTCTCTTTCAGAAGAGGATAGTATGGATCAAGAAACTCCTGCTGGCGAAGAGGAATTAGCAGTTCTTGCTTTGTATAAAACACTTCACCAGTGTACAGGAAGGTGAGATCATAACCGTCACACAACCAGCAGCTCCCCGAGTATTAGTACCATTTGTACCTGACACCCTGTGATAGGGCTACCGCCCCTTTTACGCCTGTATGCCATCGATTCCAAAGAGCAGTTGTCTCTGTTGTCACCTCCTGATATAACTAAAATGACCTCTTCCTGTGAAATTGTTCTGTTTTCTTTTTCTCTGTGCAGGGCCTTGAAGGAGACGCCCTCTGGCTGGCACCTGTGGCGCAGTGTCAGAGCGGGAGTCCTGCCTTTCCTGAAGTGCTCTGCTCTGTTTTTCCATTACTTAAATGGAGTTCCCTCCCCGCCTGAAATGCAAGGTAGCCGGCACTCTTTCAGAATGTAGGAAACGTATGGGGTCTTTCCCTCCAGCAGCTTAGAGTTAAGGTGTCTTGCAAAAATGAAAAAGGATTAAAAGTTTAGAGTATAGCTCATTGACTATGGTGATGTACACAATTATAGAATAAAAATGCTTATTTATATGTCTGATTATATTGGGTCTCAGTAAATATGCTTTTTGTACGTTTGCATGTTCAATAACTAAGTTTGCTTTCATCTGTTAAAATCTTCAGTTATATATTATTCATAAACTGGGTTCTTCAGCTTTAAGAAGTGAAAACTGACAATTTCAAATGTTTTTTTAAATTGAAACATGGCATTAAAATTCAGAATATCCATAATTGCACATAAATCTGATCTTAATGAAGGAATTCATTTGCTATTTCCCAATTGTTTCCTATGTTCTGTTTTGATTCATTTCATAAAAGTGGTGTAAAGGTAGGCGTCTAATTTGCTGTATCCCTGTGGCTCATAGTTCCTGGCAGAGGGCATGGGGTGCTTGCCTGGAATGATGCTCTCTGCAAGTCTGCTGACTGGCATCTCTGTTCTGTCCAGTTACCCAGGCACAATATAGTATAATGTAGCCTTCCCGATCGTTTGCAGGGATGATTAGAATAAGCGGTTAAACCCTTCTCCCCTGATGAAATCATCATATATTTCTGTACTGCTTTGTGCTTTTCTGGAGCACTCGTATGTTGTTTTGTCATGTAATGCTCACCCATGAAGTAGATCATGCAGGCATACCATGTTGCAAGACACCAGGACATTCTAACCAGTTTGGTGTAGGAGTCGCCTGACTCCACTCTGAATTGTCATTGTCTGTGGATCCTGTCCACGTGCTATCTTGTTAACTTCCTGCAAGTCATGTTCCTAGCAAATTTCAACTCTTTTCCTCATGTGTTTTTTTAAGCTCTGCTGTTGCCTTACTCTGTTACAGATTACAGATTCTACCCTTAGTTGTTATATGCATTACTCTTTTCTTCTTCATTTGCAGTTTCTGGAACAAGCCATTTTGAACATTTATGTAACTATCTTTCCCTGCCAAGCAACCTCATTAGGCTTTTTCAAGAAAATAGTGAGATAACGAAGTTACTGATTGAAAGGTAATGATTATACACTTTTCATCATTATATTTAATGAAGTTATATGGAAATGAAGTTTGTTACCTATATTACTAAATTCTCAGTGAGCCTGGTAGAACACAGTCCATGTAGTGTAATCTATAATAATTAGGCCTTCTTAGTTAAGAACTCACTGTGTTAAGATTTTTGCCAAGCTAGTGAACAGCATAAGCATATTTGCTTAGAAGAAAGGTAGTTGTTCCCAGACAGCTGGTTTGAGCCCGACCTCTGGTGGTGCAGTGGGATAAAGAAAGGTAGTTGTGGAAATGTTTGTTTCCTCTGTTCAACTTGCTTGTTACACGCTCAGTTCTTTAGATTTGGGGAACTGAAAGGAACCTTAAAGATTACCTATTCCAATACCCTTACTTTAAAATTTGGCTGTTTTATGCACAGAGAGGGAGAAGTTATCTATACAGCATATATCTGATATGGAATTAATATCCAGAATATATCGAGGATCTCTACATATATCTCAGCAACAAAGAAGCAAACAACTCATTTAAAAATGAGCAAAGAGAACAAATTTTAAGAATTTTTTTTCTTTTTTACCAAAAGAGAGACAGGGAGGGAGAGGGATAAGCATCAACTTGAAGTTGCATCACTTCATTTGCTCATTGATTACTTCTCATACATGCCTTGACCAGGGGGCTCCAGCCAAGCCAGTGACCCCTTGCTCAAGCCAGTGACCTTGAGCTTCAAGCCAGCAGCCATGGGTCATGTCTGTGATCCCACACTCAAGCCAGTAACCTCGTTCTCAAGCTGATGAGCCTGCACTCAAACTGTCAACCTCAAGGTTTCAAACCTGGGTTCTCAACGTCTCAGATCAATGCTCTGTCCACTGCTCCACCATCGGTCAGTCAAGAAAGAGAGAAACAGGAAGGGAGAGAGATGAGAAGTGTCAACACTTAGTTGTAGCACTTTAATTGTTCTTTGCTTGCTTCTCAAACGTGCATTGACTGGGGGGCTCCAGCCAAGCCAGTGACCCCTTGCTTAAGCCAGCGACCATGGGGTCATGTCTATGATCCCAAGCTCAAGCCAACCATCCTGTGCTCAAGCTGATGAGCCCACTCTGAAGCTGGCGACCCCAGAGTTCCCAACCCGGGTCCTCAGCTTACCACATCAGCAGTCTATCCACTGTACCACTACCTGCTCAGGCATAAAAGGAACAAAGGACTCCTCCAGAGAACATACAAATGGCCAATAAGCACATGAAAACATGCTCAAAGTCAGCCACTGGGGAAATGTAAATCAAAACCACAATGAGCCCTGGCCGGTTGGCTCAGTGGTAGAGCGTTGGCCTGGCGTGCAGAAGTCCCGGGTTCGATTCCCGGCCAGGGCACACAGGAGAAGCGCCCATCTGCTTCTCCACCCCACCCCCTCTCCTTCCTCTCTGTTTCTCTCTTCCCCTCCCACAGCCGAGGCTCCACTGGAGCAAAGATGGCCCGGGCACTGGGGATGGCTCCTTGGCCTCTGCAGAGCATCGCCCCCTGGTGGGTGTGCCGGGTGGATCCTGGTCGGGCGCATGCGGGAGTCTGTCTGTCTCTCCCCGTTTCCAGCTTCAGAAAAATACAAAAAAAAACCCACAATGAGATACCACTTCATACCCATCAGGATGGCTGTAATCAAAAAGGCAGACAGCCTGACCAGGTGGTGGCGCAGTGGATAGAGCGTCAGACTGGGATGCGGAGGACCCAGGTTCGAGACCCCGAGGTTGCCAGCTTGAGCGCGGGCTCATCTGGTTTGAGCAAAAGCGCACCAGCTTGGACCCAAGGTCGCTGGCTCCAGCAAGGGGTTACTTGGTCTGCTGAAGGCCTGCGGTCAAGGCACATATGAGAAAGCAATCAATGAACAACTAAGGTGTTGCAACAAAAAAACTAATGATTGATGCTTCTCATCTCTCCGTTCCTGTCTATCCCTCTCTCTGACTCTCTGTCTCTGTTAAAAAAAAAAAAAAAAAGGGCAGACAGTAATAAATTGTGTTGGTGAGGCTGCTGAGAAATTGGAATCTGTGTGCATTGCTGGTAGGAATAGAAAAGAGTGCATTCGGTCTGGAAAACAGTTCTTCCAAAAGGTAAACATAGAATGACCGTATGATCCACCAGTTCCACTTCTAGGTATGTATTCACCCCATAAGACGCACCTAGGGCTTTAAGGAGGAAAATAAGAAAAAAAATATTCTGAACCATATGGTGTATCAAAATATTTAATAAAATACCGCATTTTTTGCTCCATAAGACGCATGGGCATTTCCCCCTCCACTTTTGGTGGAGGGAAGTGCATCTTATGGAGCGAAAAATACAGTAAGTGTTCTAGCTCTGGGTATTAAGAGCTTGTCATTAATTCAGACTAGATTTTCCAGAATGTCCAAATTAGTGGGGTAATAGTGTGGATAGCCACAAATTTTAATATATTTAACATTCCGTCTTCTAGAAAAATAACTACAGGTCATATTTTTGTGATTTTAAAAGTTGCAAACAAAATATGGTATTCCGTCAAGCTTCTTTTGATTAGATAAATACAGTAAGAGATAAAAGGTTTTTAGAGAGGAAAAAATGCTAGTTCTAGCCATTCAAAAGTAAACGGTGTTTCTTTTCCCAATTTCATTAAAGTTGGTGTCAGAACCTTGAAGTTAAAAGATACCTAGAAGGTGGAAGAGATGCTGTCAGGTAAGTTAAAGATGGTCAGATCCGTGGTGGGGCCGGAGGTCAGGGCTGTGTCCTTCAACAGTGACTTCCGGGCCTTCGTGATTCCGAGAGGTTGGCCATCGTGCCTTCCTGTTTTTTCTTCTTAGTCTAACGAGTTTGTAAAAGGATCAGAACTAGGAACATAAATGTACTGCTGCATTATTCTTGGCAGAGGGAGCAAAGAACAAAATTATTATATTTTTGAATGTTTGCTTTTAGAAAAATATGGGTCATTTTTTTAGGTTTTCTTAGGTTTTCTTTTTTTTTTTGTTTGTCAAGCAAAATTTCAAACTATCTGAAAGTTTAAAGAATAGCATAATAAGATCCCACATACCTGTCACTCAGCTTCAGTAATTATCAAATGATGACCAGTCATTTTTTTTCTTTCCTTTGACATTAGCTTTATTCTATAGTATGCTATCCCAGATGATAACAGGTATATTTCATCTATTAATATTTCCTTGTCTCTGCTGACTACATTATCCATAAAATTCAGAGGGATGGAGGAGGTTAGGTGTTCTAGTTTTTAGATTTTTTACACAGTCTGTCCTAAATCCAGAGGTAACAACACCCCAATTACATTAGGCTGACCCATATGAAATTACAGTTTTTATAAGTCAGAAATGGTTGAGAACCACCAATTTTATGTGTTTCAACCGTGCAGTCAGTAAACTCATTATGTGCAACAATAGTCCTCAACTTGAGGTATACATGAGAACAACTTTGGAAGCTTAAAAATACAGTGTGTCCGTAAAGTCACGGTACACTTTTGACCGGTCACAGGAGAGCAACAAAAGACGATAGAAATGTTAAATCTGCACCAAATAAAAGGAAAACCCTCCCAGTTTCATACCTATTCAGTGCAGTTCGATGTGGGCTCACGCACAGATTTTTTAGGGCTCCTTAGGTAGCTATCCCGTATAGCCTCTACAGACTCATCACTGACTGATGGCCTACCAGAACGGGGTTTCTCCACCAAACTGCCGGTTTCCTTCAACTGCTTATCCCACCGAGTAATGTTATTCCTATGTGGTGGCGCTTCGTTATAAACGCGCCAATATTCACATTGCACTTTGGTCACGGATTCGAATTTAGCAGGCCATAGATACACTGAACTATCCTCTGTACCATCCACATCTCGACTGGCATGGCCGTGGGCTGCTCTGCTGTATACATGGTGTTATGTCATCATCTGCGCATGCGCACATGCTGCCACATCATCCTACAGAAACTGGGAGGGTTTTCCTTTCATTTGGTGCAGATTTCACATTTCTGTCATCCTTTGTTGCTTTCCTGTGACTGGTCAAAAGTGCACCATGACTTTACGGACACACTGTATACTCAGGGCCCTACCTCCCAAATCTCATTTCTCTAAAGTTGGGCTCCTTGCATGTGTACCCCTCCCGGATCTTCCCACGTGATTCGGTGTAAGAACTGCAGTTGAGGTAGCTCCCCTGTGGTCCTTGAGCCCTCAACTACCAGTTGATGTTGGATCTAAATTTTATCTGAATTAACTTGTCATAGAATCAGCATGGCTTGGTATCTCTGTATTATCTGTTCTCTACTTCTCTCCTCCAACTCACTTGTGCCGAAAGGTCACCTTTAGTAAGCACGTCTTCTTGTCCTCTCTCCTCGGTTCTGTGGTTGGGCTCTCCATGGCCGGTGGTTTCGGTGGAAGCCTGGGGGTGAAGATCCTTCTCTGCGCCTCCCCTGCTTCCCAGAGCTCCCATCCCACATTTTCACTTAAATGGGGCCAATTCTAGGTACTGTCTACTGTCCTGACCTGTGTTCTGAGTTTTTCAATTAAAAATGTGGACCCTAAGGCCCCGTGGTATTTCAGTGTGGAATTTTAAGTTTAGTACTGTGGCTTCTGGAGCCGCTGTGGGAGCTCAGTCACTCGGGTTCAGCCTGCCATTGTTTGTAGTGACCAAGTTGAGTTATCCTGTCATTGTTGTGATATGACCTTATATTAACTGGTTTTATGTGTATCTTTGTGTGTTTTTTAAAGCTATCCAAGAGAATCTAACAAATTAATAGACCTTCCAGAGGATTACAGCAGCCTCATTAATCAAGCATCGAATTTCTCGTAAGTTTTGATATTAGAATACTGAGTATTTTCTACCACTGGAAACACTCACTTCTCTATGCAAAATTTAAGGGCTTTTGTTTATTGTTCGGTTTTGTTTGGCTAGGGAGATTTCACATCGCTAGTCTTGACCTAACTTGTAAAAGCACCATTCCACCGTGTTTCAGAATAAGGCATGGGGGAGGGGCGGGGCGGGAGAACAGGTGTGGTTAATTCTCATGGGGGAGGGGCGGGGGCGGGAGAACAGGTGTGGTTAATTCTCATGGGGGAGGGGCGGGGCGGGAGAACAGGTGTGGTTAATTCTAGGTTATCAAATAATAACATAGTTCCCCATGTATAAGACGCACCTTAATTTGGGGGCCTGGAATTTGAAAAAATTGTATTACATAAAGTTATTAAACTCAAGTTTTATTCATTATAAAATTCATACAACTCCTCATCACTGTCAAAACTCCCCTCCATTAGCTTGTCCTCATCTGTGTCTGATGACGAATCACTGTCTTCATGTACTGCCTCATCCTCAGTTCCATCTATGGCATTGGAAATGCCACACCCACTGTATAAACGCACCCAGTTTTTAGACCTCAGATTTTTCGGGAAAGGGTGCATCTTATACATGGGAAATACGGTAATTTGCACTACATGTAAAGTAATAAGAGCCCTTCGTAATTTTCAATACATCATTAAATATTTAACATGTCAGTAGCATGAGGAATAAACAACAATGTAAAAAACTAAAGGGTTGCCAAGATAGTTGAAGCGGTCTTTGTATCTCTTCCCTGGTGGGTCCTCCTCCTTCCCCTCAGAGTCACTTTTCTAAAGGGAGTGTGAGCGCTCCTTTGCATTTGTGTTAAATATTTCTAAGCAGAATTATTATTATTTTTTTGGTATGTTTTAAGCTTTAAAAGTGGCATTATACTAGACATCTTTTTTTTCTTTTTAATTTTTAAACTTTATTTAGAAAATTTAACAGGGTGACATTGAGCAATAAGAATACATGGTTTCAGGTGACCATCTCTATAGCCTTCGAACTGTGCATTGTGCTGTGTGCCCATTGCCCAAAGTCAGATCATTTTCCATCACCGTATATTTATCCCTCTTTACATCTTTTTCACTCAGCACTGTTTGTAAGATTTATTTCTACATTTGACATATATAATGTTTAATTCATCAGTTTTCCTGCATATTAGTATTTTATTATATTGTATGATAGTAGCAGAATTTACATCTTTTCCTTCTGTTGATGAGTTAATTTTTTTCCCTCTGGTTGTTAACTGTGCCCAGTACACGGTGCTTGTGCCCGTGTGTGGGGTGTTCCCAGGCCACAGGGTGTAGGCACCTCCGCTCCCCTGAGGTGGCGGGTGTTTCCCCCGGTGGTTTCAGCGACCGCTCTGCAGCTGCTCATTGTTGAGCAATGCCGTCTGCTTTGTTTCCTTCCCTGGAGGTGTCCCAAGTCTGGCGGCGATAAGAGCCGAGCGCCGACCCTGTGCCTGGTGTGCGGGACCCTGCTGTGCTCCCAGAGCTACTGCTGCCAGACCGAGCTGGACGGGGAGGACGTGGGCGCCTGCACGGCCCACACCTACTCCTGCGGCTCCGGGGTGGGCATCTTCCTGAGGTAAGGCCCTGGGCTGGGGCTGCGCCTGCGCTGCAGAGCCCCGAGACCGCTGGTCTCCTGTGGGGAGCGTGGCAGCGCTGGCCCGCACCTCACGTTCGGCTCACGTTCACCCATCCCTCCGTTGCCACTGCTCCTGCCCTGTGACAGCTCTGTTCCGCTCTCCTCGTTCCTCACTCTAACACAGGGGTCCCCAAACTTTTTACACAGGGGGCCAGTTCACTGTCCCTCAGACCATTGGAGGGCCGGACTATAAAAAAAACTATGAACAAATCCCTATGCACACTGCACATATCTTATTTTAAAGTAAAAAAACAAAATGGGAACAAATACAATATTTAAAATAAAGAACAAGTAAATTTAAATCAACAAACTGACCAGTATTTCAATGGGAACTATGCTCCTGTCACTGACCACCAGTGAAAGAGGTGCCCCTTCCGGAAGTGTGGCGGGGCCGGATAAATGGCCTCAGGGGGCCGCATGCAGCCCGTGGGCCGTAGTTTGGGGACCCCTGCTCTAACAGAAACTCCAGTTGTCTGACGGGGTCTCCCACCCAAACCTGCCGCAGTCACTCCTTTTGCTGTAGCTTCGCAGTTTGGGATTCATAGACACCACAGGCCAGCAAATCTAGTTCAACATTCAACAACGTACAACAAATACTCTAGTGACTGCTGTGTCCTGGGCAGTGAGGGGCAGTTGCCACCAAAGCAGACCAAAATTCCTGCCTTCCTGGAACTCATTTTCTAGGAGGGAGACAGAAAACCCACAAGACTGCTAAGAATTTAGGGCCATGTGCAAAGGAAAAGAATAGGAAACGGCAGCTATGGGGTTAAATTTTATTTTATTTCTTTTGTTTATTGATTTAAAGAGGGAGGAAGGAAGAAAGAGAAACATTAATTTGTTGTTCCACCTATTTATGCATTCATTGGTTGACTCCTGTATGTGCTGTGACAGGGGACTGAACCCACAACCTTGACATATCCATATAATGCTCCAACCAACTGAGCCACCCAGCAGGGCCTGGGGGGGAGGGTGAATTTTAGATAGGAAACCAGGAAAGATTCCCTGAAAAAGTGACTTTTGAAGAAAACCCTAAAGAAGTGAGGAGCACATTTTCAAAAGGGAGCAGCAAGTACAAACTTGCAGGGGAGTGTGCCTGCGTTTGTTTAAGAAAGAGCAAGGAAGCTGGTGTCACTGGAGGATGGCACGTCCTAGTGTCACCTCCGGGTGAAGTGGAAGTCATTTCAGGGTTTGAAGGAGAGGCGTGACATGAGGTTGGGCTCCTCTAGGCTAGGTTATCTCCATACCTTAGTCACCTTACTATCGCCCAGGGCCTGCCAGTTTCTTGTATGTGACAGATTCTCAATATAAATGTTGAATTGAGCTCATTTTTTGAAAAGTCAGGTAGCCCCGGCCAGGTTGCTCAGTGGATTAAGCATTGTCCCAGCACACCAAGGTCACAGGCTCAGTCCCTTCCGGGCACATATGAGAAGCAGACAGTGAGTGCACAACTAAATGAAACAACTAAGTGGAGCAATAAGTTGGTGCTTCTTCCCCCCCTCCTCTTTCTTTCTCTCCCTTCTTCTCCCTCCCCCCCCCCCCCAAATCAATGCAAAAAATTTTTAAAGTTGGGCAAACCTCTCAGGGATCAGGCGACACTTTTTGTTATTATTACTGATTTTAGAGAGAGGAAGCAAGAGAGAAGGAGACAGAAATACCGATCTGTTCCTGTATATGCCCTGAGGGGGATCAAACTCACATATCAGGATGGTACTCTAACCAACTGAGCCATCCGGTCAGGGCTAGGAGACATGTTTTTAAATAGCCCTTAGAAAAGTGTGAAAGTAGCATTTTTCCCTGTCTGGAATATTTCAGAATTCTTTTGGTCATAAACAATATTGCTTAGTGTTTCAACTCAATCTAATTCACAATGTTTGTATGCTTTTATGTGTGTGTGAATAATTTCCTCATAATAATGGTTAAAATACCATTAACTTTATGTTTAGAAATTAACTTGCTCACACATAATAATTTTTTAAATGCTAATATTATGTAAGTTGTCAATTCCTAATCCACAATGTTCCTCTTCCTCACTATACTGATTTACAGTACAATCATTTTAGTCAACTTTTTTAATTTAGAAATTAAATTTAGCTGTGGCCAGATAGCTCTGCTGGTTGGAGCATCATTCCCATATGCAAAAAGGGTTGACAGTTCGATCCCTGGTCAAGGCACATACAAAAACAGATCAATGTTTCCTGTGTCTCTCTCTCTGAAAGCAATAAATAAAATAAATAAAAAATTAAAAAAAAAGAAATTAAGTTTAATGGAATGACATTGATCAGTAAGAGTACGTAGGTTTCAAGTGAACCTCTCCTTAGCATTTGAACTGTTTGCGTTGTATGTCCACCACCCATTCATTGTAGTAATTTTTTTTTAATTCATTTTAGAGAGGAGAGGGAGAGACAGAGAGAGAGAGAGAGAGAGAGAGAGGAGAGAGGAGAGACAGAGAGAGAGAAGGGGGGAGGAGCTGGAAGCATCAACTCCCATATGTGCCTTGACCAGGCAAGCCCAGGGTTTCGAACCGGCAACCTCAACATTTCCAGGTTGACGCTTTATCCACTGCGCCACCACAGGTCAGGCATTGTAGTAATTTTTAAAGCTTCAGCAGATGTGTTGATATTGTGTATCTCTGCTGTAAATGCCATTATTTATTTTAATGAGACTTCAATCCATTTAGAACTGAATCCAGATGTTGGTTGTGATGTATAATGTATAAATGGTCTCTTTACAGAGTACGGGAATGTCAGGTGCTATTTTTAGCCGGCAAAACCAAAGGCTGTTTTTATTCTCCTCCGTACCTTGATGACTATGGGGAGACGGACCAGGGACTCAGGTAAGGGCCCCCATCGGGAGGCTGGGCTTGCAGACTCTGGGCCTCCAGAGCCTTCAGTACATGGTGAGCACGATGCACAGTGCAGTCCTGAGGCCGGCCTGCTCACAGCCCAGGCGCCTGTGGGCTTCCGTCCTGCTAGCGGGACTGGTATCTGTGGACTCTGCCCAGGAGGACACCCTGGTGGCCTGCTTTGGCATTCCCTTTCCCAGCCCTTAGAGGGTCATGAGGGCCATCGGGATAAATCGGGAAAGAGCAGGACAGAGTGCAACTGTTTTCCGTTGCTCACTCCAAGGAACCAGAACTGTTTGAATTGCCATGTGGCGTCCACAGCATCAGCACTGCAGGCATAGCCCTTTGGAAGTTGTGTGGGGAGACCCAGTGTTCTTCAAGCGCTCAGAGCAGATCTTCACTGATAAGAAATGAGCTTGTTACTCAAGAAACTGGGAGACAAAGATTTAGGGCATACAGAGTAATACAACAGTATTGGAGGCTTAATCACTTCTGTGGTAACTTCTATTATAAGTAAGTAAGATGCTAACAGCAGTTCCCTCAAGTTCTATTACAGAACTTGGTAGACCATCTCTTTTTGCCCAAAGAAGGTAAGGGTCTTTACCTACACATAAAACCATCCAGCCTCAAGGAGCGAAGTTCAGGGCCTGGAAACAGGCAGGATGAGCAGAGAGGCTGCCCCAGGAGCTTGACTGCAGGGTTATAGGCAGTGCACCTGGGATGGTGCTTCCTTTTCTCGAAGGAATGTGTGCTCTTAGGGGCGGCCTGGTTAGGGAGGGAGAGGATTGTGAGCTGTGAACTGGGGCAGGGGCCCCAGGCATGACCTCAAATCCTGTGCTTCGGTTAAATTCAACCCAGGTGTTAACTCACATTTGCCTGCTTGGCTTAGACTTTTCTCCATTGACTGAAAGGCAGCGCACTGAAGAACAGTGTTACCCC
Organism: Saccopteryx leptura; assembly: GCF_036850995.1. Lineage (NCBI taxonomy): Eukaryota > Metazoa > Chordata > Mammalia > Chiroptera > Emballonuridae > Saccopteryx > Saccopteryx leptura. The sequence goes on along the minus strand of NC_089503.1, from coordinate 377,455,369 downwards.
TGAAAATTCCCTCCGCCCTCCCTTCTTCACATTTAACCACCCAGATGGACTTTTCAGCACTGTTCCCCTCAGCTCCTCCTAGCAAACCTGCAAAGCTAACTAACGCCTTAGTAGCCTTAGTCGCCTGCCAGACAGAAATTTTGCCCAGGATCTAAAACCGCTAACTTAGAACTTCCTAAACCAGGAAAAGCTGGGATGTAGTGATGAGTAAGCAAATGCATCCAGAGTGACATCTGTCTTCTTTCTAGACGGGGAAACCCTTTACATTTGTGCAAAGAGCGATTTAAGAAGATCCAGAAGCTCTGGCACCAGCACAGTGTCACGGAGGAAATTGGACATGCTCAGGAAGCAAATCAGACCCTGGTCGGCATTGACTGGCAACACTTGTAGTCACCGCGCTGCCAGAGCAGAACCTTGGTCGGCATTGACTGGCAACACTTGTAGTCACCGCGCTGCCAGAGCAGAACCTTGGTCGGCATTGACTGGCAACACTTGTAGTCACCGCGCTGCCAGAGCAGAACCTTGGATTTTTGTAACCCCGCAGCTTTTCAAGAAAGAGAATAGGAAATAAGTTCTACTGGATTTGGAAATAAATTCTTTAGTTAGGCTTTTCTCCCTGGTTTTATTTTTATAGCTTGTAGCTCCAGGGACTGAGGAAAGTCATCTTCCGTCAGCATATTTTCCTACACCGTTTGCTGTGTTCCTGAAACGTGACTTCCCACAAGGAGCTTCTCTTCCTGGACTGGACACAGCCCCTCTGTGGGCGTCTGCCCACGCTGAGCGTCCCCAGTCGTCTGAGCCATGTCCCATTACTGATCACAAGGCACTCCAGGCCTGAAGCGGACTCACCAGCAGGAGGACACAGTCCGTGGTCTGTTGGGGTGACACTCCCTTGTTCCTCTCGGTGACTCTCAGCACGGTCTGGGTCAGCCTCCCCTCTGCTGACGGGACCCCACCTCTGAGAGCTGAGCAGTGGATTTGGGGAGAGCTCCCCCTGGTCTGCACCAGCTGTCAGAGGCTGGGGCGCTTGTGCACGAGGAACCCCGGGAGCACAGGTTCAAGTACCGGGTCGTTTTCAGAGCTGTGGAAGGTTGGACTTCTTCCTTTTTTTGGCAAGACTTCTGGCTTTGAGAGAAAAAAACCTCATTTTAAAGGGCTTTTTGAAAACTTTTAAAGTATCCTAATTTTTCAGACAATATATTCTCTTATTTCTGAGACTAAATGAAGAGTTGTATGCATCTAGAATCAAATACTAGCAAAAGGAAAAAGAATGAGGACTGCGTTTTGAGGTTCCTGCGCCCCCATCCCTACTCCGTTTTCTGGCACAGATGGACTGCTGCTTACCTGCTGGCTCACCTAGTACGTTCCTGGGCAGCCCGTGGGTCCAGGCTTTTTATTCTTCTTAACACATTATTGTTTTTACTAAGAGGTGCCTTCCTAGAGTGATAACCACTTGGTAAAATAGATTATGACCGTTCTATCCCACAAGGCCCCTCTGGTGTGCCGTAGTGTGCTGGAGCCTGGATACGCGCAGAGCGGGGCCGAGGCTGCGGAGGAACCAGTGGGAGCCTCGCTGAGGTGGGGCTGAGGAACAAGGGAACCGCAGAGGCCCCTGGACTTTCTTCAGCCAGTGCAAGCAACCCGTTACTTGGTTTTCTTTGAATTGCATCTCCAAGTTCCGGGGCACTCAGCTTTACACACTCCGCAGTATGCCCAGGAGGAAGGTCAGACATCCACACTTCAGGCTAAACCCGGGGGTGCGGAGGTGCCTTCCCTGTCTGCTCCCCGAGGCCGTCTTCTGGACGGATGACCTTGGCCGTTCTTGCTTGGGACCGGCTCTGCTGGCTGAGGGGAGGTGTTTCCCACCCACCAGGAAGAACATCCAAACTAGAACCCAGTGCTCTCTGGAGCCCCCTTTCTGGCCTTTTTCCATTGGTATGACCTGGAGTTTTGGGCTATGTATGGGTGGCATAATGATTTTAATGTTTATTTTGGTCTTTGTCACATCCTCATTCCTTTAGCTTTTAAGCCCAGCTTCTTTTGGCTTTTCTCAATAATGTTCACCAAGATTAACTAAAGACCAGGTCTCCCTGGTAAATGGATTGTGCTCAGTTTCAGCAAGTCATGGCCGTGTCGCAGCTCTCAGGACTGAGTTCACGGAGGTCTGTTAGCAGAGGTGTCCCTGGATCCCACCCCTGAGGATGGCAGTCAGAGAGGATACACTTAGAAGATGAGATAGTGTTTGCATCATGAAGCAAATGTCTTCCCTACCTAACGAACCATCTTAATTTTATGATTTATTTCGCATGTATCATGTTTATTATGGAAATGTTTATGTAACATGCTTTCCATATCAGGGAAACCATATCTGTTTAATAAGTTGGCTATAACTTTAATAACTGTGGAAAACTTGTAAAATTTGGAATGTATCATATGTAAAAAGTTTAAAGATATCCAAATAAATACTTTAGGTGTTGATCTTACTTTGGGTCTGTCCACACTTTCTTTGTTTTCTGTCACACACTTAAATGCCATGGAGTGTTCCTGTGTCACCTTGCTATAGATAAAGTGGGACATGTGTATTAGCTTGAAATTTAAGATGCTTATATTATTAGTGTCAATTGTGGCCGTCAGCCAAATGATCTTGACCTTCCCATAGAAAGCTTGATCATCATTTCAGCTGATTAAGTTTCCTATTCATTGGCGATGACAGCTTATATGACCTTTCTGAACCATTATGGACCTCAGATCACTGGGAAAATGGGGCACATGGCATCTCTCTCAGCTCCAAACCCTGCCTCCAGCTTTAAACTCGTCTTGCTCATCCTTCCCTGACCCCAGTCCTTATCCTTACTCGGTAGACATTTTTCTGCTTACGAGAGAGACGAAGGGGCAGGGAGCTGTGTCCTGTATTTGCCGGGGAGGCATTGCCTACAAGAGCCCTGCTGTACCTTTCAGAATCTTCAAAAGAAAGCATCACACTGAGAAAGCAGGTTCCATTGTCCTGTCCCCTGCCCATTCATGCTTGCTTTTTTTTTTTTTTTTTTTTTTTTTCTCCCCAGAGTCAGAGAGAAGGATAGACAGGGACAGACAGACAGGAATGGAGAGATGAGAAGCATCAATCATTAGTTTTTTATTGCTCATTGTGACACCTTAGTTGTTCATTGACTGCTTTCTCATATGTGCCTTGACCGTGGGCCTTCAGCAGACCAAGTAACCCCTGCTGGAGCCAGCAACCTTGGGTCCAAGCTGGTGAGCTTTTGCTCAAACCAGATGAGCCTGTGCTCAAGCTGGCGACCTCGGGGTCTCTAACCTGGGTCCTCGGCCTCCCAGTCTGACACTCTATCCACTGTGCAACCGCCTGGTCAGGCGATGCTGCTTTCTGCTTCCTCCCTTACTCTGTCTCTACTCTTGGTTTTCAAGTCAGGCTCTTTGAGGTTCATTTAACAACCACCACAGTCAAGAAATAGAGCAGTTTCATCACGCCAAGCTTTCTTATGCCCCTTTGTGGTCACCTCTCCCGTCCTGACCCCTGGCAACCACTGATTTTTTTCTGTCCCTTTGTCTTACCTCTTTCACAATGTTATGGAGCCTTTTGAGTGGCTTCTCTCACAAAGAAGACATGAATGTGAGAGTCATCCATGTTTCTTTTGTTTGCTGAGTTATACTGCATTGTGCATATACAGCAGGTGAATTTACGTGAAATAGCGACACATTCTTTAACTTCCGGTGTTTGCATCACCAGGTGATGCTTTACAGTTACAACGTAAATGACATTTGGGAAATTTTTTTTTTTTTTTTTAATTTATTTTTCTGAAGCTGGAAACGGGGAGAGACAGTCAGACAGACTCCCGCATGCGCCCAACCGGGATCCACCCGGCATGCCCACCAGGGGGCGATGCTCTGCCCCTCCAGGGCATCGCTCTATTGCGACCAGCGCCTGGGGCAGAGGCCAAGGAGCCATCCCCAGCGCCCGGGCCATCTTTGCTCCAATGAAGCCTCGCTGCAGAAGGGGAAGAGAGAGACGGAGAGGAAGGAGAGGGGGAGGGGTGGAGAAGCAGATGGGTGCTTCTCCTGTGTGCCCTGGCCGGGAATCGAACCCGGGACTTCTGCACGCCAGGCCGATGCTCTACCACTGAGCCAACCGGCCAGGGCCCATTTGGGAAGTTTTTGGTGATTATAAAATAAATCACTATAAGCACTGACAGGTTTTTAGTTTTCCTTTCTATCTTGACCCACTCTACACAAACCTTGTACAACATTCTGTTTAACTTGGCTATCTTTACTCATCCTGTTGGGAAGACAAGACAGAAGGTTCTCAGGAGTTAAAGACTGATGTCCTCCTTTCAAGCCAGTCTCAAGGCCACTGAGGACTGGGCAGGCAGCCCCTCTCCCTGGACTTCCATATCAGCCCCCACCTTCCTGTTCCGAACAGTGCTCCAGCTGCGGGTCAGAGGACCTCATTGCCCTGGCCCCACCCCCGCCCCAGGCTAAGCTGCAAACCTTCTGGCCTGGCATTACAGGTGCCCAGAGGAGGGGGGGCAGGGCAGGCAGCGTGCAGAGCAAGCAGCTAATCTTATTAGCCCGTATTGAGGCTACTCAGGGTTTATTTGCTGGTGACTCCATGCCAGGCTGGCAAGTGTTGCAAGAAGCTCGGGGTTCCTGAGCTGAGCCCACAAATTCGAGGACTCCTGCCTCCCTAAATGTTCAGAATACGTAGTTATTTTCTACTTCTTCACTGTGGAGTGTTTTAAAAGTAAAATTTCTAAGGTGCTGTCTTTACCTCTCACCGTCCCAGGGTGAGGCTGGCAGGACTGTGAGCTGGCTCAGTCCCTTGGCTGAAGTGAATTTCCCCTGGCCCCAGGAAAGACTGATGTTAGGTACAAGGAAGAACCGGGCTCCTGAGTCTCGCTGGGCACCAGCAGATGACCAAAAGAGATGGGCCAGCTTTCCTGGCAGCCGTAGCTCCCTGAGAAGGCCTGTTAAAATGCAGCTCACCCTAAGTCTGCTCTAAACCAACTGGTGGTATTTACTGGAGGGTCAGTTAGTCCTTGATCCTCCTAGCAGCTGTCAGATCCTGAAGTTTCTTACCTCTGAGCTGCCCTGGTCATTAACAAAGCTTCCTTTTAGTGTAGGTTTGCTTTTGTTAAAAAAGGACTAGGTAGAGTTGGAGGTCTGTGTACATTCCTTTGAACAGGCTAAGACAGGCATTTTCATATAATACACGAAAGTAGTTTTCACACAATATAGTTTTTAATGTCTACTGTACAGCTGTTAACAGCATCGATACACATCTGGCCTAGAGCAGCATTTTCAAGATGGTTCTCAACACTCCTGAGGGCAGAGGGTTCCGGGTCCCTCCGGGGTGGCCGCCTCCCTCAGCCTTTTCAGTGTGGATCACTCCTTGGTTTCAAGGAGACTCAGAAGTCAAATCAAACCTGGGGCCAGAGTCTGCAGGGTCCAAACACCTTTGCTCAGTCTTATCCTGGGAGAATTGGAGCCCCGGAGCGAACCCCAGGTAGCACCGAAAGTCTTATTTTCTCCGCGCTGAACACTCAGGACGGCAATGAGATCAGGCTCTCCTCCCAACTAAAAAAGCTTCCTTTCTCTCTTTTCCCCGAAGGAACTGAAAACTTCTGTTGCGGTTGCTAGCTCAGGAAGATGGGCTGTCTCGAAGAATCTGCTTTAATGCAGAGGCATTGCAGTAATAGTGCTTTGAAGGGTGGATTTCTGGGGATAGAAACGGGAAGCTCCCAGAGAAGTCTGCCCTGCACTGTAGACAAGTGGTATGGTCCATGGGCCGCCATGGCCACCTGTGCAGGCATCCCTGGGCCCACCGAGAGCTGAGGCCTGCTCTCCAGAGGGTGGACTCCTGTCTGATGTTGCTCCTCTGGCAGAGGGCAGCCATCTAACCCAGTGCTCCCACGGACAAGCCAGGGGAGGTCACCCACACCTTCCGGGGTGGAATATGCTGGAACACGCCAACAACTTGACTTCCTCAACCCGTGGCTCACTCCTGGCTAAGTGAGGACACGTGAATGAGCCACAAAAGCAGGCCTTTAATTGTGTTTTTGGAGGTGGGGAGATCCCGTCTTTAAGTTCTCCTGCCCCAAGATTGAAGAATTCCCCTTTTGAGCCCTCACTGCTTTAGAGAGTCCATTACTCTTAGAAAAGTGGGACTGTCTCCCACTTCCGCCATTAAACAAATGAAAGGGCTGACCTGTCAAGCTTGGCATTAAAAAAAAAAAAATAGCAACATAGCCAGTACAGTTTTTTAGACTCCTGTGCTTCTGTACCTAGTGACACTTTGGATATAGAGAGAAGCAGCTTGGAGCTCATAACGAATGGCCAGCTCATCAAAGGGAAGCAGCCTCAGGTGTGGCCAGTAGCCTGGGGGTGGAGATGAATTTGAGGGTCTGAGGTCATGGGCGTGCTCATCGCTGTGAGACTCTGAGGCCACCCTGAGGGCACATCCTAGAGCAGTGAGGGGGGGCTCATTCACTCACACTTGGGTTCAGTCATTCAACAGATGTTTGCAAATGCTTTTAGGGACCCTGAACCTTGAAGTCCCACCATCAAGGAGAGTGTAAGAGGGCCGCCCTCCTTGGGGGACTCAGATTGGACAGGGGGGGGTATCCGCATTTCTTGGAGTCCACTACGCAGTGTTCAGGAGGGGAGGGGAGCCCGGGGCCATCAGCCAGCCTCTGGGGCCGGGCCCGCGTCCGCGCCCGCAGCCTCCACCTGACTGCCCTTGCCCAGCCGTTTGAAGCTCTCCAGGAAGGCCCGCCAGGTCTCCGCCACGCTCTGCTCCAGCAGCCATCCCTCGCTCGCGCCCTCGGGGTCTTCCGCGTTGGACACGCTTTCCAGTGCCGTGTGGAGGTAGCGCAGCCCAACTGTGATGGCCGCCTGGTGCGGGGAGAGGAGACTTAGAAGAGATCTGGGAGAGGGAGCTGGGGGTTGGGATCCCCAGGAAACCATGGGAGCCACTAGCCTGTTCATGGCTGGGGCCCTTCTAATGAGGCAGGCTCTGGTGAGTCTGGTCGGGGAGGGCCTGCCCACCCAGCCGGGCCGGGGCACTCGAGAGCTGCCCCCATCCAGCCTCATCTTACCCTCGTGCCCTTTCTGGCCACTTCTTGGGGTCCCAGCGCACCCCAGCCTTTCTCTTCCCCAGTCTTGCTGTTGTCTGCCTACATCATTGTTCCTGTCCACACTGACCTGTTAACTTCAGCCTCAGCCCTCAGTGCGTGTCCCTGCTCCTCATTGTCCCTCCTCCTCATCTGGAGTCTCTCCTGTCCTGGGGGCACTGGGCCGGGTTCCTTCTCCCTGTGCACCCCCCACCCACCCAGTTCCTAGCACGTTACTTGGCACAGATTGGATATTCAGTAACTCTTTGCTGGAAGGAATTAAAAAGTGACATTTTTGCAAACAGCGTGCTATGTGCTTTCCCCTCTTGTCATTTCAGGAGTGTGGGGTGAGTGGGTGATTGGTTTGGATTTGTTCACTAGCAGGCACTGGGCCAGACTCTGGTGCCAGAATGCCAGCCTGGGTTCCGAGCCCGGCTCTGGCACTTGGCCAATCACATGATGAAGAAACCTCAGTTTACTCATCTGGTTTGCAGATTTTCAGATGATGTGTCGCCTGCCTCACGTGTGCTTGTGACACTTCAGTATTTGTGGCACGTGGCACAGTGAGGATGAATAGAAGTGTCAGCTTTAATCAGTTATTAATCTGCATGGTAAGTATTGTTTCAGTTGGCTAATAACGTATGTGTTGACCACTTGTCTCGACACAAAGTCCTGATTTAGTCTTTTTTTTTTCTTTTTTTTTTAAATTATTTATTTATTTATTCATTTTTAGAGAGGAGAGGGAGAGACAGAGAGAGAAGAGACAGAGAGAGAGAAGGGGGGGAAGAGCTGGAAGCATCAACTCCCAAATGTGCCTTGACCAGGCAAGCCCAGGGTTTCAAACCGGCGAACTCAGCATTTCCAGGTCGACGCTTTATCCACTGCGCCACCACAGGCCAGGCTGATTTAGTCTTTTATACCTCTTTTAGGGTATAGCAGACTGAGGAATAGGACTGCTGATGGAAAAGTCCGCCCCCTGAGAGCAGGGGTCTGTGTTGTCCCCCCACTGTCCTGGCCCCTAGAGCAGAACTGGCTGGTGGTAAGGCCTCAGTAAACATCTGAATGGACGCCCTGGGGCATTTTATAATTACAGTAGTAGATGATAACAACTAATAGAGTTTTAGGTTTTTGTTATTGTCAATTAAAAGTTTTATATTTTTAACAGTGAAAAACTTCTTCCTGGAAGTCCTCCTGGTGTGCATGCACCCACGGTGACCCCTCCCACCTTCCTGAAGGAGGCCCACTGCTGCACTATGAGCTTTGCCTTAGTAGTGGTTCTCTCTTAGGTTCATGAGTCAGGTGTTCTCTCCTAACGGGTCGTGAAGGCTGGGTGGGCAAGGCGCGGGGCTGGGTCCTATCTTAACCCAGCCACCCTCATGCCCGTCACGGCTCTGCCCACTAAAGGCCTCGAGGGAAAGTTCAGGGCATTCAGGCTCCCTGTTCACAGTGAGCTGGTTCTCATCGTACGCAGTACCCAGACTCCTGTGATGGTGGACACGCTATGAGGCAGGCAGTGGACCTCCACCTTCTAGCAGTAAGCTTCTGTCCTGAATCCACCCACTCATTCCCAAGAGTGCCTCAAGGAGTCAGTGGCTAATAAATCTTCATGAATATGCTTGAATTCAACATTAAAAGAAGTCTTCCTCCCCCACCCCCACCCCCAGGAGTACAGTCCCTATGTGGTGAGTTAGAAGTGGGGTGTCTTGCCTGGCCTGTGATAGCAGAGTAGATAAAGCATTGACCTGAAATGCTGAGGTCACCGATTCCAAACCCTAGGCTTGCCTGGTCAAGGCACATACAACATACAATCACTGAACAACTAAAGAGAAGCAACTATGAGTTTGATACTTCTCACTCCTACCTCCACTCTCTGTACGATCAATAAATAATATCTTTCTGTAAAGGAAAAGGGGTAACTCAGCCATGGGCACAGCTCCATGAGAATTTTCATAGCAGTAAGACATACTTAAAGGAACCTTTCAGTGAATCTTATTTGATGGGAAGTTTCCTATCTAATGTTTTTGATTTAGTACACTTGGAATTTGGAGTCTGGATTTTCTGCCTGTCACCCTCTGTGCCACCTTGATCTGCCATTCACGCGCTCTAGTTCAGCACCCTGGACAGCGCCCAGAGCAAGGTAGGTTGGCCACGTCTCTGCAGTAAACAAATTCAGCCTTCAGTGAGGGCTTGCTGCATACCAAGCCCTGCAGAGAGGAATTCAGCTTTACAGCTGAGATAAAATGAAGCCACAAATAATGAGAATAACAGGTAAATGGCAACCGACATCTCGAGAGAAGCACAAATTCAAATAGCTCCCATTTACTGAATGTCCACCCATACCTATTCCCTCCTGTCTCCTCCCGGTGGTCCCAAGCTAAGTGCTGTCAGCCCCTGTGTAACAGGTTAACTTTCCAGGACCTCAGATCAAAAAGGGGTGGCATCCAAGGAACCTCCAAAACATTCAGGCTGAAAGCAGCAAGACACAGAAGGTCACCCGTGTGTGACTCTGTTTATGTGCATTGCCCAGGACAGGTCCTCCACAGGGACAGACCACAGTTTGGAGGCTGCGGGTGGGTGGGGGAATGAGAGTGACTACTGCTGAGTGGGTGTGAGGTTTGCCTTGGGGGGATGATGGGAGTGTTTGGGGTGTGGACAGAGGTGGTGGTTGCACAACATTGCGAGTGTACTAAGATGCCACTGAATTGTTCACTTATAATGGTTAATTTTACATCCTATGAATTTCACCTCAGCACAGAGGATAAAGCGTTGACCTGGAATGCAGAGGTTGCCAGTTTGAGGCCCTGGGCTTGCTCGGTCAAGGCACATATGAGAAGCAACTGGTAGTTGTTCTCTCCCTCTCTCTCTCTCTCTCTCTCTCTCTCTCTCTCTCTCTCATCTCTCTAAAAACCAATAAATCTTAATAAATTTCACTTCAGTAACTTTTTTAGGTGATAGGACAGAAACAGAAAGTGGAGGTACTGGGGTTCAAGCCTCGGTCTTCCTGACCCAGAGCCAGGCAGAGGGCTGGCTCTGAAGAGGGAGACATGAGCTGTGGGCCCAGCTGCACCCCTTCAAACCCAAATGGGGCGGGTGGCTCCCTCTCCCCCGACCCCCACCCCGGGCCAGGAGGCTACCTCGAAGAGCCAGACGAGGAGCGTGACGGCGCCCATGGAGTTCATGAGGCTGCTGTAGTAGCTCAGCAGGGCGGCCCGGCAGCCCCGCGCCCACAGGTTGAGCTCCTCCGTCTGGTGGTCGTAGCTGTAGTGCGCCGAGTTGTTGGTGAGCTGGTACTGAATGCAGGGCCGTGGTGAGTTGGGGTTGCAGCAGCTGAAGGGGACGCCGTCCACCAGGTAGCGGCCGTCCACGTTGCTCTTGATGCGGCTGGAGGAGAGACGGACAGCTTGAGAGCGGCTTTCCGGGCGCCTCACCAGGCCCCAGTTCCTCCCGTCCCCCACCCACAACATGCATTCATGCACTCATTCATTCACTCACTCTCAGTAATATTTGCTGGGCACCGACTCTATGCCACCCACCATTCTAGGTGCTGAAGATGGAGCAGTGGCTCTAGAGAGCCAGTACCCCTGCCTTCCTGGAGCTCCCATTCTAGAGGGTTGAGATCGATAATAAACCACGCAGCAAGTAACTAGGGAATGTAGAGGTTATCATCTTCCCTGGCATGCAGCAGTTCCTTAGAACCATGCAGCCTGGTAAGCAACAAACGGGCAGTGACCATGGCACAGGCTCTGCCTGCTATTCCGGACCGTCAGACTGTAGCCCCCAGCCCCTCTCTGACTTCATCTCCCCCTCTCGGGTAACTGGGGACTAGGAGCCCCTCTGGCCGGATCAGTTCTGCTCAGTAGATGTTTCTAGGGTCCGTGCAGGAGATGAAGTTCAAGACAGACACAGTCCTTGCTCTCCATTTGCTCACCAACCACATGAGCTCTGTCCCACTGTGTGGACGCAACTTACCCACTTGAAGGATGCAGCCCACGTTTCTTTATTTATTTACTACATATATTTGGTTAGAGCACACTATATGTTCATGTGGGTTCAGAATTCAAAAGGAGGAGACATCTCTACAGTAAAGGTCTCCCCTCCCCATTAGGTGGGCTGGGTATGTTCGATCTTACCTGAGCAAGGTTACCTACTGTATTTCCCCATATATATGATGCACCTTTTTTCGAAAAATTTGGGGTCTATAAACTGGGTGCATTTTATACAGTGGTTGTCATTTTTTTACTTGCATTTCCTGCTTTTCTGTGCTTGTTTTTGCACCCATTGTTGAAGACAGCGATTCGTCATCAGACACAGATGAGGACAAGCTCATGGATGGGAGTTTTGACAGTGATAAAGAGTTGTATGAATTTTATGATGAATAAAACTTGAGTTCAATAACTTTATGTAATACATTTCTTCCCAAATTTCCAGCCCCAAAATTAAGGTGCGTCTTATACACGGGAACACCTTGTACTTGGGGAAATATGGTAGGTCTTTGTGTCAAAATCTGTCAAGCTACACACTTGAGATTTGCATACTGTGTGCAGGTTATCTTGAGTTAAATGATTTTTTTAAATTGCACATGAACAATGCATTCCATGTAACAACAGAGCTTTCTTTACAAGAAAGGAATGTCTGTAATTATTTTAAATAGAAGTCATTTTCAACAATGTTCATTGAAATAATTATACTCTTAAAAAAGATGTTTATGTTTAGCTTCTAAATAAAATCATTTTAAAAAATTTATTAGGCCCTGGCCAGTTGGTTCAGTGGTAGAGCGTTGGCCCAGCGTGTGGATATCCCAGTCAGGGTACACAGGAGAAGCAACTATCTGGTTCTCCACCCCTCCCCACCCTCCTTCTTTCTCTCTCTTCTCCTCCCATAGCCATGGCTTAATTGGCTCGAGCAAGTTGGCCCCGGGCACTGAGGATGGCTCCATGGCCTCGCCTCAGGCACTAAAATAGCTCAGTTGCCAAGCAATGCAGCAGCGTCCCCAGATGGGCAGAGCATGGCTCAGTGGGGGGCTCGCTATGTAGATCCTGGTTGGGGTGCATGCAAGTGGCTGTCTCTCTGCCTCCACCTCTCAATAAAAAAAAATACATTGATTTAAAATTTACTTTAGAGAGAGAAATGTCAATTTTTACTCCATTTACTTATGCATTCATTGGTTGATTCTTGTATGTGCCCTGATCAGAGAATCAAACCCACAACCTTGATGTATTGGGATAATGCTCTAACCAATTGAGCTACCTGGCCAGGGCTATTGATTGATTTTAGAAAGGAAGAGAGAGAGGGAGAGACAGAAATATTCATCTGTTTCTGTATGTGCCCTGACCGGGGATCAAACTGGAAACCTTTGCGCATTAGGACAACACTGACTAACAGAGCTCTCCAGCTATGGCTGAAATCTCCTTAATACAATAAAAGTCTCCCCCTTATTCTTGTTCCTGGGCTCTGGTCCCCATACTAGGGCCAGGTTGCCCTTCCAGAGAGGCTTCACAGAGACAGGCAAATGTTTTTACTCTTTCTGGTTTTCTTTTTTATTTAAACCCACGGAGCAGCATTATATACATACTGTCTTGAACTGTTCTTTTTTCCCTTAACAGTGTCTTAGAGATATTTTATATCTATCTGTCAATGGGAGACTTCTCAAGTTTTCAGTGAACTGCATGCTGTTCCCACTGTGCAGACGGTTCATGGGGTACTGTGCAGTTCCCCGTGATGGGCATTTGTGGTTTCCAAGTCTTCTGTTAATACAAATGTGGACGTGGGTCATCTTGCATATTGTGACTATCTAGAGCAGGGGTCCCCAAACTTTTTACACAGGGGGCCAGTTCACTGTCCCTCAGACCGTTGGAGGGCTGGACTATAAAAAAAAAAAAAACTATGAACAAATCCCTATGCACACTGCACATATCTTATTTTAAAGTAAAAAAACAAAACAGGGACAAATACAGTATTTAAAATAAAGAATAAGTAAATTTAAATCAACAAACTGACCAGTATTTCAATGGGAACTATGCTCCTCTCACTGACCACCAATGAAAGAGGTGCCCCTTCCGGAAGTGCGGTGGGGCCGGATAAATGGCCTCAGGGGGCTGCATGCGGCCCGCGGGCCGTAGTTTGGGGACCCCTGACATAGAGGGTAAATTCCTAGAGGAGGCATTTATGCCTCAGAGGGTGGGCTCCATCTGTAATCACACCCCTTCTGGATTTTTTTTTCTTTTAGAGGGGAAGCATCAACTCATTGCTCCACTTTAGTTGTGCATCTGTTGATTGCTTCTCATACATGCCTTGACTGGAGCTCGGGCCAGCAACCCTGGGCTTGAGCTGGCAACCCCGGGCTCAAGCCGCAGAATTGAACCACAACCTTGGGTTTCGAATCAGTGACCTTGGTGCTTCAGTTTGATGCTCTATACACTGTGCCACCACTGGTCAGGCCCCCTTCTGGATTTCTCTTCAGGACTTTGCAATCACAACCCACCAGCCACGCATAAGAGAGCCTGTCCCCCACAGCCAAACCCACACAGGTTTGATAAATGATAGATAAATGAAAGCTGACCCATGAAAAATAGTATCTCAGGGTTGTTTTAATGTCCAGTTTCTTATTCTGGGTGAAGTTGAGTATCCTTCAATATGTTTAAGACCCATCTGTGGTGCTCACCTGGGAGCACATACACTAAAACTGGAATCATACAGAGATTAGCCTGGCCTGTGCACACAGGTATGAAACACATCCATGAAGCATTTCATATTTTTACTTGATAAAATTCGAGACTATAAAAAAAAGATCCATTTGTGATTCCTTTTTGGTTAACTGCCCTTTGCTGTCCAATATGATTAAGACTTTAGGAAAGCTGTATACAATGTGGCCCCCTTGATTCCAGAACAGTCTTTGCCTGGGTAATGGCGACCACATTTCTACACTGACCTCTAATTCATGGACAGGAACCCCTGCCCAAGGAACAGGTGGCTTTGGTTGCACAGGTGGTTCAGGTGACAAGAGCAGGACAAGTTCTCTAACCTCTCCAGACCTCAGCTGTCTCATCTGTAAGATGGAGTCGACATCAGGATCACATGAAAGGACACACTGAAAGGCTTCAGAGAGTGCCTGCTATATAGTAAATGAGCAGTGAGCGTTGGCTCATGGGTGGGGTGGGCGGGGCTTAGAGCAAACCTGGTACATAGCGGTGAACGTGGGCCCGTGGGCGGGGCTTAGAGCAAACCTGGTACATAGCGGTGAACGTGGGCCCATGGGCGGGGCTTAGAGCAAGCCTGCTCCATAGTGAGCAGTGAGCATGGGCCCGTGGGCGGGGCTTAGAGCAAGCCTGCTCCATAGTGAGCAGTGAGCATGGGCCCGTGGGCGGGGCTTAGAGCAAGCCTGCTACATAGCAGTGAGCATGGGCCTGTGGGCGGGGCTTAGAGCAAACCTGGTACATAGCGGTGAACGTGGGCCCATGGGCGGGGCTTAGAGCAAGCCTGCCACACAGTGAGCAGTGAGCACGGGCTTGTGGGCGGGGCTTAGAGCAAGAGCCTTCACTCGCTCTGTGCCCTCAGGGAGTGGCTGTGACAATGTCAAACACAGCATTGTTAGGGAAAGACACTTTTGAGTGGGTGGCAATGGCTCTGCCAACCGAAGAAGCTGAGAGTGCCTCCTGAAACAAGAGGCTCACCACCAGCTGGGTGGGACTGTTAGCCATCTGTCAGCCGGCAAAAGCAGCTGCTGCAGCAGTGCTCAGTCCAGCCCCGCTGGCTGCAGGGAGGGCAGACACCGGTCCGGAGGCCAGCAGCCCCACACACTGCGCAGACAGGAGCCGCCCACCCCGGGACCAGCCCCCACATCGGGCGGGACCAGGGGGGTCGACACTGGAGTGCTGTTCACCCCTCTTCCTGGCCCGCGGGCTGTCCCTCGAGCCCGCTCCCACCAGCACCATATCCTACCTGGGCCATCCCCAATGTCCCCATGGGAAAAGACCGCCAGGTTTCGGGTCCCCAATCAGCCTTTGCGAGCAGATCTCCCACTTGTGATCTGCATTCCACTCATCTCTTGGGACCAGTGTGAGGCGGGAACCGCACCCTCTCAGAGGCTGTGGGGAGGGTTAAGTGCACTTGACCCAGGCCTTCCAGAACGGCTGCTCCCCATGGAGGCCACCTCCAGGCCATCTCCCCGGCCCTTGCCCTCACGTGGTTCTGCGGGGAGGCAGTGGGCCCAAAGCAAGGCAGGCAGGGCCTCCCTCAGAGCCACGCGGGAAGTAGAGGACCAGCCCTCTGCGGTTGGCCTCCTCGCTTCAGTTTCCTCGGTGTCTCAGATCCTGCCTGCCTGCTGGCTTTTCTAGTTAAACTTCCTAGGACAGGTGAGTCCCTCCCCTGTTCCCTGTCCCCGCAGCCCTTTCCTGTCCACTGTCATCTCTCCTTACTCATCTCCAGGGGTCTCTGAGCTGGGTGAGCCCACACACCTGCCTCGTGTGAGTGAGGCCAGGGCCAGGCCTGCAGCTCTGTGGGCTGAGGCCCGTGGGGCCCTGAGCTGGGTGAGCCCACACACCTGCCTCGTGTGAGTGAGGCCAGGGCCGGGCCTGCAGCTCTGTGGGCTGAGGCCTGTGAGGCGCTGAGCTGGGTGAGCCCACACACCTGCCTCGTGTGAGTGAGGCCAGGGCCAGGCCTGCAGCTCTGTGGGCTGAGGCCCGTGGGGCCCTGAGCTGCCTCATCTGCAGACTGGCCTCTGCCCGCTGCCCTCCTCACCTTGCTGACCCCCAGTGGAGAAGCCACCCTACCAGTCTCTACAGGGAGGGCAGGGCCATGTCCCCCTCAGACTGGGGCTCTCCGAAGATGGGGCATGTTCCCCAAAGACTGGGGCTCCCTGAGAATGGGGCCGTGTCCTCCTCCTTCAGACCGGGAACTCCTTCAGGAAAGCCCAGGTCAGCATGGGAGAGGAAGGCCTGGCTTGGAGGTGGGGGCTTCCCTGGGCCCCCAGCCTGGGACCTATTGGGGTCACACATCTAGAACTAGGCCCCCCCAGAAGCAGTGTCTTGTTTACTCGGTGCCTGCCCTGGCTCCAAACCCAGATTAAGGTCCCACTCACCCTCTTAAGACAAAGCCAGGCAAAGATTGCTTCTTAGGTAGAGAGCTGGCTATTTATATCAGAGTGTTTCCCAGGCTGCAAATCCCTGCTCAGGGCTCACCCGGGCTGTACGAGTCTTGGTTAAGATATGGCCTGTGTCCTAGCCCACTCTCCCGTGGCCACGCCACACACGACTCGACTCGGGGAAAATCACATCCGAGTTTTCCTGGGAAAACCAACATAATTTAGTCAGTGAATCAATAAACCAATAGGAAGGCCATATGGAAATGAGCACGGCAGGGGAGAGGAGGGAGGCAGGGGTGTAACTGTTAATGAATTAGTCCCCAGCACAAGGCTAGGTGTGCCACACCTGTGGGATCTCAGCAACGCAGCCTCTGTGAGCTTCAGTTTTCTCATGGACCTGCCAGGGCTGTGGTGGAGATTAAGTAGGATAATACACGTAGAGCCCCTGGTACACAGCAAGTGCCGTATTAATAGTTTGTTGTTCTTTTAAGTGAAAGGAAGGGACATAGTGAGACAGACTTCCACATGCACCCCAACTGAGATCTACCTGGCAACCCTGTCTGGGGCCAATGCTCAAATAAACTGAGCTATCCAGCCAGGGTTTAGCTGCCCACTTTAAAGATTTTATTTTTATTCATTTCATAGGGAGGTAGAGAAAGAGAGAGAGAGAAAAGGGGGAGGAGCAGGAAGCTTCAACTCCCCTATGAGCCTTGACCAGACAAGCCCAGAGTTTGAACTGGCAACCTCACCATTCTAGGTCGACACTTTATCCACTGCGCCACCACAGGTCAGGCCAGTTGCCCACTTTAAATGGGTGAGTTATATGTTATGTGAATTATATCTTCATAAAGCTGTTTAAAAAAAAAAATTCTACCCACCCCTTCCTGCTGTGAGGTTTTAGGCATGTCACTTAACCTCTCTGAGGCTTAGATTTCTCATCTATAAGACAGATAACACCTTTAAAGATTACACACACACACACACCCCAGGAGGGGTTTTGTACAGAATAAATGAGAACATTTTTCGCTCTCAAACTACCTGGCAACACGGATGGTCAGGCTGGAGGGAAAAACAGCACAGGGCTACTGGCCTGGGACAGGAGGCCCAAAGAGCTTGCAAAGTCCTGTAAAAATCTCTAATTGTTCCTACCTGGTCTCATTGGTTAGATCAGGAGCCTTTAGGAAACAGTCCTTGGTCTTAAAGATTCCCATGAGGAACCTCCCAACACCATCCAACCCCCGCCCCGCAGTGTGCTGAGGCCTGAGCTCCATGGGGCAGAGAGGGAGGAATAAGGGGGGAACCCTGAGGAAACTCTCCTTGTGGGAACCCAGCCCCTCCTGGAAGCTGGACTGGACATGCTGGAGGGAGAGGCCCTCAGCTTTCTCTAGCCCGGTCCAGTGAGGTGGACAGTGCGCTGAGCGCGGACAGGTGCTTGGGGCAGAGCCTGCAGAAACGACCAGGAATCCCGGGCGCCAGACACTGCCCACGCCTAGCACCGGTGTCGCGGGAGGGCCCTATGCACTTTCTTCCAGACTTCCCACCCCCTGAGCAGCTCACTGCTTCTGGGATCATCTCCCAGCGTCCTCAGGGTCAGGGCTTTTGCTCCGCCCCTTGCCCTCCTGCTCCACCACCCCAGCCCCCGCTTCTCTTTGCCTCTGTTGTCTCCGAATTCTGGTCCACAGGATGATGCTGAGAAAAGCCAGATAACAGTAAATGCTCACCACTGCTCAGTGCTTTGGCATCCCCCCCAAAATAAATGTACTTTCTACCTGGGGAGCCAGCTTTGTCAGGTAAACATAACAATCCTCCTAAATGAAGCAGTCAAGATGTGAACACAAGATAATGTTAAGAGTCCCCGGAGGAGAAGGGGAAGGGCCGCTCCAAGTTCTCTCATTCATTCCTTTGTTCATGTCACCAGCAGGTAAGCTAGTGCTGGTTCTCAGGCAAATCCTGTCCCATGAAGCTTTCTGGACACAGCCTCGAGGAGCCTCATTTCATTCACAGATATTGTTCACTGGTCATTAATTTAAAAGTTTGTAAAATCTTTTAAAATTGAAGCCTGGCTGGTGGTGGTGCAGTGAATAGAACATCGACCTGGGACACTGAGGTCCCAGATTTGAGGCCCCAAGGTCGCTGGCTTGACCACAGGCTCCCAAGCTTGAGCCCAAAGGTCGCTGGTTTGAGCAAGGGGTCACTCGGTCTGTTGGAGCCCCCGGTCAATGCACATATGAGAAAGCAATCAGTGAATAAAGTGACGCAGCTACGAGTTGATCCTTTGTGTCTCTATCTATCTCTCACACACACAAAAAAAAAGTTTATGGGAAATGATGTGATTCTCTCTCTGTCAAGGTGACCCTATCAGGCTCTGCCCTTGGCAGCACAGGGTGTGACATCATTGGAAGTTTTGGAAGGGAGAAAGGATGTTAGTTCTACAATTCCAGTTCTGGAAATTTAGCCTAAGGGAAGTGAGAGAGCCCCCTTCCCTTAGGAAAAGCCTCAAAGTCGCCCGTTCCAGTGTTGTTTATAGTAGAAATAAGTAAGGGTAACCTAAATGCCTGCCTAAGTGTGTTCCTTTGTTCTGTGGAATATTACGCAACCATTAAGCATAATCCTTTTAGACAAATACTGTTTGAAATCACTTATATGTGGAATCGAAAAAACACAAACATGTGTCCTGGCCGGAGGGCTCGGCTGGGTAGAGCATTGTCCCAAAGCCCAGAGGTTGCCGGTTTCATCCCCTGTTGGGACACACATAGGAGCAGCTCAATGTTTCTCTCTCTTTCTCTCTCTCTCTCTCTCTCTCTCTCTCTCTCCCCCCCTTCTTCTCTCACTGAAATCAATAAATAAATTTTAAAAAATAAAAATAAAAACCACAAATGCAGGTTCCTCAGTGGATCGAGCATTGTCCTGTTGTCCTGGCACACCAAGGTTGCTGGTTTGATCCCGGTCAGGAAACATATGAGAAGGAACCAAGGAGTGCACAGCTAAACGGAACAACTAGGTAAAAGAATGAGTTGATGCTCCTCTCTCTCTCTCTCTCTAATTAAGGCAAAGATTTTTTAAAACCCAAAGGCATAGAAACAGACTAGAATGGTGGGTACCAGGCTGGGGGAAAGGGAAGCTGTTGGTCAAAGTGCACAAACATCCCCTTATAAAATGAACAAGTTCTGGGGACCTGAGGCACAGCATAGTGACTTTAGTTAACAATACTGTGTTATATACTTGAAAGTTGCAAAGAGAATAGATCTTAAATGTCCTCGCTACAAAAAAGAAATGGTAATTGTGTGACATAAAGGTGTCACTAAGGCTATGGTGGCTGTCAATTTGCAATATATAAATGTATCTAACCAACACAGTGTACACCTTAAACTTAGGCAATGTTATTTGTCAACCATATCTCAATAATGCTGGGGAAAAATTATCATTTTGAACATTATGTAAATGTTACACTATCACATTACAAAATGGGGTACTCAATTGTATTTATAACCATGGTTACACTATGTTAATATGTGGACTAGAATGTTAACAAGACTAGAATGAAATGCAAAATAATTAGAGCTAGTCATGTTTAGTTGTGGAGGAGAATCTGACTGGAATTTTTTTTCCTGTTTTTGTTTCTCTTAATGTTGTCACCATATTTTGCGTGACAGATACATTTTTTTTTTTATAAATCAATAGAGTTAGGATCGTTTCACACCAACATTAAGCATTGAGCTTAATGTTTGCTTGAAAAATTGATTCTGCTGACCACTGGGAATGGAAGAGCCTGGAGAATTTCTCTGCTCTGGGACAAAAGGGACTTGGGAATTACAGAGAGATTTTACAGGCTCCCCAAGGACTGACCCTGTGCAGAAGACAATCAAGGAAAATGACAGGAAAAGATGAAAAGCCCCTCATCAGCTCCCAAAGGCTGATTCTGCCATCAACAACCCCTCTCCCCTGTCCCCTTCTCTAGGAATTCTGCTTGTCCCTCTTCCTTCACACACACACACACACACACACACACACACACACACACACACACGGGAACTTATATAGATCATGCCTCCTTGTGCTGTCCCTGCGGACCTGTCACCTAGGGAGGGCAGAGCAGTTTACAGTCTCTCCTCCACGAGGGATTTGCAGCAGTAATCCCCACTCACAGAGAAAATAAAACCCCAGAAGTGACCTTCAGTCTGAGGTGCAGCCTCCCAGGATTCACTGGCCATGGTGCCTGGGCTGCAGCCACGGCCTGCTGCTGGCGTGCCCAGCACCCTGCGTGCGAGTGCCCTTGAACTCGCCAGCCTTACCCACAGGAAAACTCACACTGAACCTCTCGCTCAGCCAGGGACCCAGTCGAGCTGGACTGGAGGAAGGGGCTCAGGGCAGGTGCCCTTTCTGGGAGAGCGGTGTGCTGGCATCGCGCATGCGCTGACGCTCTACCTCAGAGGGGGAGATTCGCTCTCTCACCATCACCTCCCGATCTCCCACCTAGGACATCATACTTACACATACCAAGAATACTTTAGAAACAATTATGTTGTGCTACTATGATTTAAGAAACAAACATTTACTGAGCGCCTGCTGTATGCCGCCAGGCTCTGGACAGAACTAAGAGATGACCTCCAAGATTATTCCAGGGTCTTTATTTAAAGGATGGGTAAGTGAGGGTCCAGAGGGCAAGTGACCTGCCCACAGCTGCCCGCTAATTAACAACAGAGCCAAAGCCGCCGCCTAGACTTCCCGCCTGCCTGTCCTCTGCTCTTCCCACCACGCCCAAGGACAAGCACTTTGAGAACAGATGGATGCTCGTGCCAAAGCCTGGGAAACAAAGGCACTGGCCAGGAAATGTAAGCTTCTGGGACCGAATCCGCGTACTTTGCGTGAATGAGACAAGCTAGCCAATTAACATCTCAGTATATGTGCTCTACCAGTGCCCCATTTCCCCTGTGCGCAGCAAACACACATTCCTGGCTGGGTGTTCCTCCCTGGGGACTCCTAGCCCAGCAGCTTCGATACCTGGACACCTTCCTCCCACCACAGCCAAACAGTAGGTTGAACTATATGAAGTTACCATCTTTATAGGTCAAACGTGTTAGAGCACCGGCAATTCCATATGGTCCGAATACAGCCTCCCATGCACAGGAGTGCGTGGTGCAGAGACCACCCAGAGGGGAGGACAAGGCGCTGGGTTTCCACGTCCCCCATAAAGCTCCGACCCCGGGGTTGGAGGCCACTCACTCTTTGACTTCCTTGGAGGAAAAGTCCAGGTAGCGGTTGCTGATCCACTGAATCTCAAACCAGTCCCGGAAGCCGTTGTTGCCACAGCACCGGAACTCGATCTGCAGCATGTCGATGGTCTTCTTCATGAAGCAGCGGCCCGGGGTGTCCGTGTCCCGGTAGTACTTCATGCCGCTCTTGAGCCCGTGGGCCAGGGTGCTCTCCAGGGGGCCCCGCACGAGGAAGCAGCAGAGGGCCACCAGGAAGAGGACGATGTTGAAGAGGACGCAGACGGTCAGGTACGGCTTCAGCCAGGGCTTCCACTTGGCGTACTTGGCAGGGTCCAGGGCGTCATAGCAGATCTTGCCAGCCAGAGAGTTGAAGACACAGGACAGCACCCCCATCCCTATCAGGGAGTTGGGCACAAAATGGCTCTCCGAGTTATTCATCACCTCGCTCCTCTTCCGGAGCTCGATCTTCAGGAACAGCCCGAGGCCGAAGATGACGATGCCAGCCAGCACGGACAGCCAGTTCATGAGCCAGAGCCCCTGGGCCAACTTGACCCGCTTCTTCTGGTCAAATGTGACTTTCAGCAGCGCCATGCCTGCAGGGCGCCTCCCCGGCGGCCTCCCGCAGCGCAGCTGCCCGTGGCGGCCTTGATGAGCCCGGGGCCTGTAGACTCAGGGCCTCGGGAAGGGTGCAGACAGTCCAGGCTGCCGGGAGCTGCTCCGGGGGCTGCCCATGTTGACCCCCTAGCCTGGGACCCCCGTTAACTCAGTAATCACAGCTCAAGAAGGGGCCAGTCCTCCGTGTCGTTTCCGCGGCTCCCTTGCCAGCCAAGAAGGCACAGCCTGAAGACGGCAGATTAAAAGTGGGATCCACACGGCATCTTGTTAATCGCTTTAGCCAGGTTCATCCCATTAGATAAAGCCATGCCCATTTCCAAACATGCCCAAAGGGAGGCTCCGTGGACGCCCTGGGGCAGAGAGCTCTGGGTTCAGCTTGGAGAATCAGAACAAGAGGGACCAGAGCAGCGGGCTGGACCCGAGGTCTGTCTCAGCTCAGGTCTCTGCGGCAGCAGCTTTCCAGGCCAAACTCCTTCCAGAGGTAAAACCATCTGTGGACAAAAGACATCATTATTCAAATTGAAAAATGACAGATTATGAGAGAACATTTGTAACACTTAAAAAAAATGAATGAATAAGCAAAAATTTTTCTTAAACTCCTACAATTCCACAATTGAAAGATCAGCTATCAATTGGAAAAAAAGGCTATGGACCAGAACATGTAATTTATAATAAGGGAACTTGAAAAGTCAACAACCTGAAAAATATGTCCAATCTGAGCAGAACATAAGGAAATGCAAATTAAAACAATAATAAAATACCAAAATACTGGATCCATCACATTGAACATATGTCAAGATTCTGTCACAAAACACTGTAAACAACGATAGTATAAAGGAAGATATATAAATAGGATACAGACTCTTACTGCATCTGTAATTTCTTTTTCTTTTTTTTTTACAGAGACAGAGAGAGATCAGAGAGAGGGATAGACAGGGACAGACAGACAGGAATGGAGATATGAGAAGCATCAACATTAGTTTTTCATTGCTCATTGCGACACCTTA